>NC_091455.1:65807737-66122237 GCF_027789765.1 Dendropsophus ebraccatus | reverse complement strand
AATTAGATTCTTGGGCCCACACTACTTACACCAGATATAACAATCATCAAACCTTTCACATTACTATAGTGACTTTGCACAGAGCTGTGTATGTGACCAGCGATGCTGGCTCACTGTTAGTAACTTGTCAGTCACTCTATGCAAACAGCATAACTTAGGTTTCTTGAAAGGAGAAGTCCCATAAAACTAACAAATCTCAGGTAGGCAGGGGGGTGCAGGAACATAATAAAGAAAATATAGTTACCCGTCCCTTTGCCCCCCAAGCTCTCCCTTAATGATATCCAATAGCCACCGGCCTCCTGCAGTTCCTCCAGCTGCAACACCACATACTCAGCTGATGGATCGATCACTTAGCCAAACTGGGGATGGACAACGCTGCAGTCAGTTACTGCCTGAGCAGGCAATCCATCAGCCGAGTATGTGACATTAAGCTGGGGCTGTGACATACGTAGAATCTGGTAGAAAATTACTGAAAATGTCTTCCAGCAGCTGTGGAAAAGAGGGCGGTGCTTGGGCACGGGGACTGTTGACTATAGTTTCTTTACTATCTTCCTGCAGTCCCCTGCCTGCCTCTGATTTGTTACGAGTCTTCTGTCAACTGTAGTGCGAGTTCGAAATTGCTGACACTGTTAGATGTGGTTAGGTCAAGACACATGGTACCTTAAATATATTTGTCTGTGCTTTTATAGGGTAGAATATGTTTTTATTCTCTGGTAGAAAGAGTCAAACAGAGAGGCCCACCTCCTGCCAGGGGCACACCAAGAGGTAGGGGCCACCGGTGGATTTCCCTGCTCCCCTGTGGGTCAGTCCAAACCTGCGGCAAGCCATCGCTTCAGCGGCTCGGGGGGGAGGTAAGGAGTGCTTGTTTATATTCCTCACTGTCCCTGCATGCTGGAAATGTTTAAGTATGGGCGGACTTTTAAGCCAGAAACAAACATCCCCTTATACCTATATTTTCAATGCAGCTATATTCTCTGTGAAGATCCATTCACCTTTTGCCAGGCACTTTTCATTTATCACTTAGGGTGGCATTTATTGAGTCCGGCGTTTTTTACGCCGGACTTATAAATGCCCCCGCAGCTCAGGCGCTACGGAGATTTATGTAGAGGCGGACTGCCTCTACATAAATCCCGTGCGCGCCGGAGCGCACCGCCGAAAACCTACGCCAGCTGAGGACTGGAGTAGGTT
Source organism: Dendropsophus ebraccatus (assembly GCF_027789765.1). Classification (NCBI taxonomy): domain Eukaryota; kingdom Metazoa; phylum Chordata; class Amphibia; order Anura; family Hylidae; genus Dendropsophus; species Dendropsophus ebraccatus. The sequence goes on along the minus strand of NC_091455.1, from coordinate 66,121,049 downwards.
TTCGGCGTACATTTGGGCGGAACGGATGGTAAATCGCGCGGACTCTGAGTCCGCGCCCTCCGTTCCGCCCACTACACGCCCCCTTTCCGCCCCCCTGGCGTACTCGGCGGAAAGTGCCGATTTGCAAATATTTTATTCGCAAATCGGCCATTTGCGAATAAAAAAAACCGCAAATCGGCTTTTTCCGCCGAAAATCATCCGTTCGCCGGATGATACATGTGGCCCTTAGCCTTTTCCTGTTGCGAGGATTCAGAAGCCAAATTTGCCCTGACTTCACTTCCCATCAATACACTAGATATCCATTTAAAAAAATTATGTGGTTTCAAATGAAAGAAATCAGACTTCCACAAAGTATTTGAATTACTTCCATCTTTTAGCTTCCATCCATGCATTAAGTCTATATTAATCTGCTAAGAGCTTTCAGGCAAATAAAGATCATGATTTTTTTTTATCTGTCAGTTTGATGGATGAGATTGGTTTGGTAAATGCCAGGAGAATGTTACCCAATAACAGTGCGCCAATAACACTGATCAATAGTATGCCTATGGCATAGCATCGAATAGTGTATGCAATCTAATGATTGTATGTAAAAGTCCCCCAAGGGGACTTAAAATTGGGGGGAAAAAAATCAAAAGTAAAAATGTTTTTAAAAATATCCCAAAGCCCCTCCCCCAATAAAGATTAAAATCACCCCCTTTCCCACTATACAAATAAAACATAAAAATAAATAAATGAACATATTATTTACCGTAGCGTGCATAATTGTAATAATCTATTTAAATATGACAATTGTCATCCCTCACGGCGAATGGTGTAAACGAAAAGAGGGAAAAAAGCACCAGAATTGCTAATATTTTTGTTACATTATATATAAAAAAGATTAATGAAAAGTGATCAAAACGTCCGATCTACACAAATATATAAAGTAGTAAAAACTAGAGATCATGGCGCAAAAAATGACCCCCATACAGCCCCGTAGGTGAAAAACTAAAACCGTTATAAGAGTCACAGGGACATTTTATTAACAATTTATTGCAAAAAAAAGGATTTAAAGTGACTCTGTACCCACAATCTGTCCCCCCCAAACCACTTGTACCTTCAGATAGCTGCTTTTAATCCAAGATCTGTCCTGGGGTCCGTTCAGCAGGTGATGCAGTTATTGTCCTAAAAAAATACTTTTAAATTTGAAGCCCGTGCCAAACAGGAGTATCTGTGCCTTAACTTTGCACCACCCCTCCGTCCCTCCTCCCCACCCTCTTCATCATTAGGAATGCCACTGGAACATTTTCTCCATGCTGAACATTGCACACGTCCTTAACGATCCAGCCAATGTGCCGGGCTGCCACAGGTGGGGAATAGGAGGCAATCTGCCTGGAGCATTCCTAATGATGAAGAGGGCGGGGAGGAGGGACAGAGAGGTTGTGGAAAGTTAGGGCACAGATACTCCTGTTGGGCATGGGGCTTCAATTTTAAAAGAATTTTTTTTAGAACAAAAACTGCATCACCTGCCGAACGGATCGCAGGACAGATCATGGATTAAAAGCAGCTATCCGAAGGTACAAGTGGTTTGGGGGTTCAAATTGTGGGTACAGAGTCGCTTTAATAAAAAATAAATAAATAAAACATTAGAGAATCTGTGTAAACCTGCATATGGTTGTGTTTGGACTGACTTACAGAATAATGATATCATGTCGCTTTTACCATATAGTGTATTACGTAGACACAGGAACCCCCCTAAAAGTTACCATATTGCACTCTTTTTTCCAATTTCACCAATTGTTATTTTCATAAATAATATTGTGAGATTCCATCATACATGTTATGGCAGAATGAAAGACTCCATTACAAAGTACAACTATTCCTGAAAAAGACAAGGCCCTTACAAGCCCTGTAGATAGAAAAATAAAAGTGCTAGAGCTCTTAGAAGAGGAGGAAAAAGCGAAAACGCAAAAATTAAAATTGGCGCAGTCATTTTGGGCAGAGTCTTGAAGGGGTTAAAGGGAATCCGACTGCTATAATATAAAGGGGTACTCCGGGCCGGGGGTATTTTGGAAGATCGCCGGGGAGGGGGCGGAAATTAAAGCGGGAGGTAAGTGACGTCTCAAGGCAGCTCTGCCATTTAGCGGCTGAGGTGGGACTCCGCTACGTCACGTCTCATGTGGCAGCTCTGACCAGGAAGTGCCCGCGGGACGGGAGTTCCAGGCTGCCCGATCCGGGCACCGGCGCTGGAACAGGGGAGGTAAGTGACCTCCGGCTTTAATTTCCACCCCCTCCCCGGCGATCCTCCAAAATACCCTCCGGCCCGGAGTACCCCTTTAGGTTCTAAACTGCTGACACTGTTAGATAGCTGATAGGACAAGGAGACACGTGGTACCTTCCATACATCTGTCTGTGCTTCCAGAATGTAGAAAAATGCTTTTATTCTCTGGTACAAAGAGTCAAAGAGGTTTTTCCCAGCTATTAAAAAGCTACAAGCTGGAATGTCTCCTCTATCTCTGCTTGACTGACTGAGCCCCAAGCAGGACCAGGTATGGGAGGGGGGAGTAAGGGTGCGTTTACACAGGCAGATTTATCTGACAGATTTTGAAAGCCAAAACCAGGAATGGATTTGAAAAAAGGAGAAATCTCAGTCTTTCCTTTATGACGCATTCCCTGTTTATGGTCTGTTCCTGGCTTTGGCTTCAAGAATCTGTCAGATAAATCTGCCTGTGTAAACGCACCATAAGGAGGTATTACAGCTTGCTGATCTTCTAGGACTTTGGAAAACCTTTTTGACTCTTGTACTGGCTCCTGGCGTACTAATGTGTGCGGTGCTGCTCACACTGAAGCAGCCCCGCACACATATAAACCCCTTCATGCCAGGAACGTTTCTAGACATTGCAACTGCACAGGGCATCAACAGTTGTAATGTTTATACATATGTATTGCTGACATGAAGGGGTTAAATAGTTGGATTAGTTGGTGTTGAAATACTTGACTCTGCACAGAGCCCTGAGCTTAAAATGATTGTACCACCAGGCCCAGGCTGAAGCACTGGAGGCGGGCCGACCCACCCTTAGTGGGAGGAAACCCCAGCCCCTCTATGATAGGGTTCCATTGATTCTAATGGAGTCACGTCATGGAGGGGCTGGGGTTTCTTCCCACTAAGGGTGGGTCGGCCCGCCTCCAGTGCTTCAGCCTGGGCCTGGTGGTACAGTCACTTTAACCCCACTTAACATTTTTGGGATGGACTAGAATGGAGAGCACAAGCCTTCTAGTCCAACCGTTTAGTCTAGTCTGATCTCACAAATACTCTTCTGGATGAATGGGCAAAAATTTCCACAGACACCTCCAAAATCCTGTACGAAGTCTTCCCAGAAGAGTGGAGACTGTTATAGCTGCAAAGGAGGAACCAACTCCATATGAATACCTATGGATTTAGAATGGGATATCCTACAATCTCCTGTAGGTGTAATGTGTCATTCTCCCAATCCTTGTGTACATATTGTGTATATAGGTATATATAGGTAGCCAGGTACTGCTGCTAAAATCATTGGTTTTAACTGAAATGATCTGAAAGAAGAAGGAAAGGGCGGCACTTTTATGTCCTGCCATGGGAGCGACCTGTAACAGCTAGCTGCAATCTCACATTGTGACATAAGGAGGTTCACCTGGATTTACCTTTGATAGCTCCTCTCACACCCATCTTGTTTCACTGCTTACAAACATCTATTCACCTACTTAGATTCACAGTTTGATTCAGATGTTGTGTAACAAAGCTTTCCTGTATCATATGCTAGAGCTGTGCCAGGAGCTTGTTCTCTTCTCTCTGATGGGTGAATTGCTGTCATTCCATTACAAAAATCACCCTGATATGTGTTGTAAAAGAATTCAGATTCTAGTATTAAAGGGGTACGCCGGGCCGGGGGGTAATTTGGTGGATCGCCGGAGAGGGGGTGGAAATTGACGCCCGAGGTCACTTACCTCTCCCGTTCCAGCACTGGTGCCCAGGTCGCGCCGACAAGTACTCCCGTCCCATGCGGCGGCTCTGACCAGGAAGCGGCCGTGGGGCGGGAGTACTAGTCGGCGCAATCCGGGTATCGGCGCTGGAACGGGAGAGGTAAGTGACCTCCGGCTTCAATTTCCACCCCCTCTCCGGCGATACCCCCCGGCCCAGAGTACTCCTTTAACCTATTATATGGTCCAGCAGGGACATAGAAAAAAACCCTGTAACTACAGCAGTTTTTACTATCCCGTAAAGGAACGTCATCTGTCATATTGCCCAATGGCTGCAAAATGATCATACATTCTCATTGAAATAGTGCTACAACACATGTACATGGCCAACAACCATTGGGTAACAGCACTTAGAAGGGGAACTCCAGAGAAACTTTCTTTTTTTTCATATTAGCTGATGTCAGAAAGTGCTAGAGATTTGTAGTTTACTTCTATTTAAAAATCTCAAGCCTACTTATCAGCTGCTGTATGTCCTGCAGGAAGTGGTGCATTCTTTCCTGTGCTTTCTGCTGTTCTTTCCAGTGCTCTCTGCTGCCACCTCTGTCCGACACAGGAACTGTCCAGAGCAGTAGCAAATCCAAACAGAAAACCTTTCCTCCTCTCCAGACTGGTAAGAATACACCACTTCCTGCAGAACAAACAGCAACTGATAAGTACTTGAAGACTGGAGACTTTCAAATAGAAGTAAATTGCAAATCTCTATCACTTTCTGGCACCGGTTGATTTGAAAGAAAAAAAATTCTCTGGAGTACCCCTTAAAATACCAATTCACTGCAGCCTTGTCATTGCACCATAGGACAATAGACTAGAATTTTGGCAACAAGGATATTACATTATATACAATAAATCTCCAATGCCTCCAAAAATATATAGAGGGACATGTATCATGTGGCGTATCTTTTTTGTTCGGCGGAAAGAGCCGATTTGCGAATATTTTATCTGCAAATCGGCCGTTTTGCAAATAAAATATTCGCAAATCGGCTCTTTCCGGTGGGTACGCCAGGGGGGCGGGGAGGGGGTGTGGAGGGGGCGGAACGGTGTGGGGGGGGCGCGGACTCATAGTCCGCCCGATTCAGCATTTTTTTCACTTAAAGATACGCCGAAAACCTACTCCAGCCCTCAGCTGGCGTAGGTTTTCGGCTGTGCGCACCAGAGCGCACAGGATTTATGTAGAGGCAGTCTGCCTCTACATAAATCTCCGTAGCGCTGGAGATGCGATGACATTTTTAAGTCCGGCATAAAAAACGTCGGACTTAATAAATGTCCCCCATACATTCTACAGAATCTGTGTTATTGGTTATGTTAGTGCTTGTATAGTGGTACTTGTGCCTGACCCAAATTGTACACTGCTATTTTTACACAACGTGGGGACAATACTGGATGTGGGCTGGAGGGGGTTATGTGCTGCATTTTTATCCCAGTCTGGCACTGCGCTGCCCTTGTATCAGTATGTCCATTTTCTGTAGTTTTTATTTAACTTTTAGTGCAAACTTCCTGTTATAGATAAAAGATGATGTCACTTATTGATATAAATAATTGATTATATTCACATGTACAAAGTGGAGACGTTTACTTCCATGAACGCCTAAAAGGGAAACATTAGGTATAATGGTATAATTTAATGAGATTAGCAGTTTTTTCCAGTAGGCCCAGCTAATATGTGCAATGATGAGAGGCAGCAAGTTAATTATACATGTGCTTGATTGCCTCTTAATATTATGTCTTTTGACATGGATTTGCACAGTAACATGGGAACTCATATCTTATTTATTTGTTAACCCTCAGTAATTTTGCTCATGAAGATAGTTATCTATAAAGTGTATGTGTCCTTTAAACCTCTGTGCCCCCCCCCCCCCATGACACACACACACGCCTCACCACCGCCCCCACGTACCACTGCGGCACTTGTCCTGGGCCCTGACTGGTATACGCCCTCCCTGGGTTCCATACAATAAGTGCAGAGAAAACACAGGAAAACCTAAAGAGTAGGAACTTAAAGGGGTAGTGCGGCGCTAAACAATTATTCACAAAATAACACACATTACAAAGTTTTACAACTTTGTAATGTATGGGAATGGCCCCCTTCCCCGTGTTTCTCCCCACCCACGCTAGATACTCACCGCATTCGTGTCGACCCCGTCCGCCATCTTGGGACAATGACGTAGTCTTCGGGAGGCCGGCCGAACCGCTCCATCCGTCCCTCATGCCGGCCCCCCTCTGCCGCGTCATCAGCAGCTTAGCCGCGACAGAGGGGGGCCGGCATGAGGGACGGATGTAGTGGTTCGGCCGGCCTCCCGAAGACTACGTCATTGTCCCAAGATGATGGACGGGGTCGACACGAATGCGGTAAGTATAATGCACCACACTTCCGGGTCTAGGGTGGGTGGGGGGAAACACAGGGAAGGGGGCCATTCACATACATAACATACATTACAAAGTTGTATAACTTTGTAATGTGTGTTATTTTGTGAATAATTGTTTAGCGCCACACTACCCCTTTAATGTTAATACTTCTTAAAGGCACAGTACAGGCACAGTTCTTTCAATAAAGGTGCACTATACATAGCTTGAGAGTTTGCTGATTGAGATCCCTTGTAATACAACTGTATAACTTTGTAATGTGTGTTATTTAAGTGAATGCCCCCCTTCCCCGTGTTCCTCCCACCCCGGAAGTGTGGTGTAGTATACTTACTCAATTGCTGTTCACCCTGGCCGCCATCTTGGGTCGACTACGTCATCTTCGGGAGGCCAGACAGGCCGCTCCAGCCGTCGCTCATGCAGGCCCCCCTCTGCCGCGTCATCAGCTGCTCAGCCGATTGGCTGAGCATAGTTATGCTCAGCCAATTGCGGCTGAGCAGCTAAAGACGCGGCAGCAGGGGGGCGGCAAGAGGGATGGCTAGAGCAATCCCTCCCGAAGATGACGTCGTCGACCCAAGATGGCGGCCGGGGTCGACAGCAATTGTGTAAGTATACTGCACCACACTTCCGGGGTGGGGGGAACATGAGGAAGGGGGCCATTAACTTAAATAACACACATTACAAAGTTGTATAACTTTGTAATGTGTGTTATTTAGTGAATAAATGTTAAACGCCGCACTACCCCTTTACGGGGGAACCTATCCAGACACTTAGTACTCAGCTGTAAGGGTACCAACTACCTTGAGTCAGCAGTGATAAACTTGAAAAGTACCTATGTCCACGGCTATAAAGTTCTGTATATTGCTGTTCGAGGGCATCAAGTGACACAATCCAGGAACACAGGCCCCACCTTGTGGTTAAAACTAGCTGTTGGGATTAACATATCCCAGCGAGTTTGCAGCAGAGTTCTCAGCCTAAGTTGTTCTTACCTAACTGCTGACTGCAGTACTACCTCCTGCAGACTTTTGCAGTATTTTCAGAAGAAGAGAAGTTAGCCCCTCAGCGTTGATAAGTCCTTAGTCCATGTCTACAGTAAACTCACCAGAGGTGTTACTAGCCTAGCATGTCTAGCACATGGAACCCCACAGGTGGGTCCTGGCCTCCAGGCCAGGCCCTGGAAAGTCCTTCAGTAGGGAACACCTTATTTTTCTGACTATACTGGAAGACAACTACTAGTCTAGACTAGAAGCCTTCATAACTGCTCTACCATAGGCTTTAGGGAGCTAACTGATTGTGGGAAAGAATATCAGGAGACTGTCAGTCTGACCTCTGATCGGTTAAGGTAACAAAGGAGGGACTAGCATGAGGTACCACTGACAGGAATTGGTCATAGTCACCTCTCAAAACATCATACAGTATATGAGATACATGAGATGAAACTCTTACTGACATCTTTTGGCCTGATAGGACAGTTACCACCAATACCAGGATCACTCCCAGTGGTAGCAACCTAGTAGTTCCTTGTAGTTTAGACCAAAGAGTCATTGGAGAACTTTAAAGAATTTCAACTACTTGCCTGCTTGGATAAAACTTTTAGGATTTTGCCTCTATGGTTTTTATACAGTAATGGAACAACAGCTTTACATGTTTTTATTGGTACTTTTTTATTGGTGGCATATAAGACTGATGAGGTATTGATACTCTGCACCAATGAACAGACAGTAGAAGACAGCTCCATACATTACGTGGTGGCCAAGCAGGGTTACTGCAGTTCAGTTCTCACTGAAGTGAATAAGAGCTGAGCTGCACTAACCCAGCATGGCCACTGCACAGCATACAAAGCTGCCTGCTTCTGGCTATGTTTCCTATGTATGTGTCACAACTCTGGCAAACAGCCAGTTGGTAGGATGGAGGATTTTGGCACCCTACCAATCTGATATTGATGACATCCCGAGGACAGGCCATCAATAAAAAGTTCTGGAAAATCCCTTTAACTTAAAGATTTTCTTTTTAAATCTATGGCTGCCTTGATAATGTCAAGACAACACAACAGAGTTCTTGAAGTACAGTTGTAAGCACCTTACGGCCACAAGATGTTTAATTATATCTAACTATATTATCTTAATAGATTATTATTTCTCAGAAAAGTCATTTGCACCACTGTTGTACGCTTAGGAACCTTTTATTTATCCTCTAATTCTGTCCATAGCTGCAGGTCCATGGCTACAGGCAGAATGTGGACCCATTAATTTCTATGGCCCCATACACAAACAGTACGGATTGTCTATCTTGAATTCAGGGGTACATGCCCTTTACACAGATGCAAATGCAAGGGGTGTCTGAATGAGGCCTTATGAGGCCTAGAAGAATCTAATAAATCTTTTTGTAATCTAATAAATTGCTATCCGGGTTACTTAAGAGGTTAATGTTATAGGACCTCCCTGCACTCTTTATACATTCTCTCACTGCAATATATGAGTTTCTACATTCTTCATATCTGTACATCGAAAATACATCTGGGTGCACTTTAAGTATTCTCTCCCAGGGATTCTGGCAGTGAACTAGTCAATATTGCTGGCTACAACTCTGCGGATGTAAGTCTTGGAGATGTTATTCTCTCAGTATTTGCTGATGAAAGAGACAGCCTGGTGCTCAGGATCTCCCAGGGAGCAAGAAAGCGACTGCTAAGGACCTGATCCATTTGTTTACAACCTCCTTGGACCAGAAAGAGCGGGCAGCTGCTGCGACATGTGCATGATGTCTTTTAAGGCAAGTGATGCTCGTTTTACCTTTAGATGTAAGCAGTTAATAAATGGCAATGCCTCATATTACAGGCCTTGTTCTGGGGAGTGCAGATATTACTGGTGCAGCAGGCCTCCAGTCACTGTCACCTATATAACCCTGCAGAAATGAGGCAGCAAATATCCAGAGTGAGAAGAGACACAGTGCTGGGAGCTCTGGAGTCCGCTGCTCTGCAGGGACTAGCGCTGTTTATTAACAGAAACAAGGAGAGTCATCACTGTTATAATATTATAATTATATATACCAATATTGGTCGATTTACTAATCTGCGTCTATATATACATGTGAATACTTTATAGACCTTTTAATTGAACACTTTTTAATAATATAGCATAAAGTTAACATAAAAACAAAAACGTAATGTAAATAAGATCATAACAAATCACAAATGAATTTATATTTAAAAAAATTTATAGTATCTAATAGTATTGAACTAACATCATTTATTCTTCAGAGTGTTCTTTTATATTTCCATGACATCATGATTTATCTGAAATTGCTGTAGTTACATGAACAGCATTACCCTGGAGAGTTATTTTGGATACTGACTTTACTTCTCTTGGTTTAAAGGAAACTGACAACACATATATGCACAGATCTGTGCTGCTAGTTTCCAGATGCCGATCACACAAGTATGACATACATGTCTTTAGCAATGCTGTGTGATCTAGCATCTTCCCCACTCCCTGGCTGCGTTGTGTCTTCGGGCCACTACCTGCCTCCTTTGGCGGAAAGTGGGATGGGATCAGACAATGTCACAGACAGCCAATGTGACACTGTCAGCCTGGAATAAAGAACATTTTTACTGAAGATTCCAGATCACACAGCAACCCTAAAGGTATGTATGTGATACTTGTGTGATCGGCACTTGGAAACTGGCAGCACAGATATATGCATGTGCATGCTGTCAGTTTCCCTTAAAAGTTAAACTATTGATGCAAACATATCAAAGTATGATCGTTTAGGCGAAGTTCACACAATGTACTTTTTCATTTAATAACGGCCTTGGGAACACCAGCCGTTATCAAATGAAATAATACATTGCATTGATTGTAATGGAATCCTGGCCAAAGTGTATACACTCTGGCCGGGATTCCTTGTGGCCACAGAAAAAAACTGACTTGGCAGTTTTGTGCGGCTGCCATTCATTGAATAGCGGCTGCACAAGACTGACAGAGCAGACAATGTAAACTCTGGCTGCACTTTACATTTTCGGCTATGGGTAATTGCAATGCGGGCACACCAGAATGCGCCCACATCCCAATTCCGGCCAGGATGAACTTCATTGACACCGGCCATTCTGTGACACAGCCAGGTCACAGAACGGCCGCTGTCATACGGTGTGTCAACCCGGCCATCATGCTCCACATTCTCTGCAGTCACTTATGTGGGGTACAGAAAGAAGTATACAAAGTTCTGGTAACAAGAAAGGGCCGCGGTCTGTTGTGTCTTGAAAATGGAGTCTTACTAGCAAAGGCTGTCTGAATGTAGATGTAGCTATTGGCTTTAGTCAGTGGGAGAATTCCAAGTAGATTCAGCCTGGGACACGATGATGACTTGGCTCAAGATTCTGTCGCAAAGCAGTAATGTTTCATAGGAATTTATGAATTCACACACATCCAATATATATTTAACAGCGACACAGCCTTTATTCTTGATTCAGCTAGGTTTGCAGAAACTTGCAGAACATTAATTTCCATGAAATTGTTTAGAAATCATGTATTTGAAATTAGTTTTAAAGTCTGCCATGTAAGACATTCATACACTTGGATGGCCCTAGTCTTAGGTCAACATTCCTTACCAGGGCTCTTTAGGAGGTAATATTTGGAGTGATTTTAGGCTTTCTGTCAGTATTTTGTTGGGAGGAGTAATGCAATCTGCAATATTATTCTTATGGTCATAAAGACAGAAATGGCAATGTAAAACTGCTATAACAATACAGTGTATACAGTGACATGAATCATCATCGAATGTAAAAACTTTATAAAGTTTTTTGACCATCAGGAACTGCTATATGCTTAGTTAGTCTAATAAAACCACCAGTGACCTCAGCGTTTGTGCCACATGTCCCCCCAATCTCAGTTTCATTACTTTTTGTTGGTTTTGTGCAGTCATACCTACACTTGGGGTAATATTATACTGTTTGGGCCCGTTCATACTATGGAAAACAGGTGGAAATTCCAAGCCGAACCCCTGCCCGTGGACTCTGCTCAGAATCCCTCCTTCTGTTTCGATGCGGTGCTTCTCTACTCAAAGAAATGACATGTCAATTCTTTGAGCAGTGAGGAACGAAGAGCAGAGGGGTTTGAGGCATCCTATTGAAATAGATAGCAGGTGGGATTCCAAGGGGAGTCCGCAGGCGGGGGTTCCGCTTGGAATTTCCACCTGTTTTCTATAGTATGAACGGGCCCTTAAGTGAGAATCTGTCACCCCCCTGGTCGCCCACTGAACTGGAACCACTACTGGATAGATATCAATAAAAGTATTCAGAACATACCATAGTTGTGTGTCTGTGTTTTTATTTTTATGAAAGAAAAGGCCTTTATTTGGGCTGTAAATAGTGTCAAGGAGGCGGAGCCTAGAGTCCCCTGGCCTTGACATCATCTCACCTCCCTGTGCTGTATGCCCGCCACTTTCCATAATCAGTTATGTGCACTGTGCATACAACACAGTGAGGTGTAGTGGCAGGGCCGGCTCCAGGTTTTTGTGCAGGGCCGTAACTACCACTATAGCAGCCATAGCGGCTGCTATGGGGCCCACTACATCAGGGGGACCCGTTGCCTGCTCCTACAATACACTGGGCCCCCTGAGCTGTCATCATTTGCAGCACCAGGTGGCAAAGTGGGCCTCCCGGAATCTGCAAATGTCCCTTTAACTGCAAGCTGTCATGAAAAGTGCTTGCAGTTATGACTAGATTGATGGATTAGTGGTCAGTCGGGAAGGCGAGGAAGGGGGGGGGGACAAAAAATTGCTATGGGGCCCAGCCATTTCTAGTTACGCCCCTGTTTTTGTGGGCCCTACGGCGACAGAACCTCAGCTGGTCCCTAATCCATCCACTATGCACCCATCATCCACACACTATGCAAAATCACTTGAGACACCACTAACATACACAAACACACATAACACAGACACTGCCTGATTCTGCCTGACTGACACTGACTTACTGATACTGACTGACTCACTCATTGACACTGACTGATAAACTCTCACACTGACTGACTGACACACTCACACTGACTGACTGACACAGACACTCACTGACACTGACAGACTGACACACTCAGACACTTACATAGTTGGCAACATTTGAATTTTTTTCCAGGGACACTTCAGCGTTAAAAGGGGTGTGGCTTATTGTGGGTGTGGTCTCTCTGGGGTGTGGCCTATCATGGGTGTGGGTTAAAAAATTTCCAGTTAGAATTTCCAGTCAGAACAACACAAAAGGAGCATTACACACCCCAGTATGAGGTCCCCAGTATATTACACACCCCAGTGTTAGGTCCCCAGTATATTACACACCCCACTCAGAGAAGGCTGAGACTCAGAGATAGCATTCTACTGATGACTGTACATACTGGTAGTTTGTACCCATATGATACAGCTGCACCTCATATCATCATACTACTACCCCTTCATCCTACTGCTCCTCCATCATCATACTACCCCTTCATCGTCCTCCTGCCCCTCCATCATCATACTACTACCACCTTCATCCTCCTGCCCTTCCATTATCATAGTACTACCCCTCTGATCCTCCTTCCTCCTCCATCATCATACTACTACCCCCTTCATCCTCCTGCCCTTCCATCATCATAGTACTACCCCTCTCATCCTCCTGCCCCCCATCATCATATTACTTCCCCCTTTATCCTCCTCTGTCCCTTTATCATCATACCAGTACCCCCTTCAGAATCCTCTTGTCCCTTCATCTGTATTTAAAAAAAAAAAAAAAAAAAAAGCTATACTTACCTCACTAGTATGGTTCCTCTAGTCCCCCAGGGACTCTTCTTCCTGCTCTGCATGAGTGACATCACTTGCGCTGGAAGGGGGTGGGGCTTCCCGCGATGGTGGGCAGAGCTTCGAATCATGTGATCAGGTCCTTCACCCTTTTCTCTCTATGTGCAGTCCCTGCTCTGTCTCCTGATGTTCAGCCTCTCACCCTGCAGTACAGTGAGCAGGCTGAACATTAGAACACTAGGCCCCTCTCCCTCTCTGGGCCAATAAAGGTGCTGTGGGCTCTGGCACTTGCCCAAGTAAGCCCTGTGCTGACGCCGGCCCTGTGTGGTGGTTCTAGGGCCCAAGGAGCCATGGGCCCCGCCTACTTGTCACTATTCATGGCCAGAATGAAAATAAAAGCAGACACAGGCAACAAAGGCATGTTCTAAATAATTTTATTGATATTTATCTAGAAGTGTTACCATTAGGCTACTAAATGGACATCAACATTTTTGGAATACCACTATAAACTTGGAGCTCAAGCTCCTTTCATATTAAACAAAATAAAATTTCTGAAAATGACTGCACATTTAGAGGCTTAGAACAATAAAGCTATTGTTACAGCAGATAAAAATAATATTTCTAATGAACAGGTTTACATTTCCTAAATGGAAAATGGTGAATTTAAGACTTGAAAAAATATAAAAATTCTATAGCAACTGCAAAAGTGATGACCATTATATCACATGATGATAACACTAGTTGATATTATTAGAGATGAGCAGACTTTTTGGATTTCTGGTTCGTGAGAACCAGAACGATCGGCATCGGATTCCCGCTGTCTGCTCACTCCGTGCAGCGGGTGGATACCTCCTAAGGAACACCTGGAAAACTGGGATACAGGGATTGGCATTGGCTGTATCCCAGTCTTCCAGGCGTTCCTTAGGAGGTATCCACCCGTTGCACGGAGCAAGCAGACAGCAGGAATCCGATGCCGATTGTTCTGGTTCTCACGAACCAGAAATCCGAAAAGTCCGCTCATCTCTAGATATTATGACTTTAGGTCTGTCCATGTGTGAGACATTGTTAAGCATAACAGTAAATAGATATTCTTTTGGCTGCATTAGAAACATTTATAATATGGTAAAGTCAAAGATTGCTAGATGTACAAGTATTAATGCAGACATGGGGAACCTTGACTCTCCAGCTGTGGCAAAAGTGCACAGATGGGATCTTTAGCTTTGGCTGTCCAGGCATGATTGGAATTGTAATTTTTCCACAGCTGGAGGGCCAAAGGTTCCCCATCCCTGGGTTAATGGATTATTACACTGAAATATTCCTTCATGTAGGTTGAGGTTGTGATCATTTTGTGAGTAAAACAGTTACAGGCCATGTTCCCACAATGTAATAATTAGTTAGTGGCCATTCTTTGCCCTTATTTTTACCTTGTGTGAACATAGCCAAAATCTGCAGAAGTGGACATAGCCAGAAGAGGGCCCCTGCTCCCTGCTAAGTGATCATCCTTAATATGGTCGATAATGATATACTGGGATATGTTGGTGTGTATTACATTTTGTTGGCATCTATCTCATGGCTGAAACCAGGTTTACTGATATTTTGAAAGCCCCTGCTTCCCATTGTGTTGTTCTTGATTATTGTTGCATTTATGGAGGAGGAGGAAAAGATCGATTTCAAGGCCTTTTACATGAAACCGGGAAACACATAGCCTGGTACCTCTAGGTAGGAAGAGAGATATGGAAAGTGAGCAATGCCAGAAGCTTTCCACATTCTTATGTATGATTCTTAGGGTTATTATGGTTATTTTTATAAGAGTAAATTGAGTGCTTAATTCTAGATATCACTTTTGTGGCAATGATGGAAGCAGTGAAGCTATTTCCAAGGCAAAGGTGACATTTCTATGCCAGGGTGTGAGCAACCTCCGTCCCTACGTCCCTCCAGCTTCTGCTTCTCTCCAGGATGCACCCAGGTGGCGTCCTTCGTTATGGGCTATGCAGCCGGGATGATTCTATACATTCCTAGTGTGATCATGGGTTTCTTCTGTCCTGGCCTAGCTGATTGTATTCTGGTTACTGACTGTGCATTTTCTGGAGTGAATTCTGACTTGTCCTTACTGAGAGTGTCTAACACTGAATAGTATGTAGAAGAGTTGCTTTCAAGAAATGAGTGTCCGTGCTTCCCATGTGTGTCTGTTGACTAGACTACACTGGACTCATGCTCTCACAGGGGACCTGGCATAAGCCAGGGCCCAGCTTGGCTGCTGTAGGGACCGTGCTGTCTTGCGTCCACTCTGTTCAACAACGTGACTAAGACTCGCTAACACTTCCTCTCCCTATGTGACTACCTCCTACAGGGTATGTAATACCTGCTGTGAGTGGGTGAGAAGAGAATGTAAGAGAAGAAAGGAGATAGAGATAGGTAGAGAAGAAGAAAGAGCTCTATATACAATAACCCCTTGCGTTCTACAGCTGTGCAACACCTAGGTACGAGATGTACATACTATAGACATCTAGTGGCAAAACGACTGCACGACTACACCACCACTTACACTTGGAGTAGAGGCTTTTGTGAAGGGTGTATCTACTAGCAACACCTGTGGTGGGATACCACACAAGAATGTTGCACTAAGTTTGAGTCTGAGCTTTTATAATTCCTCTATTCATTTTTCAACCCCCTGATATGCAGTTTGCTGCCTGCTTTTGGGTTAAGATTCTTTTCATGTGCTTGCCCCCCCCCCCCCCCTACCCATCTATACATGCTAGATGTCATGTCTTTGTGTTCAGGAGCCTGTGGTATGATGTGGGAGCTCAGCTTTCTCTTTACATATGTAGACAGCCTATGTAATTTCTCTCTGGAAACTGTCTTGTGTGCATTCGTCCTTATCTACAGCCTGTATGAAATGCCATACATAAATTCTTTCACAATCTGAACTTCTCTGTACTTCTCCCTTCCCACCCTGCTGCCATTTCCATCACAAAAGGACATACACGTTATTCTTGTTGCTGCAGTACAACCAGAATAAGAAGTTTTAAGGGGAAATGTCATTTAAGCACATTTATTGGGTTTAAAGGGGGTACTCTGGGAAAAATGTTTTCTTTCAAATCAGCTGGTTTCAGAAAGTTATATAGATTTGTAATTTAAAAATCTTCAGTCTTCCAGTACTTATCAGCTGCTTATCAAGTGGTGTATTCTTTCCAATCTGACACAGTGTTTTCTGCTGCCACCTCTGTCCATGTCAGCTGTCCAGAGCAGTAGCGAATCCCCATAGAAAACCTTTCCTGCTCTCCAGACAGGCAATAATTCCACTTTCTGCAGCACATACAGCAGCTGATAAGTACTGGAAGACTTGATATTTTTTAATATAAGTAAATTGCAAATCTCTGGCATTTTCTGGCACCAGTTGATTTGAAAGAAAATTTTTTTTTTGTGAACAACCCCTTTAACACTTGGAGACACAATTTTGCTGCCTTCACCGTGCACACATCTTTCTCATTAGGTTTTAATGGATTTGTGAAGCCTTTCTAGGCCCACGTAAAGTGGAACTGGATCTTCTTAGATGTTATCTAAAATACTTGAAAGAACTTTTCACCTTCCAGTAAGATTACCAACGTTTTCTTTATACCGATGATTACTTCATTTAAAGGAAATGAACTTGACATGGACAGTTCCCAAATACCACCCATTGTATGCCAACTATATTCTCCATTGTTGTGTTAATCCAGTCAGTGATGTGTGTTTTTCGTTTGCCTTTTAAATCAGGATGGCATGAAAGTAATATGGTGCTATTCTTTTACACAGAAGGAAACGCCTCTTGCCAATGCTGCTTTCTGGGCTGCTCGTAAAGGAAACCTGGCGCTACTCCAGCTGTTGTTGAACAGTGGCCGCGTCGATGTGGACTGCAGAGACAGTGTATGCCCTTCACTTGTGTATGCCAAGAATTCCAGATCATTATCTTCATCATCAGAATGGCACAGTGGCCAGACAACAGGCCTGTTATTATTCCTCCAGCGTCAATATGATTCAATGGCTTAAACAAGGCTCTAGGATGTTGTAATAGATTTGTGGTTTATGTGTTCAGAAATGCAAAGCATAATCTAGTAACTGAATAAAAGAGACAGCTAAAGGAAAGCTGATATAAAAGATAAAAAAAATCAATGTATGACGTTTTAAAGGGGTACTCCGGCCTGGGGGCTTTTTTTCTTAATATGGCCAGGGAGGAGGTGGCTGAGGGCAACGACGTCCACTCACCACCCCGTTTCCAGCAGCGGGTCCTGTGTGCTCCAGTCCCCACTGCCGGGCCGCTTCCTGGTGTCTGACACGGGCTTGAGATATGACGTTTCAAGTCCGCTCAGCCAGTTAGTGACAGAGGCGGGATCCCATAGTGACAGAGTTGGGGCCATATATAAAAAAAGCCCCCAGGCCGGAGTACCCCTTTAAAGTCTCTTAGATGCTTCTCTAAGGGCATCTGTCTTAAAAAGAAAAAAAAACAAAAAACAAAACTGACACATTATAGCAACATATCAGACTTTTTAATTGGTGGGGGTTTGGGTGATGACTAGAGATGAGCGAACCGGGTTCGGGTTCGAGTCGATCAGAACCCGAACATTCGGTATTTGATTAGCTGGGGCTGCTAAACTTGGATAAAGCTCTAAGGTTGTCTGGAAAACATGGATACAGCCAATGACTATATCCATGTTTTCCACATAGCCTTAGGGCTTTATCCAACTTCAGCAGCCACCGCTAGTCAAATGCCGAACGTTTGGGTTCTGATCGACTCGAGCATGCTCCAGGTTCGCTCATCTCTAGTGATGACGCCGCCACTTATCCCATACGGCAGCAGTGCTGATCTAAGGATTTAGTGGGGGTTTGAGCTCACAGACTCCCACTGATCAAAACACCTGACATGTCACTTTGGCTTTTAAAGACACAAGTACCCTTTAGGGTGCCCTCACACATCCTTTTTGTGAGGCGTTTTAGGCTTTTTTTGTGGTTAAAGTAATTTTGTGTGCTGAACTTTTTTTTTTTTTTTTTTATGCCATCATATGACCTAGTTGCAGGACCAAAAAGGTGACAAAAACGCCAGAAAAAAAAACTCCGTACGCACAGCACTGGCATTTTTTAGACAACCAGAACCATCCCATTGAAGTCTATGTTAGGAAAAACGCCACAGTTTGAGAAAAAAAAAATCAAGTAAGGTCAGCAGAACAGAGATGTAATACCACGTCTGTAACAGTTGTGTGTGGTGCTTAAAGGGGTTGTCTGGGCAAAGGCAAAATTTGCTATTAGACTTGGGATTGTTGCAACAATGGCCATAATTACTGCGGAAGTTACGCTGTGTGAACATAGCCTAATACACATGCTATTTTGTGACATCATCAAGAGGGAAACTGGTCTAAGTCCTGTTAGGCCAGCCTCCCTTTGTCAGATGACTCAAGTTGCTCAGCTCTGATTGGCTGAGCAAGCTGTAAGCCATCTAACAGTTCTACAGAGTCAGTTAGACATCATAAGAGACAAAGTGCATCATGGGAAAGCCCAAACCAGGAAGTGAAGAAAAAAATGAAGACACCAACTGGAGCTTCAGTTCAGTTTATTTTTTTTTATCAGTGCCAGAGTTGTCCTTTAAGAATTGTTCTGTGAACATAGCCTTAAACATATTTTCACCTTGTATAGAAACCTGCGTTTATCCATAGCAATCATATGGAAAATAGATTAAAAACAATTCTTTTCTAACCTGCATAGAATCTTGATCTACTTTACATTCAAAGCATAACTCGATTACTATCTGATCCGATCATAAAATTGTCTCCTGCTTTTCAATGATTCCAGCCTTCTATGTCTGTAAAATGAGTAGCTTGCAGGATTGCAGGATAGCTGGCATGCTCCTACAGACACCTATTGGAATGGAAAATAGAAAGAAAAGTTCTGGCCTAGAACATGTTTGTATGAGTCACTAACATTCTCTGCCATGGAAACTTTCTCCACCCCTCCAATCTCCTTTTTTCTTGTTATCTAACACCATGAGTGATGAGCTTTACTAGCTGTCCCATTCCTTCTCAGCAGACAGACAGTATAGTATCTGTGGAATAAAGTACAGCTGATAACACATTTACTGCCCATGTGGGTACCCCTCAGGATGCCAGGAGGCCTCATGTATATCACTCCATGTTCTTTCTATATTATACTATGAGGAATTTTTTTGGGAGGACCCTGTGTTGTTTATCTGCTTCAGTTTTTCCTTCATAGAATCCAATAGTTTGTTACCATTGACTGCCCTGCTAATTTTATGGTATAAAGACTGCAGTATAAGGGGCAGTTCACACAGAACAAAAGCAGCGGAATTCCATGGTGGAATCCTGCCTGCTTCAGTGGGACACTGTATCTCTTTGGGAGGGTTCGCGCGCCTCCGCTTCTGTCACTGTCTGCTCATAAAATTGACATGTCAATTCTTTTAGCGGAGAGCCGCAGAGAGTGGAGGAGTGAGCTCTCCCATAAAGAAACACTGTCGCTGTGGAATTCCGCTGCTTTTGCTCTGTGTGATCTGCCCCCTGTGATCACAGCAGAGACGGAGAGGCTCACACAGTTTTTTTGTGGCTTCAGCACAAATCAGCAGGCTCAGAACTGGGGGAAGGAGACTGTAAAGGTAACATGTATGGAATTTTTAGTCTCGGGGGTGATTCAACATATATTTTACCTGAGCCAAATACCCCTTTAATAGTAATCAGTATTACAGCAAATTTCACTGTGAAATTCGCAGTGCAAAATCTGCTGTGAACACGGTATATGGGAACATAGGAACATTCCCATAACTTCTTAACAACACATTTACTCGTTATGCACCATTAAGGATAAACAGAGAGGGCTCCCGGCGTGAGCATCTCTGCAGAGTGTGGTCCCCGGTTTCTATGTGCAGCTGGGGACTGCATGTGTTAGCTGGTTCAGCCGATCGCCGCTCCTGGCTAATTAACTATTTAAATGCAGCTGTCAAAGCTGACAGCTGCATTTAAATAGTGATTGTGCCCCTGTCTCTGGTGTCTCTGGTGTCTCAATGTGATCGCAGGGGGGGGAAACCTTGTATTGAGCCAGTCGGGGCTCAGCGTCGGAATGATGCTGATCCCAGCTTGGCAATCAGTGCATCTGATCTGCTGCAGACCAGAGTAATAGAGCACTGATCTGATGGATCAGTGCTCTATTGTATACACAGCATTAATCTTAATGGGAGATCAATGCTGTGTATATAAAAGTCCCCCAGGGGACTTCTAATTAATGTTAGTGGAAAAAAAAGAAAGTGTTTTTATTAATATAAAAATTCCCTCCCCTAGTAAAAGTTTAAATCACCCCCCCCTTTTCCCATTTTATAAATATAAATAAATTAACATATTTGGTATCGCCGCATGCATAATCGCCCGAACTATTAAATTATCACACTTCTGATCTTGCATGGTAAACGGTGTAAGTGCAAAAACCCGACAAAATGCAAAATTGCACATTTTTGTTTACATCAAATCCAGAAACAATGTAATAAAAAGTCGCATATATGCAAACAAGGTACAGGAAGAAAAAACAGATCATGGCGCAAAAAATGACACCTCACACAGCCCCATAGACCAAACAATAAAAGGATGGGAATAGAGCAATTTTAAAGACATTTAGGGCCACATGTATCATCCGGCGAACGGATGATTTTTGGCGGAAAGTGCCGATTTGCGTATTTTTTTATAGGCAAATGGCCGATTTGCGAATAAAATATTCGCAAATCGGCACTTTCCGCCGAGTACGCCAGGGGAAAGGGGGCGGAAAGTAGGCGGGAAGTGGGCGGAACGGAGGGCGCGGACTCAGAGTCCGCGTGATTTATCATCCGTTCCGCTAAATTGTACGCCGAAAACCGACTCCAGTCCTCAGCTGGCGTAGGTTTTCGGCGGTGCGCACCGGCGCGCACAGGATTTATGTACAGGCAGTCCACCTCTACATAAATCCCCGTACCGCCGGAGCTGCGGGGGCATTTTTAAGTCCGGCGTAAAAAACGCCGGACTTAATAAATGCCTCCCTTAGTTTTTATTTTTAAAGGTTTTAATTTTTTAGTTATACAAGTTATATATCATTGTAATCGTACTGACTTGAGGAACATAGCTTACATGCCAGTTTTACCATAGGGCGAACAACGTAAACACGAAACCCCTCAAAATAAAAAGAAATACACCCTTATTTTTATTTTACTGCACAAATATTTTTTCTCTGATTTTGCAGCTTTTTTTATGGAAAAATGAAATCTGTAATTGCAAAGTATAATTGGTGTCGCAAAAAATAAGGGCTCATGTGGGTCTGTAGGGGGAAATATGCAAGCGCAGTGGCCTTTTAAATATGAGGAGGAAAAAACGAAAGCGCAAAAATGAAAACTGGCTCCGTCCTTAAAGGGTTGAAGGGAATTTCACTTGTTGTGCTCAGTGTGAACAGACCCTGTCTTAAAAAAGTTTAGATCTATGCTCCTTTTTTAAAATTTACTTCACAGCTACTACTTCGCTTATTAGCAAGCAAAAAACAACAAGGACAACTCTCCCCCCCACCTCCAGTAAAGAGATAGTACATAGAGATAGTACTATAAAATGTCAGTGTCAGTCAGGTACCAGAGATCTCAGCTTTTCCAGTCTAAAAAAAATCTATTAAAAACCAATTAGAATTATAAAAACGAATTAACTTACATAGGGCGTTAGGTATATGACAATATACGTCTCCTTCAGGAAATCATTGTTTCATGTGCTTGTTCATCATCTTGTATTCACAGACAGGCAGCACAGCTTTGATGGTGGCATCGTATGCAGGACACGTGCAATGTGTACGAGAGCTGGTGCTACAAGGGGCAGATATAAACCTCCAGAGAGATGTATGTATATTCTATGCTTAGCTGTTTATACATATATTTTAATAAAATGTTTAGAGATTAGTTCTTTTATGTCTTTTATAACTTCTTGCCACTGTATTGTAGACTGGTGCTACTGCTTTGTTCTTCGCTGCCCAGCAAGGTCACAATGAGATTGTGAAATTCCTTTTTGAATTTGGAGCATCTACAGAATTTACTACAAGGGTAAGGAATATTTTCATTGAAGATTATGAAGTGCATACATCTATTTCCTTTTGAAACACAAGACTTCATTGACAGATGATGTTGGTAGAGATAGGAGTTGGACGTAATGGAATTTTACTGCCCGACCCCTTTGTTCTCGGAGAGTACTGAAAATTCATGTGTATGGGGAGAAGAGGAGAGATAACTGTCGGCCAAACAATAATTCAGCTTAGTTATTGAAGATGTATGGACACCTTCAGTTCCATGTTTCAAACATGGTTCAGTGAAGCATGACATGTTACTATACCCTTATTTGCTCCCTATCTCTCCTTTCTACATTGCTAAAGCTTCATTTTCAAGCTCTTATGACTGGCCTCACCTTAAGTTGTTGACTCAGGGATATCCTCCTAAATCACCAGGACTCTGAACACCGCATACTAGTCCTCTACATTATGTGTGTGCTCAGTAGTCCTTTATATTCATATGCACCAGCTCAACGGACACTGATTGGCAGTTGGTCATTTATACTGTATATATTCAAACAGCTGTCATTCAGCAGCCGAAAGATTCAAAGACCTTTCTTCACCATATTACAAAAATGTTTTAACAGAATGACATAAGTCATGGGTCTCCAAACTGTGACCCTCCAGCTGTTGCAAAACTACATTTTCCATCATGCCTGGACAGTCATATCCAAAGCTTTAGCTGTCCAGGCATGATGGGAGTTGTAGTTTCTCAACAGCTGGAGGGCCGCAGTTTGGAGACCCATGAATAAGTGATAGTGAAATTTCTTTGGTATACCAAAAACCAATAGTCAATATCTATACTACCGCTCTAACATAATTAGCTATTACCTACATACACCAGATGGATAAAATGGCGGTCAATCACAGTGTGCTTTTCTATTTCCAATGAAAGATTAATAAAAAAAAACTTGATGCTGTTATGCTCAATCAGAACCATATTGTCTAACATAAACCCTTACAAACCTGTCAGGATCACTCTGCGTTGTGATCCTGCTTGAACAAGTTGTGAGTGCACGTGGGTCGCTGCAGAAAGCCTGTAAAAATAAGTAACAGACTGCCTTGTTCTATGAGTTGGTAACAAGTCAATATGCTAAGTGTTATGAAAGGAGATGGAATCCATTTGGTGTAGAATCTGCGCTTAGTGAGAGCCTGGCACCTATTCAGAAAAGTGCTGACTTGGCTCATTGGCACGTTACGGTTTAATGCATACGTTTATTTCCGGACAGTGAAAGGGCATCTGAGGCTGGATTTCAGGTACTAGCTTGAAGATATTTACATCATGCCCAGTGTTTCTTATCCCAGAGAAGTGGAACTGTTTTATTTCTGTTGGAAAGATTGTAATTCAACTACTTAGCAAAATTCAATGCATTTTACTGAGCTTTAAAATCTGCAATTTATTAAAACTAGAGGCCGAGCCAGACCTGATTCACTCATCCCAAGTATGGAGATGAAGCACTTCTCCAAAAGACCACCCCCATCCAGACCAGATATTAAAGGGAAACTATCAACTAGAAAAGACATCCCAAACTGCTTACATGGCTACATAGCCACAGTAAGACTACCAATTCCTTTATTGTAGTTGTATGAGGCTACAATCACTTAATAGGGATAAATAGGGAGTAGGGTATAGTAAATAGAATTGTGCACTCCATACTTTACCCGATAATAAGTAATAGATTTTTGGAAGTAGGTCTAGGAAATGAGGAAATGTTATAGGAACTAAGACCATTGATGAACATATGTTCTGTAACCGGAGAGGGGGGAACTAGGGTGTCTTGTTAGTCCTATGTTGATAATGGGTGAAAGGAGGGGTTGTAGGTAGGGCCACGTGTCTGGAGACAATTGGGAAGGAGGTAAAGGTAAATGAGTGTTTATAAGATAGAGTGGGTGCCTCGGTTGTTTTTAAAGGGGTGCTCCAGCATGGGGGCACTTTTTTTTGTGGACCGGGGAGGAGGTGGCTGAAATAAAAGACGTCCACTAACCTCCCCGGTTCCAGCGGCGGGTCCTGCATCACGGCGCTCCGGTGCCCAGTTCCCGGCCGCTTCCGGGTGTCTGACGCCGCCCGAGACGCTACGTCTCAGGGCCGCTCAGCCACTCAGTAAAGGAGGCGGGATCCGCTTGAAGTCCGCTCGGATCCCGCCTCCTTCAATGAGTTCACTGAGCGGCCCTGAGACGTAGCGTCTCGGGTGGCGTCAGACACCCGGAAACGGCCGGGAACCGGGCACCGGAGCGCCGTGATGCGGGACCCGCCGCTGGAACCGGGGAGGTAAGTGGACATCTTTTATTTCAGCCACCTCCTCCCCGGTCCCCCCCAAAAAGTGCCCCCACGCTGGAGCACCCCTTTAAGGCCGGCTCTGCTATTCTGTAAGTTCCAGTAGTAAAATTATAAATATTTACTTTATATTTATTTATTATTATTATTATTATTATTATTATTATATATTTAAATTTTTTATTTAATTATTTATTGATTTATTATTAATATTATTTATCTAGCTATCTATATCTATATATATCTATATATATATATATATATATATATATATATATATATATATTTTTTTTTTTATTACACCTGAGGTGTGGAGGGATGATTTGGAATAGAAGCTGACAGGGAGGGACCATAATTTATCATGATAAATGGTGGATGAGGCTCTTCCGGGAGCTTAGTAGACTGTATAGAGCAGAGCTTCTCAAACTATTTCTACTGGAGCCTCACCCAACAGACCAAGGCACTGCCTGGGCCTCACCAGACTGACAAAGTTCAGTTAAAAGCTGAAAATAATGCTAGTGCTCCTTTCACCCATCTCCCAAGCTCTATATACTAATAAAGCAATTACAAAATAAATTAATAATGTTGCTAAAATGGAGATTTTGGAGGATTGTGCAGATCATAGTCACTTTTGTAAATAACTGGCTCCCCAGCTGGGCCTCACCAACAACTAGGGGGCGCCTCCAGTTTGAGAAGCACTGGTATAGAGCATACTGTAGGTGGTCAGCCTGAGTGGGCTTGCCTGTGTTCCAGGATGGAATGGCTGGTTGTGAATGGGCGGTTCGGCCAAAGAGGGTACCCTGAATGGATGGAATTACTAGGTGGATAAAGAACCGAGGTATATCTCGGTAATTTGTAATTTTTTTTTTTCCTCCTCTTCTTTCCTTTTTTTCTTCTGAGGGTGAACTGGGGGCGGCAACTGGCTAAGAGCTAACTTTATAATTTTTAAAATAAGCTACTGTATTTTCCTGACTTTTAAAGAGATTGTCAGGGGTTTGCCTTATATGCCGGAAAATGTTAACCCTTGCCTGACTGCAGCCCTGCTGCGGTCAGGAAGGGGTTAGCTGCAGCTAAATTAAAAAACAACAAACAGCTAACTCACCTAGGACCCGTTCCCGGCCTCCGCGCGTCTTCTTCTCTCCTCCCTTTCCGGGAGCAGCCAGTGTGACGTACACTGACTGCGCCGGGGATGCCCGAAGCTCTCCTGAGCAGCCGAGCGTCTAATCGGAGATGCTTGGCTGCTTGGGAGAGCTTAGGAAGAATGACAGAGGCTTCGGGAGGCTCTGGAAGTACCCGAAGCCTCGGTCATTCTTCCGAAGTTCTCCTGAGCAGCCGAGCGTCTCTGCTTGGCTGACAAGATTTTTCGGGGTTAAAAAGTCATCTTATACGCCGGAAAATACGGTAGTTTGATGTGCTCTTTCGGCTGTGTCTGGAATCTGCGGTTAGTGTAGGAAGATATAGTGATGGTATAGTGTTAATATACTGTGATATAGTGATGGTAAGGGGAAGATTTTACAGGTCTAAAAATTGGCTGGTACCTTGTAAAGCAGGGGTGGGGAACCTCCGGCCCGCGGGCCGCACGGGCCCGCAGCTCCCCTGTGATGCGCGCCGCTCTGGAGGAGGAAGGAGCCGGCGCACACAGCATCCTCCGGTGTCTGTGACAGCTGCCGGACACAGGAGGATGCTGTCTATGCCGGCTTCTTCCCCAGCAGAGCGGCGCGTGTCTTCAGTCTCCTGCAGGCCGCCTGCAGGAGAAAGACCGGCACAGAGGACCTGGGACAGAAGAGGACATGGGCAGCGTGGGAGCGGAGGTAAGGTGAGTGGGATGTTTATTTTTTTTTTATTTGGGGGTTAACTAGGCCACCAGGGACATGCCTGATGGGGGTTAACTAGGCCACCAGGGACATGCCTGATGGGGGTTAACTAGGCCACCAGGGACATGCCTGATGGGGGTTAACTAGGCCACCAGGGACATGCCTGATGGGGGTTAACTAGGCCACCAGGGACATGCCTGATGGGGGTTAACTAGGCCACCAGGGACATGCCTGATGGGGGTTAACTAGGCCACCTGGGACATGACTGATGGGGGTTAACTAGGCTACCAGGGACATGACTGATGGGGCTTAACTAGACCTATCAGAGGCATCACTGGGGGGGTTAACTAGGCTACCAGGGACATGACTTGGGGGTTAACTAGACTACAAGGGGCATCACTGGGGGGTTAAACTACAATAGCAGGGGCATCACTGGGGGTTAACTACAATAGCAGGGGCACTAGGGGAACAATACTTTGCCTTGCCCCGGGTGCTGCAAACCCATGCTACTAACTGCCGCACACGGTATGCGGCCCTCGAATGATTTTATTAATGCCCGACCGGCCCTCGACATGGAAAAGGTTCCCCACCCCTGTTGTAAAGGGATGGATTGAGCCCCCTGGTGAAATCCCCTCTGGAGCATAATGATGTTTTGTTATGTTTTATAATGGATGTTAATGAACTACATCGGATAAGCTTAGCAAATGGAGATTGTACTACTATTTTACTACTGTATGTGTTTTAGTTTCTGACCAATTTTACACTCGCCACTTACTCTTACTGTAAAGAACTATTCCTGTTTACCTTCGGAAATTAAAAACCAGCCCTGTCCATGTATTGCACATGCATTAACAGCTTGTTATAGGGCATCATCAATGATGGACGTTAAACTCACAATGGCTTGCTCGCCATGATACTGTACGTTGGTTTTGCAGATTATATTTAGGGAAGCAATCAAATGTTTGAAGATTAAAACTTGGAACACAGTTAGGGGAATTGATCAAGATCGGTGTATCTGTCTTACCGAAATTCTTGCCCCAATGTCCCATGTCCGATTTTGAGGCGCACTGCTCTTGCACCTAAAAAATATTTATGATAACATGTATAGTAAACTGCAGATATGACAGGATCTAATCTAGGTAACAGTGAAAACATCCATTCTGTACATTGAGCAGCCTAATAGTTATTCTAATTATTATGAGTTCTAATATTGTAATTTAATATGTTCATGGTTATCGCTGTCTCTCTCCATCCCCATTTACCAAAGAGCACTGAGTATACAATAGAGACAATAGCAACCTCTACTTGTGCCTGTGGTCACATTACTGATTATATGACAACAATACTAATGAGGGATACCTAAGTGCAGATTTTTTTTTCTGCAATGTCAGCGTCTACAGTGTAAAAGCTGGATAGCCTAAAAAATAAGACACATGCTTCTATTTTGAGTTTTTGCACAAGGCGTAAAAATGTGTGCAAGATTTTTGAAGGTATTTGAGCTACTTCTAAGCAGTTTGCATCGGCTGTACCATTTTTCTTTTCTCAGAAGGGGTGGTTTTCATACTAGCTACTTTGTTTAACATGTGTGAATTTTCAGTTTTGTGCAGCAGTACTCCGCCGTACCACAGCCAAGCTTCTTTTTTGACAAAAAATTGAGCACAATAATTGTGCAAGATTCACCATGGCCCTTGGGGCTACTTAAAATGTTGTGTATGGAAAAAAAAAACGCAAGCGCAAAAAAAATTGTGTAGCTAATACATCTGCCTGTAACTGTTACCCTGGTCCTTAGGAATTAAAGAGGTTTACAACATATTTTTAGGGAGTGGGCATTGAAAACCCAAAAACTTATACTCCCCCCTCTGCTTGCTCCTGGTCCAGTGTTGCCATTACTCTGCAGTCTCTGGCTAAAGAGCCAAGTGGATGTGACTGTACAATGTGCATATGATGTCTGTAGCCAGTCACTGGCCTCTATTGTCATGTGCCTGGAAAACTCCTTAAATTGTCCCATTAAAAAACTTTTCAGATGTCCTAGAGAAATTTCTAAAGTTTTGAACGCGTACCTATCACTAAAACTAAATTTTGAATTGTCATCAAACATGTCAAAAGTCATTGATCAAAACTCTGATCAGAAGATATAGCCAGGGAAAGATTGCGGCAGCGCGATGCAATCCTTGGCTGGCTCTGCAGTCCATCAATATTCCCCACAGAAGTCTATGAGAAATTATTGACAAAATGCAGGGCCGGCCAGGGAGAGGATCACCCTGCTGCAATTTCTCCCTGGCTATACCTTCTCATCAGACCCACTCTGATCAATAACTTTCGACATGTCTGATGACATGCCCATTTAATTAGTTGGAGTCGGGGTTTTTAAATTCCTCAAATCTCTAGAACAAGCATAGAGAAGTACATGCTAAGTGTATTCATTCTCCACTCTGTCCATGTGACAGGACATAGAAAGTCTATGGGTGTGGTGTACCCCGGGGTGATGTTATATCGGAGGAGCGGCCGGACACTTGCCAGAT
Source organism: Dendropsophus ebraccatus (assembly GCF_027789765.1). Taxonomy (NCBI): domain Eukaryota; kingdom Metazoa; phylum Chordata; class Amphibia; order Anura; family Hylidae; genus Dendropsophus; species Dendropsophus ebraccatus. The sequence continues at coordinate 66,092,244 of NC_091455.1, read as the reverse complement.
GGTAAGGTGCGACTCCACAGCCAGACCTTGGAGTGTTACTTCGTGACGCTAGTGCCGGTTGGGCACACAGGTGTGATGGCACGCCTGCTTTTATTTTACAAGGCCGGTTGTACCTTTTCCCCTCTGGGCTGTTACGGGGTCCCTTGGGTTAGTGTGATGACGGATGACCAGAGTGGTTTAAAGACCCTCCCGGACTATCGGAACCGCCACCCACAGAAAGGGGAAGTGTCCCAAGGTTAGGTGGTATACTGTGTCAGTGGAAAGCGAAAGACCATAGAGTCTCTTTAACTTAAATAAGCTTGTTTTACCAAGAAGATACATGTTTGAGGCAAGGTTACACGATTATGAAGATTCTCTTGATAAAGCACTTGATATTACACTTGACAATAGTTCCGGAGAAATACTTGACAATACAGCAACCAAATCTGTAGTAGGAATACAGTGTGGAGTACAGTCGTGCCGACTGAGTAGTGTACTGAGTGATACAAAGAAGCAGTCCCGCTGGATCTTTGAGTCGAGATCTGTCATCGGCTGCGGGGGATATTTGTACATTACCTTCTCTAATAAGAAGCCCTGACCAGTAGACGTGGCTTGAGCATGGCTGTGTGAGGACGTGCTAGCTCTTAGCTCCGGGCACAGCTCCTCATTACCAGGACTTTACCTCTATCTAACTTTACCCCGTTATGCCCACCGGCTCTCGGAAGACCCCCTCGACACCCGTGGCGTCACCCCAGGAGTTCCTGGCCCGCTTTGCCCGCTCGGAGAGGCTTACTCAGTCTGCGGTCCGGCAGCGCAGCAAGATGGCCGCTACACCTGTGACCAGAAGCACGACACTGAAGACGGCCCCTGCTTTTCCTGAGCTAAGCCAGACACTGCCGGAGATACTGCGGACCCCCGGTGAGTCGGATCTGACCTCCATGGGTCTTTCTACCAGAGACTCATGCCCCTCGCTAACCCCAGCGCAACTCCTGACTGAAGTCCGGTCCCTCCTGCAGGCCCTCCCGACCCGCAATGACCTCACGATGCAACTGGCCCGTATAGAGGAGAGGCATGCGGAGGATATGGCGGACCTCAAATCCACCATGACAGCGGTCACTGCCGCTGTAACGGGGCTGGAGACCCGTCACACCGCTCTGGACCAGGCGCTACATGAGCTGACCCCCCGCGTGGACGCACAGGAAGCTGCTCTGCGAGACCTGACTTTACACGTGGATGATCTGGAAAACCGGGGGCGCCGCAACAATGTGAAGATAAGGGGCCTCTCGGAGGAGATTGGCCAGGATCGTCTGGTTGGGGCGGTGAGGTATATATTCAACAAGTACCTGGGGGACCCTGAGGACACTTACATAGAACTTGATCGCACGCACAGAGTGGCGGGCCCACGTTCACAAGACAGGAATCGTCCCAGGGACGTCCTCTGCCGCGTGCATTACTTCCAACAGAAGGAGGCACTGCTCCAACGTGCCTGGGAACTGGGCCCCCTGACCTTTGAAGGGGCTGAAGTCACCCTCCTGCCTGATCTCTCCAGACGCACTCTGGCCATGCGCCGGCTACTGAAGCCTCTTCTGGACATTATCCGGGAATCGGGAGCCTCCTACAGATGGGGCTACCCGTTCCATCTCATCATAAAGTCTGGAACAACTACCTACATCCTGCGCACGCCTGCAGATTTACCCGGCGCGCTACAGCTGCTAGATCACGGTGACCTGAGACTGCCTGACTGGACCTTGCCGACTCTCCCACCTCCCGCCTCGGGGCTGCAACAGGGAGGCCGCTCACCTCGCTCAGAGACACGGAGATCTCGATCTCCGCGCCGACGAAGTTCCCGCTCCCCTCGCCCGAGGGACCTCCATTCTCCGGTTCGTCAGCCGGCGGCAACTCGCAGGGATCAAACACGTGAGAACCCCTCCACCTAAACGCCCCTGCTCCACCTGAGGACCTTGCTGAGAGGCTAAGCGAGACACCCCTGCACCTCCGGCTACACACACTACCCTGCTCTGACGCCAGGGCGAAGATGCCGCAATGTGCCTACCTTCATGACTGCCGTGCCACCTGGGCAGTTCCTAGCCCTTTTCCCTAGCCCTCAACTGGACTCCCCTATCCCCGCCTTCCCCTCATCCCTGCTCCTCCCCCTCCCTCTCCTCTTCCTCCTCCCCCCTCCCCTTCCTACTCCCCCCCTCCTCCTCCCCCCCCCCTCCTCCTCCCCCTCCCTCCCCCTCCCCCCCCTTTTCCCCTTCCCCCCTCCCTCCCCTCCTTTCCCCCTCCCTCCCCTCCTTTCCCCCTCCCCCTCCCTCCCCTTTCCTCCCCCCCCACTTCGTACCTACCCCTTTCGGGATCTGGACGTGACAGGAGGCACCAGACTACCTCCTGATCGGTAGCTACTGGAACTGTTCGTATTACTGTTTTTTTTGGGGGGGGGGGTTGGTGGGGTGTTTGTTCATGTTTTCTGGGGAAGGGGGAGGGAGGGGGTTTTTGTTGTTACTCTTTGATCTGGATTCCTATGGTTTAGGTTTTAAAGTTATGTAGCCTTCCTCTCAGAGGATCAGGCACTGCAGATGCCTTATTGGAGCTCTCCTCGGGAGATGCTGCTACCATGCCTTCACAGGGTCACTGGGTCTGTCCATCGTGACTGGGCAGTTACTATTGCGGAGGACGGCAGTTGTGCCACCACTTCCTCAGATCCTCGCTTACTGCGGCTGCTCAGTCACCCTGTTCTCTGACCTAGACCTGCCCAGTTACCGACCTGCATATTTGCTTAGGTCCCGCACTGTGTTGTGGAGGTGCGAATGCCCTCTCTTATTGTCCCCCCTCTCTCTGCGCCCCTCAGACTGTGGTGAGAGTGTGCATACCATTCTCCCTCCCCATGCACATGCTATGCTAGATACTAACGTGGCCCTTCCACTCCTCCTTTCCCCCGCCCCCCCCCCCCCCCCCCCTGTTGAACCTCCCCTGGCCCCTCCCTTTCTATCCCCCCACTCTGTCTGCCTCCTCCGTGCTCCACCCTTTTACCCCACCCCGTTAGCTCCCAATGCCCCCCTCCCTTTAACCCCTCCCCCCCATAATACCTTACACTTGCCACTTTTACACCTATTATCTGCTGACCCTGATAAGGGTCCCCCCTTTATTGTGATGGCACTCCCCAGCCCTGGTGATTGGACTGGCACCTCCGCAGGTGCATACCCGAGCTGCAGCTGGCTTCAGTGCTACCGGCGCTCTCTGGGTTCTGTCTCTCTTTCTCTAATCTCCTGGCTTTGTCGCCCTGACGCACTCCCTTCCCCTCCCCTCATTCGTGCTTTCCACTTCCCTTCCACATTCTCTCTCTCTCCTCAAAGTCCTCACTGTACTCTTCTGTTTGTTACCTGGAGCTCCCTGCCCGAGCTGCTCCCTCTGGTCTGTTCTTCCGCGCTACCCCGCTTGGTTTTTACACAGGTCCCTGGCTGGTGGCCGTAGAGCCCCTGCCACGCCTAGTGTTTGGGTCTTTGATACCCATCTTTGCCTTCTCTTATTCTCTCTCCATTGCCCTCTCTCTCCTCCCCTTCTTCTGTAGTTCCCCACCTTTTGCTTCCCTCCCCCTGTTCACCTTTCTCGTCCCTCCCTTTCCTCTTCCCTTACGGGCCGTTCCTCACTGACCATGTCCTCAATTTTATGTGTATCTCTTAACGCACAGGGCCTGAACATACCGGAGAAGCGTTCCTCCTTACTGCGCCTCCTATGGGCCAAACGTGCCTCAGTGGCATTTATACAGGAGACTCATTTCCAAAAAGGTCACATTCAGACCCTGTCGGATCGTAACTTCTCGGACGCCTTTCATAGTTGCTCCCCGAATTCTAAAACAAAAGGGGTATCTATCTTGATTGCCCGCTCGGCCCCGTGGGAACTAGTTGGCCAGGTGTCGGACTCGGAGGGTCGGTTCCTCTTTGTGAAAGGCAGGATGGCTGGCACCCTGTGCACCTTTGGCACGGTTTACCTCCCTAATTCGGGACAAGTGGACTTTCTGGAGCGATGCTTTGCAGAAGTTGACGATTTCCTAGAGGGGGTGGTTATCCTCGGGGGCGATTTCAACATGGCCCTTGATCCCCTTCTGGATTCTTCCTCGGGACGTTCCTCCCTCTCCTTCTCTTCTCTTCGGCGCACCAAGCAAACCCTTCACTCACACCAACTGATGGATGTGTGGAGGCTCCTCCACCCACATGACAGAGACTACACCTTTTTCTCTAACCCGCATAATCTTTACTCACGTCTCGACTACTTTTTTCTTTCACACACCCACCTTGACCTTGTCACTGCCGCCTCTATCGACCCCATCTCCTTCTCTGACCATGCGCTGATCTCCCTCTCTCTCTCGTTTACCTCTCCTCAACCACGGACGTGGCGCTGGCGCCTCAACGACACCCTGCTTAGGGACCCGGGGGTCCTTGCCGAAATACGATCGGACCTGACCAACTACTTTGCCACCAATGTCACCACGGATGCCTCTCCCCTGATTGTCTGGGAAGCCCATAAATGCTTTATTCGCGGAACATTCATTAAATTGGCCTCGCGTCTCAAGAAGGAACGGTCTGCCAAGATCCTCGCTCTGATCTCTAAAATTGCGATTCTGGACAAACAGCACAAAAGGACGCTTGCGGCAGCCACGGGGGCGGAATTGGCAGCCCTTCGGGGCTCACTGCGGGATCTTACCTTCTCAAATGCCAAGGCCGCTCTAGCTCGCTGTCGCCGTCACTACTTTGAATTCGGCAACAAACCAGGCAAGACCTTAGCCAGGGCCTTACGGTCGCAAAGAACACGATCCTTTATCCCTCATGTCTCTTCAGCATCCGGCTCTAAACTATCACTAACCTCTCAAATAGCCGACGCCTTTCGCTCGTATTACGTGACTTTATATGGCCTAGCTTCGGTTAGCAACCCACCTAGCTCTGGTTCACTCCCCTCCTCCATTTCCGCATATCTTCGCGACTCGGGCCTTCCTCCCCTGCCAGAAGAGAGCGTCTCCTCTATTGAGTCCCCCATCACTGCCACGGAATGGGAATGGGCGATCAAATCCACTCCTTCGGGTAAAGCCCCTGGCCCTGACGGGTTTACTCTGCCCTACTACAAAGTCTTTGGCCCCCTTCTGAAGGAACATTTCCTTTCTGCATACAATGCCGTCTCCACTGGTTCCTCACTCCCTCCAGACTCCCTACGAGCTCATATCTCGGTGATCCCCAAAGAGGGGAAGGACCCCTCCCACTGCCAAAACTACCGCCCCATCTCCCTCCTAAATTTAGATCTAAAGTTTTTCTCTAAAATCTTGGCAGCCCGCCTGACACCACTTCTTCAACCCGTTATACACCCGGATCAGGTAGGCTTCATGCCTATGAGGGAAGCACGGGATAACACTACTTGAGCCCTAAATCTCATTCACCATGCCCGATCCTCCGACCTGCCGTCCATGCTCTTATCTACGGACGCGGAGAAGGCCTTTGACCGAGTCAGTTGGCCCTTCTTATTTGCCACTCTCCAGCATATCGGTCTCGGTCCCCATATGTTGGCGTGGATAAGCTCGTTATACTCCCATCCCTCAGCCCAGGTCTCGGTCAACGGCCTTCTCTCTGCCACGTTCTCTATCTCTAACTGCACACGGCAGGGCTGCCCCCTGTCCCCCCTCATCTTCATCTTGACTCTGGAACCCTTCCTTAGACATGTCAGGAACAATGTCAATATCTCTGGGGTGAGTGTGGGACGAGTGGAACATAAGGTAGCGGCGTATGCAGATGATCTCCTTTTCTTTCTATCCTGTCCCTCTGTGTCCCTCCCTAATCTTCTCTCGGAACTCTCGCGGTACCAATCTCTCTCCAACTACAAGATCAACCTGCAAAAATCCGAGGCGCTCAATCTCTCCCTCCCTTCCTCCACAGTGGCTGCCCTGGAGGCCGCCTTCCCTTTTCGTTGGTCGCGCTCTTCCCTAACATACCTAGGGGTCCAACTGACGCCTTCCGCCTCCGATATCTTTAAATCGAACTTCCTTCCCATGCTGAAACGCATTGAATTAGACTTGCTGCGGTGGCACAAGGGCACTTTCTCCTGGTTTGGGCGCTGCTCTATCTTTAAAATGAACATCTTGCCTCGCTTGCTGTACCTCTTCCAGGCCCTCCCGGTGGCAGTGCCCCTGTCTTACTTCAGGCAACTCTCCATGATCCTCACTAGGTTTATCTGGGCGCATAAGCAACCCCGATTGGCAAAGGAGGTCCTGTATCGCCCTAAATCGAGAGGAGGTTTGGGGCTTCCTAACCTTTACCACTACTACGTCGCTGCCCACCTCTCGCGAGTGGTGGATTGGCATCGTCACATCCAGACGAAACTCTGGGTAGGCCTTGAAATGGCGTTGTCCCCCCTTTCTTTACTGGCGGCCCCGTGGCTACCAGACGCCAGTCGTAGACTTGCCCAACACCCCACTATTACTCCGACGCTAAAGATATGTCAAAAACACCTCTCCTCTGGTTTCTTAGCTCCACACCCCTCCCCTCTATTGCCGGTCCTGGGCAATCCCTCCTTCCCGCCCGGTATGGAAGATCCGGTGTTTCGCACATGGTCCCGTGCGGGCAACTTCCGGGCTTCTCTCTTCCTCTCAGGCTCAAATTGGCTGTCCCTGTCCTCGCTTAACGGTCTTGTGGACCCTACACCATTGGGGTTCTGGCGGGCGCTTCAACTACACCACTTCCTTCATTCCCTTCCTAACCCCTCTTGCTTCGCGCGGTCGCCTACTCAGTTTGAATCTCTCTGTCTGGACTCTGGCCCTCTTCGCCACACTCTCTCCCTTCTATATGCCATGTTGGGTTCGCCTCCAGAACAGCCCCCACCGCCCTTTCTCAGCAATTGGGAAGAGGATCTCAACATTACGCTCTCTGCAGCGCAGGTGGAACGCATCTTCACGTGCACACACTCTACTTCCATTGCATCTCGCCTTCAAGAGGCCGGATACAAACTGCTTTCCCGTTGGTATCGTGTACCTACCCGACTCCATCGGATTTTTCCAGAGGTCTCCCCACTCTGCTGGAGGAACTGCGGTGGGGAAGGGTCCCTTCTCCATACCTTTTGGAGCTGTCCTAAGCTGGTACCTTTTTGGAGGGAAGTATGGCGCATTTCCTCTACTTTCACTGACTATCAGCTTCCTTTCTCCCCATCACTTTTCCTCCTGCATCTGTCGGAGATCCCTCTGAAGTCTTACCGCCGCTCTGTCCTCCGTCACCTGGTCAACGCTGCCCGTGCCTGTATCCCGCTGCTGTGGCGTCAACTCGAACCCCCGAGTATCTCCATGTGGCTCCGTAAAGTAGAAGAGGTCAAACGCATGGAGGACCTCACTGCGCAATTACAGGGATGCAATTCTCGCTTTTTCCGGACGTGGTTCCACTGGGAACAATTTGCCGAATCAGCTGAATTTCGGTCCCTCTTGAGTCAGTGAGAAATGGTCCCCTCCACTCCCCCCTCTTCCTCGTGTTTTCCCTATCCCTCCTTCTCTTAGCTTCTCGGTCCCCTCTTCTCTGCACTCCCCCCCTCCCTCCCCTTTTTCATTTTTTTTTTTTTTTTTTATTTCTTCTTCTTCTTCGATTGCTGTTTGAGCGTTAGCTCACTCCCTAATTGGCTTATGTTATGCCCACCCACCTACCGGGAGCTGCGGATCGCCTTGGTGTTTGCTTAGTTTGAGTTTTATTTCTGACTACTGCTGTACTCATGGCTATATCCTGTTGATATGATTATGTGTCAGTGCACCTATGAGTGCAACATGTTGCTGTATATTTTTTTTGTTATATAAATTGGAAAAAGAATAAAATGGAGAATTTAAAAAAAAAAAAAAAAAAAAAGAAGCAGTCCCAACCCATGTATTACTGTGCTCTGCTGGGATGTTGGAGCATGAGGTAGAATAAGAAGAAGAGGAAGAAGAACACCTGTGCCCGTGTATTGACCTTTGATTAGTCTTCACACCACCTTATGCCCGCTAGACTCGGCTGAACCTTCCTAGAGGGTGACACAGGCCCCAGACCTTGTTACCTGGGACAAGCGGAATGCTGAGGGTTCCCTGCTGACACCCGCGCTGCGAGATAGAGTTCCTAGGCTTACTGCAGTTTGCTCTATCTGGATCAGTTCCTAGCTTCTGTAGCTTTGTTGTGCATACTGTCCTGCTCTGTGACTTCTCATAGTCCACGGCGTGGGTTGAGGTTGTCTCTGACTTGTCCTCTCTTAGGAGGGGTTTAACAGTGCAAAGTGCTGTGTAGTGTTACTAGTAAGAAAACTGTTTGTTGTCTTGCATCCTACCCATACCAGTTTGTTGTCTTGCATACGAGTTTGTTGTCTTGCATCCTACCCATACAAGTTTGTTGTCTTGCATCCTACCCATACAAGTCAGTCTTAGCCCTAGCTAAGACTGACTTGGTAGGTGACCTGGCGGAGGGCCAGGGCCCAGATAGGACCACTGTGGAGACATAACTAATAGAGTGACATCTAGTGGCGAAACTTTAGTACTACCTTCATCACCACCAGTACAATAAGTACAGACTAGCAGTAACACCCGTGGTAGGACACCACATGGACACATCATCAGTCTCGCACACAGGGTGTGGAGAAGCACCTAGCCATGTGCTTCTCCCTGCTGCTTTAAATGATTAAGGTGGGTCTCACCACTAAGGCCTTCACCCATCAACAATTTTGATGTGTCACAAAGTTTTTTTTTTTAATATGAGAGGGACACTTTAAGATCTATTCAGGAAACTACTCTGAGGCTATTTATGGAACTCGCTGCATCATAATGAATTATGATGCAGTGAACTCCTGAATGGCCAGAGCGCTACAGTACTGAAAGCTGTGTCAGACTGAAAACACACACGGTAGTTTTCTGGAAAACTGACAATGCAGTTTTATGCCAAAACCAGAAGGAGACATATGTTTGTTTCCAGCCTAAGGCCATGTTCACAATGTGTAAAAACCTTGGCCGTTGTCTTACCCAGCGGATACCACAGTATCGGACGAATGAACATCATTTGATTTGGGTGTGCCTGCACTCCAATTTACCATTGACCACAGTGTAAAGTATGGCCGGGAGGGTGTATATAACTGTAACACCCGTGGTAGGACACCACATTTCTAATGAAAAAGACTTGTTTACTACATGTTTATCGGCATCAATGAGGGCTTCTCATAGTATTTTTAAAGCAATTTTATTACAGTATAATTGAACTCATGAGTTCACTTCTGTCCACAGTATAAGGCTCATGTTATTCCTCTACCCTGGCACTTGTAGCTAATGCTGCCAGAGCTGCAGGAAATAACATTTCCAGGGTAACTTCAGGAATTTGTCAGTGCAAGTTTAGAATTCTGCAGCTAGCTTAATGCTGCATGGAAAGTGGAAATTGGAAATGAATGGAAGAAATAATTAAAAAATCTGTCCCTGTACCTTTTGGACATGTTCACACTGGGTAAGAACGGTGGTTGTTGTTTGACACGTGTTCACCCGGCCAATCATTTGATTTTAATTGGAAAGCGGGCACATTTACGTGTGCCTGCATTCCAGTTTACTATTGACCACAGTGTACAGTACAGTACGCACTGTGAGCACAGCCTATTTTCTATAGCCGCTGTTCACCAAACATACACCTGTCAATTATTTCCTGCGGCCGTAGTGTATACATGGTGTATACACTACGGCAGTTGTCCTGTTCATTTTAATGTAACTGAGCACTGTGAATAAACAACGGCCGCTGTTGCCATTGTTTTACTACCACATACAGTATGTGAAGATGGCCTTTAAAGGGTATTCCATCCCAACTCACAGAGATACCTCTTATTCACAGGTTAGGGGATAACACACTAATCACTGGAAGCCCAAGCAATGATGACAATGGAGGAAAACTGCCCCTTCTTAATAAATGGAATGCACAGCAGGCCTGCAGCCAACACATTATTCATTCTCTATGGGGCTTCCAAACATTGCTTAAAGGGGAACCCCAGGTAGAGGTTAAAAAAAATGAAACTTCTGCAGAAGCATAACACATCACTTACCTATGTATCCCAGTTTTGGAACTACCAAAAATCCATTTGTTGGGGGGGGGGTTCTGTATTGTGTTTCTGTGCTTCCTGGTTGAGCAGTTCCCAGAATGCTGTACTGGTTCCAGAATGTAATGCTTTCCCTCAGCTGTTCATCACAGTCCACAGTAGTCCTTGCTGCACCTGCTTCTGGCCGGTCAGAGATGGTGAATCACTTAGGGGATTGGGGGAACCAGCCAAGCCTCCTGTGACATCACGTCCTGCCCCCTGTCTGCATCATCAGCCTGTGCTCAGCAAACACACACAATGTGAGACAGAGGCATGGAATCTTTGTCTCCTAAGGCGGGAGAGCAGAAGGAGCAGGAGACAATGTGGATTGGTACAGAGGCCATTTTTCTTCATTTCCTTTATTTCTATCAGCTACCAGTGTGGCAGAACCGCACAGATATGGTAATACATTGTATAGGCACATCTATATAACTTTTAATATACTTTTAATAGAAAAACAGTATTCCTTATGTGGAGTTCCCCTTTAATGCTGAGCTGTGCCCAGTAAGTTCCAGTAATAAAACCGAATTGCAAATATATATATATATATATATATATATATATATATACATATACAGTATGTGTGTGTGTAAATATGTAGTGGGTAGTTTATTTGGTGCACAGAACTGTGCAGCCCTAGACACATGCTTGGTTTTGCCATATTGTAAATACATCATAGCTTTGTGCACAGTAAAACTGGAGTCTACTACTAACATTAAATAAATGAAACATTTTGGGCCACATGTATCATCCGGCGGACGGATGATTTTTGGCGGAAAGTGCCGATTTGCGTATTATTTTATACGCAAATGGCCGATTTGCGAATAAAATAATCGCAAATCGGCACTTTCCGCCGAGTACGCCAGGGGGCGGAAAGGGGGCGGAAAGTAGGCGGGAAGTGGGCGGAACGGAGGGCGCGGACTCAGAGTCCGCGCGATTTATCATCCGTTCCGCCCAATTCTACGCCGAAAACCTACTCCAGTCCTCAGCTGGCGTAGGTTTTCGGCGGTGCGCACCGGCGCGCACAGGATTTATGTACAGGCAGTCCGCCTCTACATAAATCCCCGTACCGCCGGAGCTGCGGGGGCATTTTTAAGTCCGGCGTAAAAAACGCCGGACTTAATAAATGCCTCCCTTTGTCTGGATTTCCACTAGAATATAACACATACCTTCATATTCCACCAGTAAGGCAACATTCACACGTTCCAAGAAATTGTCTGTGATCGTGGATCCGCGACCACGGACAATTTTAGGGGCAATTGAATTCTATGAGTCTTTTCAGATGATTCATGCCACGATCCATGTCGGGAAAAAATAGGACGTGATAAATTGGACGTGATCACGGCACGGATTAGCCAATAGAAGTCTATAGGAATCCGTGTTTTTTACGGATGGCACATCAAATCAAAGCAAAATAGTCAATTTTTTTTTCACCTGTTTTTTTCACTAGTTTAACATTTTATGCGGATGTGGATCTGGATGCACCAGGATGCAATTATGCACCAAATAGCAGGGATCAAGTTGTAAACATAGCAGACCTTTATGTGGACCAGGAAAACCACAGAATGTGTGAATGAGGCCTTAAAGGGAACCAATCACCTGAAAAATTGATAAGACGCCAATAATTTGTGCTAATACACCCTCTAACACACATTCCACACATATATCTATGGCGTCTGCCCCTGCCCCACACACCCCAAAATCATACTTTGATCTTGTCCCGTGCCATATGCTAATTCCTGTCAGGTAGTGATCTGGGCGTTGCTTAATGCCAAGTTACGGCCCCGGAGGCTGGGTTTGGCTGTAATCATACCTCTGTGGGCGTGATTCACATTCCCCTGTTACTGCATCATCATCCGGAGCCGGGCCTGGGACTTTGTAGCTGAGATACACAGTACAGCCGCACCCTATCCCGCTGTACTGTGTATGTCTGAACTAGCTTTGGCCTCTCATACAGTCAGCTTCTGCTTTACTGTGTGTCCCTGAATTAATCATTTTAACCCTGCCGCAGCCACCACTAACCAAAGCAGTGTTATTCCTGTGGTGGTGGCTGCAGCAGGGTTAAAATTATCCATTCAGTGACGCTCTTATCCCCCCTCTCCCTCTGGCAATTACTGTGTGTGGCCCCCTCCTCTCTCTCCACCTCTCCTTTCACCTGTCCTCCCCCTGCTGCCGATCATCACCGGGGCTGTGACTACTTGGCATTAAGAAACGCCCAGATGGGTGTATTAGCACAGATTATTGCCGTCATATCGATTTTTCAGGTGATTGGTTCCCTTTAATGGAGTGAATGAAAATTATTAACGTGATGTTTATTTGTGCAGCTACTATGGACATATGAAAGCATGTCAGAATATCATATATTTTCTTACCTTTTTTCTCCCTATAGGATGGAGGCACAGCATTATTAGCAGCCTGTCAGCATGGACATTGCCAAGTTGCTGAAACCCTCTTAAAAAATGGAGCCAACATTCATGACCAGCTTTGTGTATGTACTAATCAACCAAGCAACTTGATCACAATAATGCGTTTAACTCGACTCTGTAATTGACTTTACATATCGCCCTGACACAATTGTTGCGTCAGGGATCAAGTCATGTTAAGCCTGGCTACATCTGTATATATATATATATATATATATATATATATATATATATATATATTTTTTTTTTAATCTCGTCAAATAATTTTTACGGTTTTGCTGCATATTTTATGGAAAATATAAGTCTGTCATTACAAAATACAATTGTTTTTTTTTTTTAAAAAGACCTTATATGGATCTGTAGGTGAAAAAAATGAAAGCGGTATAGCCTTTTATACATGAGGAGGAAAAAACTAATGTTGGCTCTGTCAGGAAGGGTTTTTTTTTTAATTGCTGCCTCACCGCAAACTTTTGTGCACAGCGTCGGAGAGCCCTGTACAGCAGCTATATGGTACAGGGGTCGCTTCACTCTACACCAGGCAGGTGACCTCTTCCTTTTAACAAAAGCAAAACAAGGAAGACACCAACAAAGTTCAGAAGCCAAGCTCCAGATCTTTCTATAGTGCTTCTCTTTACTTCTTACTTTATGGTCTTAGTTATAAATATAAGCACTTAAAGCACCCCTCTGCCACTTTCTATTTCATTATGGTGGTGCCCACCCCCCAACGCATATAGCTAATGCTCCAGAACTTTTTTACAGATCTATTACAACCAAAATAGTTATTACTGATAACTAGAAAGGTGTACAGACAGATTGCAGGATATACTGTAAAATGTGCGTTATTAGCATACTTGGGCGTGCCATATTGACATAGGAACATATGAAGACATAACTAGATCATGGCTCAAGAACAGCACTGGAAGCCATTTAAGGTTAAATAAGCAACATTCTGTAATAAAGTTTATTATAATGTAACATGTGACTTGTCTCTGGTTCCCACCTGTATTGCTGGAAGGATAGAATTACTATCTGCTGTAAAGTTTTGTTAGGCAATAACGTTATTTTTTTTATACCAACCTCAATTGCTCATGACTGGGCAAGTTTCCCTAGTATGTATCTTCAATTCACTTTATTTTGATTGATTTATATATGTTTTTCTATAAGGATAGATAGTAAACATATAATGGAAGCAGATACATGGTCATGCTTCCATCCTATGAGCTGTTTTACAAATATTTAAAGTGACTCTGTACCCACAATCTGGCCCCCCCAAACCACTTGTACCTTCGGATAGCTGCTTTTAATCCAAGATCTGTCCTGCGGTCCGTTTGGCAGGTGATGCAGTTATTGTGCTAAAAAATTACTTTTAAACTGGCAGCCCCGTGCCCTACGGGAGTGGCCTGGATTGTGTATACTATAGGCTGGCACAACCCCTCCGTCCCTCCTCCCCGCCCTCCTCATCATTAGGAATGCTCCAGGCAGATTGCCTCCTATTCCCCACCTGTTTAGCCCAGCACATGGGCTGGATCTTTAAGAACCTGTGCAAATGTTCAGCATGGAGAAAATGTTCCAGTGGCATTCCTAATGATGAAGAGGGTGAGGAGGAGGGACGGAGTGGTGGTGCAAAGTTAGGGCACCGATACGCCCGTAGGGCATGGGGTTGTAAGCTTAAAAGTTTTTCGGACAATAACTGCATCTCCTGCCAAACAGACCCCAGGACAGATCTTGGATTAACAGCAGCTATCCGAAGGTACAAGTGGTTTTGGGGGGTCAGATTGTAGGTACAGAGTCGCTTTAATTGTAATGGAAGGAGATTAGATACACACAAATAATTTGGGTCTGTGCTGTTTCCTTCTTGTCCATCGGCCCATTCTATGTAGTGGAGGCGGGCCCAGTTCCCCTAGTATAACCATATCCCCTCACTGGCACAGGCATGCTTGATTCTAATGGAGGTATGTCACCGAGGGGAGGGGTTATCATTACACTCCCCTCCCCTCGCAGCTCTATAGATTCTAATGGAGCCGCGTCACAGAAGGGAGGGCAAAACGTCACACTGGGGGACCGGGAAATGACCGGAGTTGTGTGCAGGAACAAGGCTGCGTTTCAAAAAAAGCACTGAGGCACCGGCATCCCGCCGCTAATGCCATTCTCTTGATGTAAAGATCTTAAAGCAATTTACCTTCTGGTACATTTGCTTTAAGTGAGTGGGCCTGTTGTGGGTACCCAATGGTATACCAGTATCTAGATGTATATTGCAGCTGTATTGTGAACATAGCCACACAATACATGTATATGCAATGGATGATTCCGCTCCTCTTTGCAATCACAGCTATTGCCCCGGGGAGAGCTGGGTGACCTTATTTAACCAGAGCAATTAATGCTTATAAAATAAACTCTAATATTACCACTCATCTGCTACAGGAACCACCTGGGTGAAGTAAGAGAAGCCTGCCAACACAACTAATAATCTACCTGCACTTGTAGGGAACTTTATTTTTAACTTGAATCCTGTACCAACATGAAGACGTAGAATACTGCATGGTATAGCTGGGCTCGAGAATAATCATGCCTGCCCAACTTCTATGCTTGGTACCATACAGACAGAGCATTACTCATACTATATCGGCAAAAGTATGTGGCTACCCCTACTTATTACTGAGTATTTCACTCACTCTTATTGCAAACAGGTGTCTACCATCATGCACACCAGCCATGCAGCTTCCATAGACAGACATTGTTATGTAAATTGTTGGTATGAGTTTTTTTAAAAATATTTATATGATTTTGGATTTTGGTCTGTGTAAATGATTTCTATATTTTATGAATTTTTTGATAGGATGGGGCAACTCCACTCTTTCTTGCAGCCCAGGGAGGCTTTGTGGATATAGTTCGATTATTGCTGACGCATGGAGCAAAGGCAAACCAACCCCGACAGGTGACCGTATACCTTTACTATTTTTGTTGTTGTTCCTTTGTAGCCAGTATAACCGGCTTAGACTGTGTACTTTTCAACTCCACTCTCCCTCAGCTCCTATAAGTTTAATGTTTGACAAAGAAAGCCATTCCTGTGTCAGCTACAATATAAGGATAGATTTATGAACTACTTCCAAGAATATGGTTTGTAGAAGCAGACCAAAGGGCAGTGCTTGATTTTAAAAACACTTAGTAAAATAATGGAATTTCATTGTCTTAATGGGGCATCTGGTCTCCTACAGTTATTCCAGGAAATTCTTTTATCCACAATTCGTATAGAAATCATTAACTTTGAAAGGATATTCTGACTTGCCTAATCCGCTGGCCACAGGGAATAAGTGTGGGATGACTGGGGGTCAGAATACTGGGCCCCCCACTATCTCTATAATTGGGCCTGAGTCCTATGTTTTCAATGGAGTGGCAGATAGACACACATGGCGCTACTCCATTTATTTTCTATGGCAGCTGCAGAGGGTAGTCAAGTACTTGAATAGACAATTATTAAAGTGACGACACATGCCAACCACTGCATACAAAGCAGTCAGGGCGGCCGCGTTGTGATCACGGGGGGCCAGCGGTCCAACTCCCCACAGTCCTTTGGATAGTGGATAGGTCGAAATACTCTTTTAACAGTATCTGTTACTATTATGTATGGGTTACCACACTGTTGTACTTACAATGCTCTGCAAATGTGAATGTGATTGATTGATTGATTGATTGACAGTACAGATGTGATTTGTACATGCACTGTGCATGCAGCAGTAAGTCCATATATTGTACTGTGTTGGTATATATGTTGCACACAAACCTGTTGCACACAAACTATTTTTTAGATTTTGGAAGCCTAGTCAGCTGCACCAAATGTGGCATTGGCTTTGCCGCTAGTTTTGTAAAGTTTGCAAAAAAACCTAGAAATTAGACCCTTGTTCAGACTTACCTGGACGCTCCAATGGCTACATATTACGTACAGGACAGTAGTAGCCAAAAAGCCTAACACGTCTAGCACAGACCTTTACATTCTCTTTATAACTATTTTGGTTATTACATGATGTACCCTGTTTTGCAGGATTTCCTTGCTCTGAATAGGGCCTAACAACGAGCTTACCTGAATGATACAGAATTAAAATAAAGTGTATATCGCCATCTGCTGGTAATTTTAAAGAAGCACAGTATTTTATGACAACAACAGCATATTAAGCTGTTACATGAGTCAGGGTGGCACTGTCCCCTGCTAGGATATCACTTACACTTTTGTGCAAAGCCTTTATTTTCTCATATAGAGGCACAACAGACATGATTGTTACTGTCACTAAGAAGTCCACAAGTGTAAAATCTACAGTCTATGGAAAAGGTTGAGCAGGACACATTACAACAAATACGATATTTCATATTGCATTTTTACAACCTTAACGCAGTTTTCTTTCCAAACAGGATGGAACGACGGCCCTCTGGATAGCTGCTCAGCTGAGATACAGTGAGGTGGTGAGGGTCCTACTGCTGAGAGGAGCCGATCGGGACTCTATGAGAATAGTAAGTCTCTAGTTATCAGTGATGAGGTCTAAAGTTTCCAGAGATTATATCAGGTACTGATAGATCTGTCTAAGCTAAGCTTAGGCCTGTTCTCTAAGGGTCCTATAACAAGAAACAATTATCAGCCATACTTGGCAGATTATGACCGTTCCAGACCGTAATCGCCTTGTGTAATAGCTCATATTGAAACAACATGATGTCAGCTGATTGTTGTCTTTCAGCACGTTCTAAATACACAATGACGATAGCGATGGTTTGCTGCCTGTCGCTCTCTATTTTGGGCCACCTCGACACCATGTAAAGATCGTCCGGGCAGCCCCTCCCGCAGCTTCCCGCGGCCCCCAGGTTCCTCCCCGCTCAATGTCTGTGCGTGTAATAACTCAGACAGCGAGTGGGGAACGAGGAGGAAGCAAGTGCTGATCTGACAGGTTGGCACTCACTTCCTCCTGTAGATCGGGCTGAGTAATACCGCCATTGTACTATAAGGCCAAGTTATGTAACAGTTCTCTGCCATGAGGATCTAGAGCCTCTGCTACACATTTGGGCACTGTGCCGCACTACCTGTATATTTTTCTGTAAAATGACAAACGCCATAATGGATCTTAATCATTATGGGTTGGTGGTTCATTTCTTTTTTTTTCCTAAGAGAAGAGTTAGAATAGGTCTACTGTACTACTTGTCCAAATACTAATATTATTACTATACATAATGATGTTGGACAAGATGTATGAGTGCAACACAGATACCCTGAACAACCTTTAAACTAAAGAAACACATACTCGCAATCACTTGATCGCTGCTGGTTTAGATGAAACTCCTGCAATAAGCTTTAGAAGAAATCTGGTATTACATGATGCCCATAAAAGTTAGTCATTAGAGATGAGCGAACCTCGAGCATGCTCGAGTCCATCCGAACCCGAACTTTCGGCATTTGATTAGCGGTGGCTGCTGAAGTTGGATAAAGCCCTAAGGCTATGTGGAAATCATGGATATAGTCATTGGTTGTATCCATGTTTTCCAGACAACCTTAGAGCTTTATCCATGTTCAGCAGCCCCAGCTAATCAAATGCCGAAAGTTCGGGTTCGGATCGACTCGAACCCGAACCCGGTTCGCTCATCTTTATTAGTCATGTAAAAACAATAAAAAAGCTAACTAAAGGCACAATTTCTACCCATCTACAAAAAATGCAGTGTTGGACTCTTGGTGTTGGTTTCTTGTGGCCCAATAGGCCTTTGTATGTCTACTTTTAGTGGCTTAGTAATCATTGTTGTTGTCAGTACATTAATGGATATACTGTATCACCTGTAGAGTCAGATTATTGGTTATGTGCCAAGCAAACTATAAGAAATAGATCCAAGTGGCAAGTGCCTCAAAAGATCCGTTCAACTGGGGTTGCTTCTGCCAGTCCTCTGGGACCCACTATTGTGTAAGAGTCTGGACCCACCAGATAATCATTTAGTACTCTAGTGAGCAGGATCAACCTGTACTGTATATTGTATACTGTATATTCCACGCTGTCTGAGATAGCTGCATCAGTATTAATTCCATGACTTATTTTATCCACTTGTTGACAGGATGGCACCTCTGCCCTCTTCAAAGCCGCATCTAAAGGTTTCAATGATGTCATAGAAGAGCTGCTTAAGTTCTCGCCCACACTTGGTCTTTTAAAGGTACAAAAAGCTCTGATATTAGTATATATCAATTATATAAACATCTCACTTATATTACTTACATTAACATCGTTCAAATTAACTGGTATTAGAAAGTGCCAGAGATTTGTAATTTACTTCTACTAAAAAAGTCTTCCAGTACTTATCAGCTGTTGTAAGTCCTGCAGGAAGTGGTATATTCTTTTCAGTCAGACACATTGCTCTCTGCTGCCCCCTCTGTCCATGTCAGGAACTGTCCAAATCAGTATCAAATCCCCACAGAAAATCTCTCCTGCTCCCCAGACTGGAAAGAAAACCACTTCCTGTAGGACATACAGCAGTACTGGAAGACTTGAGATTTTTACTACAAATATAAAAAATAGGCCTCAATTGTAAAGTCAGCAAAATCTTGTATCTATAAAATCTATAAGAAATCTTTTAAAATTCATAGAAATGATAGGTACATTTTTAAATATCTGAATTTACATGTCATTTTAGTATAGCATAGTCAAATAAGTGATTGCCAGATATATCCATCACTGTTAATCTCTGCTGGGGAAAAAAACACCAGACAGGAAAAAATGTTAATCTATAGTCTACTTTTTCCATATCCTGTTACTAGTTAATGTTGACTTTATGCCAGGAAAAGCAACTGATGTACACTTCCACCATAGGGCTGTGTCATATCTCACTTTAGAGACATATAGGCATACACAGATATATCTCCCAATATAGGCCCAATTAAAAAAAATATATAATAATAATAAAAACACCCTTTTTTGAGAGACATATCAAAACTTTTGTGTTTTTCTGGGTCTTCTGGAGATCAGCAGAATGAACTGGGATTAGTCCTCACAGCTCTGTGTCAAGTGACCTAAACATAATTTCCATGTAGGTCTATTGGGTCTGTCTAGGTCGCTGACACAGAGACGGGAGAGCAGTGTGCGTAGGGGTGGTCGTCTCGAGGAATTGTTCATGGTCTAAACAGTCAGAACCTGACCGAAAAAAACTCTTGAAATGTCTCTTTGACACATCAAAAGTATTTTCTTAAGTGACATGTACTTTTTAACCCCTTCCTGAAGATGGATGTGACAGCACGTCTATTTTAACCCCCCGTTCCTGCATATGGGCATGCCAGCACATCCATGGATGAAATGGGCACAAAAGCTGTGCCTGTTTAAACCATGACGGGTTCCAGCTGTCAATTATAGCCAGACATCCGCTGCAACTATGAGGACCAGAATTGCGTACCGATCCTGATATCTCCTTCTGTATTACTAACAAATGTATAACTAAAGGCACTGCAGTGTCATCAGATAGTCCCCTAGTGGGACAGTAAAATAAAGTGTAAATGTAAAAAAATAAAAAAAGCACATAATCACCATGTCCACCAATGCAAAAAAATTATGTAAAAAACACAGTTTTCTGAGATGATTAGTTTTCTATTATTATTATTATTATTATTATTATTATTTCTATTATATTACTATTATTTCTATTATTATGATTCGGCTGAATGAGCATCCAACACTTATTCCCAATAACTGACCTATGTAAAAGGGTCAATGATTAGCTGACGAATAGAAAAAAACTCTTGTTCATCGGCTGATTAGTTCTTTTGTGTGGCCAATAAAATCCTTATCAGCTACAAAGTGTCCTATGTAAACAGTGGATGTGCAGCCAACTTTGATGAAGTAAAGAGCTTTGTGTTCTATCCAAGACTGCTGTAGTAAAGGCCCTATTACACGAAACGATTATTGGCCGTATTCAGACATTACAGCTGATAATCGTCTTGTGTACTCACCCGCTCGCTGCCGCCGCGTGTAGTAGCGCCAGCAGTGAGCGGGGAACGAGGAGCACTCCGTTTAATAGGGGCTTTAGGCTCAGTGAACAAGCACCAATCATCAAGATTAGAGCTTGTTATTGCAGCACCATTGGCCTGTGTAAATGTGATCTAACCCCTCCTGGTCTTGATATTAAATATTACAGATCACGAGCATTGGGGTATGTTCACACTGAGCAAATTTGGCGGAATCCCGTCTGCCTCAGTGTCAAACGGTGTCTCTATGGGAGGACTCACGTGCCCCCGCTCTCTTTCGCTTTCCTCCACTCTCAGCTCAAAGACTTGACATGTTTCCACTCCACAATTCCGCCAATTTTGCTCAGTGTGCACATACCCTTAAAACTTTACTTTTATTATCCATAAAACAAATTTTACTTAGCACTTAGCAAAAATTGTATTTAATGACCTATTAGCCGCCTCAGTGATCTCTATTACTCCATGTCTAGCTTTCTTACCAGGGTGTTTCTTAGCAGTTACTGGCTGACTTCCGGTCCTCCCCTGGGCCACATGACCACAGCTCATCCTTGCTGAAACTTGCAGCAGGTTATGTGTGCGCTTTCTCTTTCTCATCTGATTCTTGTTGGAATGAGTAGAGAGAGTGACTTCTGAACAACACATAACCAGCTGTACATTTCATTGTCTGTTCATGGGTCCAGAATAGGACTGGAACAAAGTCTATTATCGGGTATTAGGACACTAGCTCCAGGTGGCTAGCCGGCCACAGGAGAACATTTTTCTGGAAGCGTCTCTTACTATTTATGTGATAAAAACATCTGCTTTTCCCTAGAATGGATCCACAGTCCTCCATGCTGCAGTTCTTGGGGGGAACCTTAAATCTATTTCCCTTCTTTTAGAAGCTGGAGCCAACCCTGCAATTAGAAATAAAGTAAGTTAATCCTTGATTTAATGTAATGTATCTGATTCTCAGCCAGGGCTGAGATATGAGCCAAATATGAAGATACCTCAGATAAAATATTACTTGCATTAAAGTGTATCTTTGGGGCTGGGACCCCTATTTGAACATGGCTCAGTGCTGTTTGTCCCTAAAGCCTTGCTCTTCCTGATAATGGTCTCCATAGACTTTCTATCATAAGTCACATTGTACAAGACAGTGAGATTGCATTAAGATTCTCTTCGGGCCCTATTATACTGAGCGCTAATCGGCCGAATCGGCTGCTGACCTTGCATCGCTACATGTAATTGCGTTACACGGCTGACGATTAAACAGTTAATACATTACCTGTCTACACTCCAGATCTTATCCTGCGCTCTGTATGTATCCCGGCACTGCATGTTACAGCTTTAGAGTGGCCTGTCTGAGCTGACAGGCTACTCGGCCAATCACTGGCCAGGACCGTCGCGGGCAGTGATTAGCTGAGCGGCCTGTCAGCTCAAACAGGCCGCTTTGAAGCCACAGCGTGCAATGCTGTGATGCACCCAGAGCGCAGGAGAAGACCGGGAGCGTGGACAGGTGATAAAAGTATTAACTGTGTGGGCAAGGGCTGCACGGACTTCGCTAACAATGTCAATGCGGCCCTTGCTAAATGATTATTAGGCTGTGTAATAGACGCAGTAAACAGTATTGATTCATTGGCCCGTGTAATAGGACCCATACTTTCCCTCAGCTTTCCAGTAAACTATAGATTGTTGTAGAATACTTTTTAGCTTTTTCTCGCTCGAGTATAATTTACTATTTTTTCATTTTATTACAGGCCAATGAACAACCAGCAGATCTAACCAAAAATGAACGAATATTACGTCTCCTAAAGACAGCAGAAACAATCAAGAGTTTTCAGCCTTAAGATGTATTCCTTATTCTTTTTGGTTTAATACAACTTATATTTTGCCCTGTTTTACTGCTGCAAGCCTGACACTAAGCTGGCTCTTCACATTGTGCTAATGTATATTATATAGAAAATATTGCAATTCTAGGTTTTAAGATGGGAATTTCATATGACCCATATTGCCTTTACCAGCTAAGTCTTAAGACAGTGTAAATACTGAGCCATGCATACTTAAAGAGAATCTGTCACTACGTTTATGCTGCCCATTTTACAGACACATTGATTTCAGTGCTCTCTTGTTTATGTGTTACCATGGTGTCATTTTGTGAAACTTGAAGTTTATTAGTTGCAACATGCAGCGAGAAGTCGGGTGTACTCATGAGCTGTGGGTGCAGCATCTAGCATATACTGTAGTAGATGAGCTCAGCGCAGCTAGCATATAGTAGATGAGCTCAGCACAGCTAGCATATAGTAGATGAGCTCAGCGCAGCTAGCATATACTGTAGTAGATGAACTCAGCACAGCTAGCATATAGTAGATGAGATCAGCGCAGCTAGCATATAGTAGATGAGCTCAGCGCAGCTAGCATATAGTAGATGAGCTCAGCGCAGCTAGCATATAGTAGATGAGCTCAGCACAGCTAGCATATAGTAGATGAGCTCAGCGCAGCTAGCATATAGTAGATGAGATCAGCGCAGCTAGCATATAGTAGATGAGATCAGCGCAGCTAGCATATAGTAGATGAGATCAGCACAGCTAGCATATAGTAGATGAGATCAGCGCAGCTAGCATATAGTAGATGAGATCAGCACAGCTAGCATATAGTAGATGAGATCAGCGCAGCTAGCATATAGTAGATGACAGGGGCGTAACTAGGATTCATGGGGCCCCATAGCAAAGAACTGTATGGGGCCCCCCCCCTCCCCTCCCAGACACACACTCACCTGGCCTGGCGCAGTTCCCCGGCATGCCACTCATGCACCATGGAGCTGGGAGAATAATGGAATGCTGCGTCGGGCAAAGTGAGTATGTGTATGGGGAAGGGGGGGGGGGGGCTGTTGGGGAGCTAAGGGGTGTAGTAGTGGAGGTATAGTGAATATGGGGTGTAGTAGTGGAAGTATAGTGGATAAGGGGTGTAGTAGTGGAGGTATAGTGGATATGGGGTGTAGTAGTGGGTGACTGGGGGGAAACTGAGGGGGACTGGGGGACACTGAATGGGAATGGGGTAAAACTGAAGGGGACTGGGATGAAACTGAGGGGGAATGGGGAAAACTGAGGGGAAATGGGGTGACTGAGGGGGAATGGGGTGACTGAGGGGGAATGGGGTGACTGAGGGGGAATAAGGGGACTGGGGTGACTGAGGGGGAATGGGGTGACTGAGGGGGAATAAGGGGACTGGGGTAACACTGAGGGGGGACACTGAAGGGGACTGGGGGGACACTGAAGGGGAATGGGGTAAAACTGAAGGGGACTGGGGAGACTGAGGGGGAATTAGGGGACTGGGGACACTGAAGGGGGCTGGGGGGACACTGAGGGGGACTGGGGGAAATTAGGGGAATGGGGGGACACTGAGGGGCACTGGGGTGACTGAGGGGGAATGGGGGGACACTGAGGGGGAATTAGGGGACTGAGGGGGGGACACTGAAGGGAACTGGGGGGACACTGAGGGGGACTGGGGGAATTAGGGGAATGGGGGGGACACTGAGGGGGACTGGGTGAATTAGGGGGAATGGGGGGACTGGGGGGGGACTGAAGGGGACTGGGGTGACTGAGGGGAAATTAGGGGACTGGGGTGACTGAGGGGAAATTAGGGGACTGGGGTGACTGAGGGGGAACACTGAAGGGGACTGAGGGGGAATTAGGGGACTGGGGTGACACTGAAGGGGACTGAGGGGGAATTAGGGGACTGGGGTGACACTGAAGGGGACTGAGGGGGAATTAGGGGAAATTAGGGGACTGGGGTGACTGAGGGGGGACACTGAAGGGGACTGGGGTGACTGAAGGGAAATTAGGGGACTGGGGTGACTGAGGGGAAATTAGGGGACTGGGGTGACTGAGGGGAAATTAGGGGACTGGGGTGACTGAGGGGAGACACTGAGGGTGACTGGTGCAGCTGGGGGTGATTGGAGCAGGAGGGCACATACACCTCCTCCTCCTCTCACCTCCACACACACGTTCCCCTCCCGGCCAGATGTGGAGCTCCCCGGTCTCTGGAAGCAGCCGCAGGGACCACAGGAAAAGATGATCGCGCCGCTGCAGGTCCTGCAGCTGTACAGCGGTACGGGGGTCTGCACTTAACCCTGCGATCCCCTGTACAGCTCCAGGACCTGCAGCGGCGCGATCATCTTTTCCTGTGGTCCCTGCGGCTGCTTCCAGAGACCGGGGAGCTCCAAGTCTGGCCGAAAGGGGAGAGGGACGCCTAGTGGAAGGGGCTGGGGCAGCTCAGCGGCGGCGCTGTTAAGCGGATGGAGGCCGCCGGCACCGCACCGCCCCTCTGCAGCCTGCTTACCCCTCTCCAGCATGCGTGTTCCGCGCGCCCCTCTACGGCTTGCCCGCCGGCCCGACACCGCAACGCCCCTTCCCCCCGCCCCTTTCTGGACTGCCCACGCGCCTGACAACGCGTGGGGGGGGGGGGGGAGGCGCTGTTGGATCGCGTACTCTCTCAGTCCGGGGAGCATCATTGGGACGCTTGTCTTCACAAGGAGGCCCGGGCCCCCTGCTACACCGGGCCCCATAGCGACCGCCTTCCCTGCCCCCATGGTAGCTACGCCAGTGGTAGATGAGCTCAGCGCAGCTAGCATATAGTAGATGAGCTCAGCGCAGCTAGCATATAGTAGATGAGCTCAGCACAGCTAGCATATAGTAGATGAGATCAGCACAGCTAGCATATAGTAGATGAGATCAGCACAGCTAGCATATAGTAGATGAGCTCAGCACAGCTAGCATATAGTAGATGAGCTCAGCACAGCTAGCATATAGTAGATGAGCTCAGCGCAGCTAGCATATAGTAGATGAGCTCAGCACAGCTAGCATATAGTAGATGAGCTCAGCACAGCTAGCATATAGTAGATGAGCTCAGCGCAGCTAGCATATAGTAGATGAGCTCAGCACAGCTAGCATATAGTAGATGAGCTCAGCGCAGCTTGCCGAGTAGAGGCTCATTGCTGCTAAATCTAGAAGGAGAGCTGAAAAGCAGTGTTTACAGAAGATGAGAGACTGCTCCACGCAGGCTATAGTAGATGTGACTATATAGATATATATAGCGAGATCCCCACTGTCACATAGATGACTAACCAGAGGCCAGCCTTAGAAACATAGAAACATAGAAGATTGTCGGCAGAAAAAGACCACTGGGTCCATCTAGTCCGCCCTTTTAGTATTTTCTTCCTTATTATCTTAGGATAGATATATGTCTATCCCAGGCATGTTTAAATTCTGTTATTGTAGATTTACCAACCACCTCTGCTGGAAGTTTGTTCCAGGTATCTACCACTCTTTCAGTAAAATAATATTTTCTTACATTGCTTCTGATCTTTCCCCCAGATAACCTCTCATTGTGTTCTCTTGTTCTTGAGCTCAGTTTTTTTTTACTAAAAACACTCCCCTCTTGAACCTTATTTAGTCCCTTAACATACTTAAAGGTTTCAATCATGTCCCCCCTTTCCCGTCTTTCCTCCAGACTATACAGATTCAAATCCTTAAGTCTTTCCTGATATGGTTTATGCCTCACACCTTCCACCATTTTTGTAGCTCGTCTTTGGAACCGTTCTCGTTGGGTAGCGGCTTAAGCCAACATGTTGAAGAGGAGAATAGCCCATCTAGCATGCACTGGGGAGGCCATTGTTTGCCATTTGTATCTGTCCGTAAGCCTGGTGCCTCTGCTAATTCAGAAGTATGTGACCAATAAGCATTAGTACAAGTACAGCTTTCATATCGCTTGTCTCCTTCACTTTGTTCAATACCAGGCGCACTCTGTGTTCATCTGCCCGAGATAGTAAACCCGGGTGTGCTGGCTGTCCCCTCTATGTGGAGTGTAACACTTGGTTCCTGAGGCCTATGGGAAGAAGCATCAGTGAGTAACATTGTAGGGGAATCAGCCCAACCTTCAGCCCTTAGTTACCACATGTATAGGGATTTTCCTATATGTGTACATCCCTCTAATGGGAAACCATGAAATATAAATTACACTTTTACATATTTAACATAATAAAACTCCAGCCACATCCTAGCAGTACCCACAGCTTGAGAATACACCGGACACCTAGTTGACAGTGCTCACAGTTCACTGAGATCAGTTTGTTTGTCACTACTATATGCCGTTCTAGGAGGGGTCAGCATAGTGACAGATTTCCTTTAAGAGTCATTATACGTGCCAGCATATTATATAGTCTAAAAGCAGTCATCTATGACATGTTCAGTTCACAGCACTTACATATCATACAGGAATCATTTACAGCAATATTCAAAAAATTACTTATATTTTTATCAAACCCTTTTATTTAATGTTATTAGTAACAGACATCCAAGAAATGTTTGATTTAGAAACACTTTAATATTTTTTCAGCCTAGTCCAACCTACACAACCAGCCCACTGTGATAGGTGGAATACTTATGGAGGGGGGGGTCTACACTACATACCCTGACTACTGTTACAAGGGGTTTTCCATACTACACTGTTATAGGGGGTTGTCAAGACAATACAACCAGGCCACTGGTCTAGGAGGGAGGGCTTGGATACATAGCTCCCTTACAGTGCATATACCAATTAGAGATGAGCAAACCTCACGCATGCTCCAGAAAACAGGATCTACCAAACACTGCAAATGCTTTAATAGGTGTAAATAATACATATGTTCAAATATACTAACAGTTGCACAAGGAATCCTTGTTAAGCATAATCTAAGTGATATGGCATAAAAACACACTAGGCAATTTGCATGCGCTACAATAAAACTACAGCTAACTCTATGCAATGACAGATTACAATAAGCTTTACCTATTGGGCCGTGGGCCAGACATTATAACTGTACATGGGTGAGGAATGGTCTTTAAGCAGTATGGTAGTTACATACTTGTATTTGCCTGATGTAATGGAAAAGTGGGTGCTCTTCCTGTTTCTGTTTACGAATAAACTCTGTTTGCCTAGATATTACTTGAAAATCCCTGAAATAAAGACTAGCATTTTATATTAAAGAAATTTCATATTCAGCTAAACTAATAAATATATATTTAAAAATGTTACTTTTTCAGTTCTGACTGTGTTGGGTCTGAACCTATAGGCAGACATTTAAGCATACACCAGCTGCATTCCCCGCTAGCCTGATGGGTGGGCAGGAGGTGTGGGAAGGTGTGAGGAGGCGTGGCCTCCTCCAGCGCCAGATTAATTATGATTTACGCCTGCTTCCAGGTGCTCCCGAGTAGGTGTAGAATTGTCCTGCAATGGTTGCGTTAGGTGCAGGTCTGGCCAGCTTTGCTAAGAGGTGTACACTGTATATTGGTATATATATAGTGTCACTATTCTTTCTTTATACTTGTTTTAATTTTTTAACGTTTTTGTTATTTTCATATACAGACATACAAAAAATATATATTAACAAAATTCCAAAAATACATGAATGCAAAAGCTTCAATCATGATTACAACCCCCTCAAACCCCCCATCCTACCCCGTTAAGTTGCGGGAGATAAAAAAAACAACACACTACCTACTAAGAAATTTTTCGTATCTTCCAGCTATGCTTTGCCACTCAACAAATGTTGGACTCGATGACTGAAGCCACTTCCTGAATATAATCAAGCAAGCGTAAAATAGAAGACGCATCCATTTTCTTGGTATTTCTGTTATCGGGGCATCTAGAATTACTATCCCTGGTGTCATTTCTATATCACATTTGGCTTTGCTAATAATCTCTTGAATAGTGGCCACACAACACTGACAGTTCAGATGTGGGCATTCCGGAATGTGTGTGCATCCCAATTCTAAAGAAATTAGGTTCATCCGCCCGATACTGCAGTACCAGTTGGGATGAACTTCACTGACACCGGCCGTCCTGTGACATGGCCGTGTTACAGAAAAGCTGCTGCTTAACGTAGTGTGAACCCGGCCTAAGGGTAACTTTACATGGGTCAAAAATGCTATGTATTTCTGTAGCATAGAATCTTCCGCATTTCTGTAGGTCAGTCAGCACCTGCTTATATTAACCCCTTAAGGACCAGGGCAATTTAGATTTTTGCGTTTTTGTTTTTTCCTCCTTGTGCATAAAAGGCTATAGCAGTTGCATTTTTTCACCTAGAAACCCACATGAGCCCTTATTTTTTGCGCCACTAATTGTACTTTGCAATGACAGGCTGAATTTTTGCATAAAGTACACTAGAAAAGCAGGAAAAAAATCAATGTGTGGTGAAATTGAAAAAAAAAACACATTTTGTGTTTTTAGTGGATATGTGTTTTTACGCCGTTCGCCCTGGGGTAAAACTGACTTGTTATATATGTTCCACAAGTCGTTACAATTAAAACGATATATAACATGTATAACTTTTATTGTATCTGGTGGCCTGTAAAAAATTTAAACCATTGTTTACAAATATACGTTCCTTAAAATCGCTCCATTCCCAGGCTTATAGCACTTTTATCCTTTGGTCTATGGGGCTGTTTGAGGTGTCATTTTTTGTGCCATGATGTGTTCTTTCTATCGGTACCTTGATTGCGCATATACGACTTTTTGATTTCTTTTTATTAACATTTTTCTGGATTTGATGTGACCAAAAATGCGCAATTTTGCACTTTGGGATTTTTTTGCGCTTACACAGTTTACCATGCGAGATCAGTAATGTGATTAATTAATAGTTCGGGCGATTACGCACGCGGCGATACCAAACATGTTTGTTTATTTATTTATTTATTTACTTTTATTAATAACCTGGGAAAAGGGGGGTGATTCTGACTTTTATTAGGGGAGGGGGCTTTTTAATAATAACAACACTTTTTTTTTTACTTTTACACATATACTAGAAGCCCCCCCTGGGGGACTTCTAGTTTAAGTGCTTTGATCTCTCATAGAGATCTCTGCAGCATAGATATGCTGCAGAGATCCATGAGATAGGCACTCGTTTACTTCCGGCTGCTGCAGCCGGAAGTAAACGAGTGCCGAGCCGGGGATTGCGCCATCTTGGAGCGGTCCCCGACCGGCTTTAGAAACGGAGATCGCTGTTGTCCCGGAGGAGCGATCTCCCCACTAGACACCAGGGATGACGCTGCAAACGGTAATCGGATGCAGCTGTCAACTTTGACAGCTGCATCCGATTACTGTATTAGCTAGCACGGCGATCGGACCGTGGCCGCTAATACCTGCGGTCCCAGGCTACAAGCGGCACCCGGGACCGCCGCGGTTAAGAGCGCGGCCGCCGTGCGGCCCCGCTCTGAACGTCCTTAACGACCGCAGGGCGTAAAAGTTAGCGGTCAGAGGGACAAATTTACTGTAATGGGAACTTTGACAGACTATTAAGAGGGCTTTGTTATAATGCGAATGAGATTGTTCAAGGTACCAAACATTTCATCAGCTTTAGACATGTAACATTAATTCAATTTTTTATAAAATAAATTTACACACAGTTCTCTACCAAAGTCAACTTTATTGTTTCAATCTAAGGTGCTACCTGTTGTAAATTATAGTAATATTAGAAGTCACTATTAAATACTGTGAAGAAAGCTATAGTTGAACTTTGAAGTATTCCTTGTAATTTAGAGTAAAGAGTGCTGCAGATGACGCAGAACCTCTTTTTGCATAGTAAGGGGGAGATTCTTGTCTGCTTTTGTTTCATTGGCACGAAGAATATCCTCATCCTTGAGGATCTGCAGGTTGATAAATCTATCCTATTGATCAGATGTGAATCTAAAAACATAAATTGAGCTTATCTCTACTGTATACATAACCTGACCAATGGAATGATGCACATAAGCACATGCAGATATACAGTATTTCCAATTGAGTCTGATTATGTGCTATTGAAATTCCACAGAAGGGGCTTGTGACTTGGAAAGAACTGTCTCTTGGAAAAAGCTGTAGAATTTCTTGGCGTATGTGGATTTCCCTGGGGATTTAATAAAACTAAATGAAAAACACACAGGTGAGATTCATACGTGTTTCTAACATACTGAAGTAGAAATGATCATTCACAATAGTCAATAAAATGCGATTGTTGTTTGAAAAAAAAAAAAAACAACTTTATGACATGTCATAGAGATATGACAGTAGTTTTCGGTGTAGATTGGTGAGTATTTTACGGGATAAATAGGTCCGGATACAATTACCAAGTGAAAAAACATAGTTTACTGTAGTAATAAAGACAAAAATAAAGCAAGATGTTATACAAAGAAGTAAACAAGAACCCTATTTACTTAGCTATGAATAGAATACAGTTGTCTGGGGGGCTTCGTTGGATGGATATCCAAAGCACGCTCAGTTGGAGAATGGTTTCTTCCAAACATGGCTACACAAACTATATGGTGCAAGTAGCCTCCCTTGTGTTTCATGCACTTGGTTTTTAAACACTTTTTCTCACCCTTCTCATACCTTCCAGAAAGAACCTTCACCATCCCCTTTAATTCAAGCAGGCCCACACCAACTTTCTGCAGTCTGGTAGAAAATGTGGATCCTCAACCTCCTACAAGTACATATCTAAGGTTTTTAACAGTCCAATAGACGGAGCCCCCATATCTCCCCAGGGAAATGCCGAAGCATGGATAAACCTAAATAGGAAAGCCTACCCTGCGACACAGAGGGTGTCAAAGTCGCGGATCTAGGGCTCCGCACCAAAAAGACTTGGGGCCTGAGGAGAGGTAAAAACTTTGTTTTGTTAGACCCCTGTCTGTTTAATCCTAGTGTCTTAGGATCCTAAACCCAAAGGCGCCCAGGCACCGACTCCTCAACTTTGAGTCCCTGCAGCTCTGTGGCTATAGGTCCTAGAGACAAGCGGAGAGGAAGTGGGGAAAATCTACAAGTGTGTTCACTGTATATCTTCAGTGTTGTCTCATGAAAAGATATAGTAAAATATTCACAAAAATGTGAGGGGTACACTTAGGCTGGGTCCACACTACGTTTTTTCCATCCGTTTTGCAAAAAAAGAGATGGAAAAAAACGGATGCAGTTGTGTGACACAAAAATAAGGTCGACTACAATTTTGTGTACGTTAAAAAAAAAACGGATCGGTTTTGATCTGTTTTCTTTATGATGGAAGTCAATGGAAAACGAATGAAATTGGTTGCACACCATTGCATCCGTTTTTTTCATCAGTTTTTCATTTGTTTTTTTTTTTGTTTTTTTAAAACGATGAAAATAAACGGATTGCAAAAACGTAGTGTGAACCCAGCCTTACTTTTATGAGATACGGTATGATGAGACTACATTACAGAGACAATTTCCCCCTTAAAGCAGTGGTAAGGTGACAATAGTTTCCCCTGCTGTTCAGCAGAGTCAAGCCTGCTGAATTTGTGTTTCATTTTTAATTTTTTAATTTTTCATTTTACACAGCATTTGGAAAAAAACTTCCAAAAATTCTAAAAAAATATCATATTCTAAAATACTTTTCTGATTGCAAGTGTCCCTTTGAATCAAGTTTTTACGTTAAACATATTTTAATGGAAACTGTTGGCTGTAATTATTGTACCAAACTGTCAAGGTCAGTTTCTAACTGACTGCCAGCCCAGCAGGGATAGGATAGGGAGCAAGGAGGCACGCTAGTTTGCAGCAGATTAGGAGCTCGGGAATGCTTCTGACATAGAAGAATAAAATAATTTTTCTACATCATAGAAGCACAGGCAGATATAGGAAAGGTATTATGTGTGTCTTTAACAGCTCTTTAACAGTGTCAGCGGTTTGGGACCTGAATTGCAGCTGACAGATTTACTTTAAAAGGTTCTACAATGGGTGTGCCAGCACTAAAAAGCATGGCACATCCAGTGTGGATTTTCTTTGACATTGGCTATTAAGCTGTGGGGCAGATGAAAACTCTAATTCTTAAAGGGTCTACACATAGACTAGACCAGTCATGTCAAACTCTGGCCCACAGGCCAAATATTGCCTGTGGTGGTCATGGCTACTATATAAGAGACTATGGGGGAGGGCTAGCTACTATATGAGACAAGTGGGTAGGGCTGGCTACTATAAAATAGACTACTGGGGAGGGCTGGCTACTATATGAGACTATGGGGAGCGCTGGCTACTATATAAGAGACTATTGGGGAGGGCTGGCTACAATATGAGACTATGGGAGATGGCTGGCCACTATATGGGACACTTGGGGGGCTTGCTACTATTTGGGCACTATTGGAAGGGCTGGCTATGTGGGGCAATTTTGGGGGGATTGGCTATTATATGGGTTGGGGTTTAATCATGTCATAGCAATGTCATGTCATTTATCATAGCGCACAGGGCTGGGAGATGCACACCACTGACAGTGCCAGAAACAACGCACGCTGCTCTGACAGTGCCAGCACCACGGCATTCGCGCTTCAAGAATTATCAAGGGTGGCCTGCGACTTTGTCTGATTTTTTTATTTTGGCCCATTGTGTATTTAAGTTTGACACCCCTGGACTAGACATTCCAAGAATGCACCAGATTTACTACACAGTGCTCCCTGCTGCCAACTCTGTCCGTACCAGGAACTGTCCAGAGTAGTATCAAATTGAAAACCTCTACTGCTCTGGACAGTTCCTGGCACAAACAGAGGTGGCAGTAGGAAGTGTGGTGTCCCACCATGGGTGTTCTTTGTCTGTCATGTGCATTCCTCAAAAAGCTTCTCACTCCAGGTTCAGTGGTGATGAAGGTATTTCTAAAGTTTCACCACTAGATGTCAGTATTATGTATTTCTATGCAAGCACAGCTGAAGGTTTTCATGGGTTAAGGTTTTATTGTTTACCATGTGTTCTTATTAACCTATAGGAGGTGCTCTCTACTCTCAGCCAATTATCTTTCCTCTTTCTCTTGCACACACTCCTTTTCACCACTCACAGGGTAGATTACTTAGCCCCTGTAGGAAGTAGTTACTTGGTGGGGGAGGTGTAGCATCAGTCTTATCCAGATAATTGTAGGAAAAGGACACACAGAGAAAACATCCCTGCTGTAGCCAAGACATGGCCTGTAGCCAAGTTCCGTTCGGTCTAGTTTAGTCTAACACCCGTGTGTACAGATGTGGTTTGATACAACTAGTTCTTCCAGTACCTCTACTATGCAGTGCTAAACACTTAAAGGGAGAAGAGACTAGAAACATCCTCGCCTACGCCGTGAACCAGTCTAAAAGTGCAGAGCAGTATCCAGAGACACAAGAGGAACTATCCTGAATAGGACAAAGCTACCAAGGAAGGTCTACATATCCTATCTTGCAGTGCAGGTAACTTGGACACCCCCGCAAACTTAGCTTCACCCAGATAACCATGACTGGGGCTTGTATCAACCTAGTCGGATTGGACACCTGACACTGTAGGGCACAAGATGGTTAGACTGAAGTCTATACACAGTTACAAGTAACTTCTTACTCTTCAAGTATTCTCAACAGTTCCAACAGAGTACAGTGCTACATTGGGTCAGGACTCCCTCAACAAACTCTTCTCCTCTACTCCACTTTCAACTCTTCAAGCACTGCTACAACAACCTCTCTACTCTACTTCTTCAAGCACCTCATCAGCACAACCAAGTGAAGTACTAAACTTTGTGTAGAGATCTATCTATTTTACCAAAGTGTATTGTACTACTAAGAGACTGCACAGTAAAGCTGTTCTATTTTTATATCACTGGGACTCCATCATCTTTTCCTACGCACCAGCACCTATACACACTAGCCGCACACCTTGGGTTATTTTCTACCTTGGGTGGCGGTACCGATAGTCCGGGTGGGTCAATTGCCACTTGGGACTACCATGACAAGAGCCCAAGGGATCCTTCACAACCCGGCAGGTCATAGACCCTTTCTGAGGAGTACAGCCAGCCACAACACAAAGCAGGTACCAACATCATACCTGCATGCTGGATAAGCCCTGGTGTCATGACAATACCACCTTTGGCTTAGCTGTGCAACAACACCAACAATCCAATATCTCATCACAAAGCACTGTGCCAGACAAGGAAAAAATCATTCCTCCAGGGCAGAACTTTCTGAAGGGCATTCAGCAGCTGACATGGCCAAGGCAAGATTAGTGGTACAGCTTGTATGTTCCGCAAACATTGATAGCTGCGACTCCAGAGCATTCCCTCAGCAATTACACACCTATCACTGTACTCCTATCTGTGTTAATAAAAAGGGCACTCATGGAAAATAACTTATGCAGAAAAGGAAGTCTCAGCTTAGTCTTAAGGTGGTCATACACCTTCAATAACTAATGGCCATCAGAAATGAAACACTCAGTTTTTTAATTTACTATAATCCGGCATCTTTCTTGATGGTAGGACTGTATCTCAAGAGCTTGGGATCTTCTTCCAAAACACTTGGCCAAACAACCACTTCTGACTGGACAGTCATAGCTGCATGGTAATCCAAGCTCAAGATACTGCTTAACCATCCTCCAGTTCAAAGTAACTGTAAAAAACATAAATGATTGTTAGCAGAAAAAGACCATCTAGTGCATCTAGTCCGCCCATCTTTTATTTCCTTTATTATTATCCTAGGATAGCTATACGTATATCCCCGGCAGGTTTACCTTAAGTTACAGTACCGTATTTTACGGCGTATAAGGCGACTGGGCGTATAAGACGACCCCTGACTTTTAAGCAGATTGTCAAGGGTTTGCCTTATATGCCGGAAAATGTTAACTCCTGCCTAACCGTAGCTCTGCTGCAGTCAGGCAAGGGTTAACTGCAGCTAAATTAATCGGAGAGGCTTGGAGACGCTCGGCTGCCAGGAGAGCTTCGGGAGAATGAGAGAGAGACGCCGGATGTTCCTGAAGCCTCTCTCATTCTCCCGAAGCTCTCTAGGCAGCCGAGCGTCTCCTAGCCTCTCCGATGAGACGCTCGGCTGCTGGGGAGAAGTTCGACGATCTTTGTCTCCGGCGCATGTAGTGCACATCACACTGCCTGCGCCGGGAACGGTACGGTAGGCGCACAGAGGCCGGGAACCTAGGCCTAGGTGAGTTAAGTGTTTGGGGTTTTTTTTATAGTGGTCGCCCCATACGGTGGGGATGGGGCCATTTTTGAGTCCCCGCACCATATAGGGCGACCATACCTGGTGTATAAGATGACCCCCGATTTTAACCCCCGATTTTTGTGGGTTAAAAAGTCGTCTTATATGCCAGAAAATATGGTACATTTACTAACCACATCTGCTTGGAGGTTGTTCCAAGCATCCACTAATCTTCAAGTAAAGCAATATCTTCTTATGTTGCTTCTGCTCTTTCCCCAACTAACCTCAGATTGTCTCCCCTTGTTCTTGTATTCGTTACTTAGGACCAGAGACTCAGGAACAGCACAGAAGCTTCCAGTAGTCATATGTGCCCTCCAGAGCGCACTTTCTCTCTTTAGCTCGCCATGGAAGAGAAGCATGAAAAGATACATCTAGTTAGATCTAGTTAGATATTTCAATAGCACACACTAAAAAGGTCACACAAACAACCAAATCTACACTACCACATGTACTGCACAAGGAGGGTAGTCATCTGTTCACTCTTTGTTCTGGTCACTGAATCTCCTTCCAGAAAGGAATCCACAGCTACTTGTAGCACATGATCACAGACATAAGCCACAACTATCATACAGCATATAACATTCACATGCGCAATATTTGGAGGATAGCCAGTGGTAAGTAATGATAGGTATGACAACAGTCTTCATCTTTAGCTGGCTTCTTGCCCATTGAATGTAGTCATTTGTCCTAGGTCTTCTTTGTTCAATTTTCTTTCTGGATTCTGCATCTTTTTGCAAATAGGAACCCACAGCTACTTCTAGCACAAGATCACAGACATAGGCCACAACTATCATACAGCATACAACTTTCACATGTGCAATATTTGGAAGATAGCAGATAGTCATCTGTCCTAGGTCTTCTTTGTTGTTCAATTTTCTTTCTGGATTCTTCATCTTCTTGTAGAAACTAATCCACAGTTACTTCTAGCACATGATCTCATTAGCGACAACTATCATATAGCATACAGCATTCATATGCGCAATATTTGGAAGATAGCAGGTGTCGAGAAAGGTGTTACACTTTGTGTGGATACTTTGTGGAAGCCTATGGCTGGTAGGGGTGTACACAGCAGATAACAGTCACAGTAAGTATATGCAGACTCACGTTTTGTTGCAGCAGCGCTGGATGATGTCCGGCAGGTGAGCAGAGTGTGGTTCAGCAGAGCTGGAGTTGGTAAGCGGCTGTTCCACTAACAGGTCTGTAGGAAGATAGCACACAGCAGGAGCGGGTCCTGGGTAGGTGAGCGGCAGCGCCGCTGACAGACAGCAGGCAGGATGTGTAGCACTAGGTAAACCTTGCTGAGGAGTTTAAACAGCAGAGTGATCCCATGTGCAGCAGTAGTAATAATCAGGAGGTCTAGTAGCAGGACTCTGGAATAAGAGGACCGCAGCAATATACAAACAGGAGAGTCTGTAAGCTAGAGGCAGACAGAAGCTAAGTTCTAACTGATACTCAGGCAGGGAGGGGCACAGGTGCACACATTATTATAGCCTCAGAGAGCAGGTAAGATGGCCACTGAAGCTGCGGTGGCCATCTTGCAAAGAGGCAGACATGCCCAAAATCACAGCAAAACATAAAACCAGGACTGGATCCTAACACTACCCCCACCTCAGGAGCGGCCTCCGGACGCCCTCTGGCCAGGCTTTCCGGGCTGTCTTCGGTGGAACTCTGACACCAAACGGGGA
Source organism: Dendropsophus ebraccatus (assembly GCF_027789765.1). Lineage (NCBI taxonomy): Eukaryota > Metazoa > Chordata > Amphibia > Anura > Hylidae > Dendropsophus > Dendropsophus ebraccatus. Next base: position 66,055,121 of record NC_091455.1, on the reverse strand, counting down.
GCATTAATATTGTTCACAGGTTCCCAAGAATTTTCTTCGGTTGGATACCCTTCCCACTTGACTAAATATTGTAGCCGGTTCCTATGGATCCTAGAGTCGAGAATTTCTTCCACCACAAATTGTTCCTCACCATCAATCAAAACCGGATCGGGTGGTTGGGCAGAGCGACCCGGGAACGGATTAGGGACAGCAGCCTTCAGTAGAGAGACATGGAATACTGGATGGACCTTCATGGTCTTGGGGAGCTTTAGCCGAACAGCCACTGCATTTATAATGGCACTTATTTTGAATGGACCCACAAACTTCTGTCCGAGCTTTGGAGAGGGTACTCTCAGTTTTAAATTTTTAGTGGAGAGCCAGACAGAATCTCCTACTTTGAACCTGGGTGCTGGTCTACGATACTGATCAGCTGATCTTTTATATCTCTCCTGGGCTGAGGTCAAAGTTTCCTTCAGCACATCCAAGTTTCGCTGAAGAGTTGCCACACGTTCTGCAACTGCTGGCATGGCGACATCAACTGGGAGTCTCGGCAGAATCTTGGGATGGAACCCCAGATTGGCATAGAAGGGTGACATCTTTGTGGAGGCACTCTGGGAGTTGTTGTAAGAGAACTCCGCCAGAGGGAGAAGATCCAGCCAATCATCCTGCAAATGACTGATGAAACAACGCAGGTACTGTTCTAAGGTTTGATTAGTCCGTTCAGTCTGGCCATTTGACTGTGGATGATAAGCAGATGACAAGCAGACCTTGATGTCCAATGCCGAGCAAAATCCTTGCCAGAATCTTGCCATAAATTGGGCTCCTCGGTCTGAAATGACCTCATCGGGGACCCCGTGTAGCCGAAAGACATTTTGAATAATTAACTCCACGGTGTCCTTCGCAGATGGTAGTCCAGAACAGGGTATGAAATGAGCAGCCTTGGTTAATCGGTCAACCACTACTAGAATGGTGTTCATTCCTTTAGAGGTGGGCAATTCGACAATGAAGTCCATAGAGATGGAGCCCCACGGACGAGAAGGCACCGGCAATGGTTGTAGTAGTCCAGTCGGAGCAGACCTGGGTGTCTTACACCTGGCACAGACATCACAGGAGCGGACATAACTCTTAACATCCCCCTGATAGCCAGGCCACCAGAAGAATCGCGAAACAAACTCCTGAGTCTTCTGTACCCCTTTATGACCTGCCACCTTTGAGTCATGCATCAGTTTCAGCACTCTTAATCTAGCAGTCTTAGGCACGTAAAGGCATTGGCCATAGAACCACACTCCATTTTTGAAAGTTAAGTGCACGTCATCAGCTGGCCGTGACAAAAGAGGGTCATTGGCATAGGCTTCCTTAAAGATATTGATTAGGTCTTGATTCTGTATCACTCCTACCACATTAGCATCTGGTATTATGGTCTTAGATGATGGTGTAGAATCTAATTCAGTAGAGAACATCCGGGAAAGAGCATCAGCTTTGCTGTTACGCGAACCTGGTCGGTAGGAGATGATGAAATTGAATTGGTTTAGGAATAGGCTCCAGCGAACTTGTCGGGGAGAAAGACATCTTGCCGATCGAACAAATTCTAAATTACGGTGATCAGTGAGTACAACAATTTGCTGAGAAGCTCCCTGCAAGTGATGCCTCCATTCCTTGAACGCAGAGATGATCGCCAATAGTTCCTTGTTTCCAACATCATAGTTCCTCTCAGCAGATGATAACTTTCGGGAGAAGAATGCGCAGGGGTGCAACAGACCTTTTTCTCCTGTTCTCTGGGATAAGACAGCCCCCACGGCACAATCTGAGGCGTCCACCTCAATTATGAATGCCAACTCTGGATCAGGATGTATTAATACTGGGGCAGTTGTGAATTTTGATTTAAGACGAGTGAAAGCCTCCTGGGCCTGAGGTGTCCAATGAAATACTGTCCCCTTCTTGGTAAGTTGGGTGATAGGACTGACGATCTCTGAAAAGTGCTTGATGAAGCGCCGGTAAAAGTTGGCAAAGCCTATAAAACGTTGTACCTCCCGGATGTTTTTTGGGACTGGCCAATCAATAATTGCTTGGATCTTGCTTGTATCCATATGCAACCCTTGTGGCGAGATGACATAGCCCAGAAACTGGATCTCAGTCTGGTGGAACTCACATTTTTCGAGTTTGATGTAAAGATGGTTTACTCGAAGACGGTCCAGAACAGTTCTCACATGTTCCTGATGCTCTTGCAGGGAATTGGAGAAGATAAGTATATCATCTAGGTAGACCACCATGAACTGATCCAAGAGATCCCGGAAGATGTCATTAGCCAGGTGCTGGAAAGTAGCTGGGGCATTGCAAAGCCCAAATGGCATCACAAGGTACTCAAAATGTCCATAGCGACACCGAAAGGCAGTCTTCCACTCGTCTCCAGGTCTAATCCGCACCAAATTGTAAGCTCCACGGAGATCTAATTTGGAGAAAATTTTGGCATGGCGAACTCTTTCCAGAAGTTCAGGAATCAGAGGAAGCGGATAGCGATTTCGGACTGTAACTTTATTCAGCTCCCGATAATCAATGCAGGGTCTAAGAGACCCATCTTTCTTTTTTACAAAGAAAATCGGAGCGCCCGCAGGGGATGAAGAAGGACGGATAAATCCCTTCGCCAGGTTCTCCTCAATGTACTCCTTGAGGGCCTTTAACTCTGGTCCGGCTAGGGGATAGATGTGACCAAAGGGTATCGCTGCACCGGGCAAAAGCTCAATCGGACAGTCATATGGCCGGTGTGGAGGAAGCTTATCCGCATTTTTCTTGTCGCATACATCCAAGAAGTCATGATAGACTGATGGAAAATTGTTAGAGATACTTTCAGGACCGGATTTGGCTAGGCAAATGGCTGAGGTTTTACTTGCTGGGAAGCGTATCTCCCTAGTTTCCCAATTGATAACTGGGTTCTGCTTCCTCAACCATGGGAGGCCTAAGATGATTGGAAAATGAGGAGAGGAGATGAGCATGAAAGAGAGTGTCTCTTGATGGTCGGGTGGCATGGAGACCCTCACGGGTTTAGTTTCCCGATCTATCGGCCCCTAGGTCAGGGGGGAACCATCCACGGTCTCCATAAGCACAGGTGAAGCTTTTAGTTGTGTAGCGATACCATGTTCTTTAGCAAAGGCAAGATCCATGAAGTTGCCACTGGCTCCGGAATCCACCATAGCTGAGGTGGGGACCCAGCAAGTGCTGGTCCAAATCTGAATAGGCAGGAAGCAGTGGGTCTCTTTCTTCTTCTTTTCAAGGTGTGGGGCCACAGAAGACAGGGTCTGAATTACTGCATTCAACTGCTGTGATGCTTCTGAGAGCTCTGATTCAGAGTCAGACAGGTCACCTTCGGCCACGGCTGCAGCTGTTCTGCGAGGCCGATTAGGGCAATTTATAAGAAAGTGGCCAGACTCTCCACAATAAAGACATAAACCTTCCCGCAGCCTGCGCTCTCTGCGAGCATTACTCTCTGATCTCTGTACTGCATCTAATTGCATCGGCTCGATCTCCTGTGGGGATCTATTGGAAGGTTCCCTGGGATATGCAGATGGGGAAGCTGATGGACTGTCCCTTCGATTCAGTGCTGCCCACTTCTCTTGTCTCCGTTCAGATAAGCGGATATCTATCCGAATGCAATGATGCACAAAATCTCCAAATTCTGAGGGAGCCTCACTGCGGGCCAGCTCATCCTTGATGGCGCTAGATAATCCCTTTCTAAACAGAGGGAGTTGTGCCTCAGAATTCCAAGCTGTATCAATGGCCCATCTCTTAAATTCCATGGCGTATTCCGTGACGGAACGTCGGCCCTGTCGGAGTGCCAATAAGTTGGTCTCTGCGGTGATGCGACGATTTGGATCATCAAACATTAGTCTCATGCCAGCAAGGAACTGAGTCAGACTGTTCAAACAGGGATCACCGGTCTCAATTAGCGGATTCGCCCATGCTAGCGCCTTGTGTGTCAAAAGCATGATGATACAGAGTACTTTGGCGCGATCATTCGGAAATTGGCTGGCGTGTGCATCAAAGTATAGCTGACACTGATTTACAAAGCCACGGAACTTGTCACGATCTCCACCAAACCTGAACGGTGGCAATTTCGGAGGACCCAGTACTGCAGCAGGGTGAGCTGGCATCTGCGCCTCAACAGAGGTGGTCCGAGCGCGCAAATCCTGGATTGCTATGTTAAGTTCATGCGCATTTTCATTTGCTTGTGTCTCCAGAGCAATTATTTTAGTCTTTAGCGACTGCACTTCAGTATGTATAGAAGATGTGATTTGATGAAGTCTCTTAATACGTGCTTCCAAATCCCCAGACCCAGCGGCCTCCATCTTGTAGGCCTGAGTATCCTGTTACACTTTGTGTGGATACTTTGTGGAAGCCTATGGCTGGTAGGGGTGTACACAGCAGATAACAGTCACAGTAAGTATATGCAGACTCACGTTTTGTTGCAGCAGCGCTGGATGATGTCCGGCAGGTGAGCAGAGTGTGGTTCAGCAGAGCTGGAGTTGGTAAGCGGCTGTTCCACTAACAGGTCTGTAGGAAGATAGCACACAGCAGGAGCGGGTCCTGGGTAGGTGAGCGGCAGCGCCGCTGACAGACAGCAGGCAGGATGTGTAGCACTAGGTAAACCTTGCTGAGGAGTTTAAACAGCAGAGTGATCCCATGTGCAGCAGTAGTAATAATCAGGAGGTCTAGTAGCAGGACTCTGGAATAAGAGGACCGCAGCAATATACAAACAGGAGAGTCTGTAAGCTAGAGGCAGACAGAAGCTAAGTTCTAACTGATACTCAGGCAGGGAGGGGCACAGGTGCACACATTATTATAGCCTCAGAGAGCAGGTAAGATGGCCACTGAAGCTGCGGTGGCCATCTTGCAAAGAGGCAGACATGCCCAAAATCACAGCAAAACATAAAACCAGGACTGGATCCTAACAAAAGGATGGGTATGACATTAGTCTTTTTCTGTAGCTGTCTTCTTGCCCAAGGACGGTAGTCATGTGTCCCAGGTCTTCTTTATTGTCCAGTTTTCTTTCTGGCCACTGAATCTCCTTGCAGAGAGCAACCCACAGCTACTTCTAGCACATGATCACAGACATAAGCCACAACTATCATGCAGCATACAACATTCATATGTGCAATATTTGAAAGATAGCCTGTGGTAAGAAATGATGGGTATGATAACAATCTTCACCTTATTAGATGGCTTCTTGCCTAAGGAAGACAGCCTTCTGTCCCAGGTCTTCTTTGTTGTTCAGTTTTCTTTCCTGCTTCTGCATCTTCTTGTAGAAAGGAACCCACAGCTACTTCTAGCACATGATCACAGACATAAGCCCCAACTATCATACAGCATACAGCATTCACATATGCAATATTTGGAAGTTAGCCTGTGGTAATAAACGATGGGTATGACAACAGTCTTTATCTTTAGCTGGCATCTTGCCCATTGATGGTAATCATTTGTCCTAGATCTTCTTTGTTGTTCAATTTTCTTTCTTGATTCTGCATCTTCTTGTAGAAAAGAACCCACAGCTACTTCTAGCACATGATCTCAGACATAAGCCGCAACTATCATACAGCATACAACTTTCACACATGCAATATTTGGAGGGTAGCCTGTGGTAAGAAATAATGGGGACAACAAGAGTCTTTACCTTTAGCAATGGGTAGGAAATGATGGGTTCAACAACAGTCCTGGTCTTTAGCTGCCTTTTTGCCCAAAAAGAGTAGTCATCTGTCCCAGGTCTTCTTTGTTTTCCAATTTTCTTTCTGGCCACTGAATCTTCTTGCAGAAAGAAATCCACAGCTACTTCTAGCACATGATCACAGACATAAGCCACAACTATCATACAGCAAACAACATTCACATGTGCAATATTTGGAAGATAGCCTGTGGTAAGAAATTATGAATATCATAACACACCTGTCTTCATCTTTAGCTGGCTTCTTGTCCATGGAGGGTGGTCATCTGTCCCAGGTCTTCTTTGTTGTTGGAGTTTCTTTCTGGTCAGCAGAATTAAATCCACAGCTACTTCTAGCACATGATCACGGACATAGGCCACAACTATCATACAGCATACAGCATTCACATGTGCAATATTTGGAAGAAAGTCTGTGGTGAGAAATGATGGGTATGACAACAGTCTTCATCTACAGCTGGCTTCTTGCCCAAAGAGAGTAGTCATCTGTCCCAGTCTTCTTTTTTTAATAATGGGTACCATAATATTTTGTATCTCTAGCTGGCATATTGCCCTTAGTGGATCATCTCTTGCCCCAGGACTTCAGATTTTCAGATTTTAGGTTTAAAAAATACTGTAGAAACCCTAGTTTGTGTGCCATGTTTAGTATGGATTATAGATTGTGAGCCCTCGCGGGCAGGGTCCTCTTCCCCCATGTACCAGTCTGTCTTTTGCCATCATGTAATGTTTTCTGATCTTGTATTGTTCCTGCCTGTTGCCTATCTATTGTATAGCGCTCTGGAACTAAGGGCGCTTTATAAATAAATAAATAATAATAATAATAATAATAATAATAATATGGTATTCTATTTTCTTTTTTCAAATGATGCACTGATCAGGATAATTTTTATCTTGCTCAACAAATTTAGCAAAAATGACTACGCCAGCACATGAGCACAGATAATATATAATCTATCCTCCCAATAATAACATTGATACATACATAAGGCAGCCAGTGTTCAGCGCAGAATCACCCAATCCCCCCCCCCCCCGTTCAGTATCTGTAAGAAACAAAGAAAGAAGAAACATTTGGGGAGTGTATCAAACTTGTCTAATAGAACAGCTGTCTTCCCCATAGCACCAATTAGAGCCCAGCTTTCATGTTATAACAATATATACAGCAAACATTATCATTGAAAGAGTAAACACGGCGTAATTCGCCACGGAATCCCGCTGCGCTCAGTGTTTTGTTTTGAGCGAATGGGAGAGCACACGCTCGTCCGCTTTCTCTCCTCTCCGCTCAAAGAACTAACATGTTAGTTCTTTGAGTGGAAAGTGGCGGCAGCGGACAAGTGAGCGCCCTCTCATTCACTTACAGCAGCACACTGAGTGCAGCGGGATTCCGCGGTGAATTACGCCGTTCCTACTCAGTGTGAATTGGCCCAAAGTCTGATTTATGTCAGTAACTAATACATGTGTTTGTGTAACATGGATATACCAATAAATATTATAATGGTTGTGTCCATAATCATACCTGGTATAATCCAAGTACAGCCATATCCAGTAATAGCGTTTCATCCTTTTAATAGAAAACAACATTATTGGTTGTAATCTTACACATGTCCCTCCCCCACTGTCTTTATGACCCAACCCCAGCACACATTGCACAGTCTGCCTACATAGACCCACCTGTTCAGCAGTCTTCATCCTGTGACGCTCCAGCATACACATGGAGGACATTTTTCCAATCATGTCCCATAAGGAGTTGTCTGTGTAGCAGGAGATGGAGGACACTGCTGTGATGAATATTTTGGGGTGTAGTGTCTCCGGTGGCAGCAAGCTGTGTATGAAGTCTGTGTATCTGATCCCTGATTCTTTGTTCCTTGAGATGTTGTGATGACAATCAGAGTCATGGTAACATCACATTGTTTGTACTACTACTGTGGCAGCCAATCAGATTAGTGCTTATAGGTTTGACAATTGAAGAAATGATCTGATTGGTTGCTATGATCGATTATGATACTTTTCAGTCCCTATTACAAAAGCTGCCATCACATAATGTCCTATGGGGATAAGGGTTATGGGCAATAAAATGTAAGTAGAAACAACAATGAAGTAGTGGTATATTAGTGACAGTGTATCTTGCTGTGTACGGCCTCAGGTGTACTATGTGGCTACTGACAGCACATTAGGGGACAGTGGAGACATCTCACTACTTGGGGGACCATTAATAACCGTCCAATAGTAAGTCTGTGTTTTTCTCCCATAGCAACCAACTAGAGCCTAGCTTTCATTTTAATGACTTCGGATTGGTTGCTATGGACAACAAACACAGATTTACGAATACATAGATTATGATCCTATCTCCCAATGTGTTTACATGTCTGTCACCTAAAAATAGAAAATTGCTGCAGCAAACTGCAAGTGTCAGAACTCATCGTATATACGCCCCAGCGTACACACGATAAAAACCTGTTCTAGAACTTTTGTGGGTTTTTTTTAAATAAAAAAAGGTTCTTAGACAACCATTTGATCAAATAGAATCTTCCAACTCACCACGTTAAGGTGAACCCCAGAGAGCTGGACCCTAGTGGCCTCTCTCGGACTATGAGGGTATGTGCACACTACGGATTCCGAGGGAATGTAGAAAGGTAAAAAATCTTAATTATTTTACACCTAATTAGCCCTAAAACATGGATTGCACGGACATTGCTAATGATGCCCGTGCAGCCCGTGAAGCTCACATGATTCTTGAGCTGTGTAATAGGCTTGTAGTGTAGCCGTGTAGTGAGAGTCAGACCCATCTAATATGGCCTTTAGCTTAGCATTGATCAGTATAAACGTTCTAAAGGTTGCTTATAACAATCCCCTAGGGGGACTTAAAAAAAATAATTTTTTTTTAAAAACATATAAAAAAAACCCTCTCCCCTGATAAAAGTTAAAATAATCTCCAATCAAAAAGTCTGTTCTATGCAAAAATTACAGATTACAGTGCAAAGAAAATGAGCCCTCATATAGTTCAATAAATGGAAAAATAAAACAGTTACAGAATGTGCTTTTAATTAAGTAATAAAACATAAAATAAACTATACAAATTGATCTTTATCTAGGCAGCTTTAATCTAAGTCTATGAGGGCTCCTGGACTGAGATGATTGACGGCAGGGAAGAGCGTGTTCTTCTGATCAATGGGGGTCTGAGACCAAATTTATCAGAAAAAAAATCAAAAATCAAAGACAAAAAGGATCCTAGAATCAATAGATATAAGGTACAGATTTCCCATGCTGTCAGAGAGGTTTAATGCACAACAGTAAAAGCTGCATTGTAACTTCTCTGAGGCTGACTTCCCACTACGAGATTTTTAAATGACGTCCATTTATTGAGAATGACGGCCGCACATAATGTTTGTGGTCATTATTTGTTGCTGCTATTTTGCGCCAAATCCTGTAGTGGGAACACAGAGAGTCATATGGGGAAATGACATTTCCCCCCTTTTCCCTGTAGTTGATTCTTTGTAAATGTTCTATATTGTTGAGTGCCACAAGATGTCAGTGCAGTTCTATGTATGTTCTTGGCTTCTCTTGGATTCCTATTCAGATGTAATACAAGGTGAATTAAGATATCTATCTTCCAGGCTTGGCATCACCGTCACTTAATTACTATATCCTTCAGTACAATAAAGATGTTTGGAGAAGATGATCATAGCCTAGGTGTCTAAATACAAAGAAGACAAGCCGTAATGAGTACAGGCACATAACATTAATATTAGACATGACTATTAAAGGTTTGCTATTTGTAAGTGTTCCTGTAAGATTATCATTGCAGTCTTTAGCATTTTCCTGAAAATCTGCATTATTCAATATGACCATGAACTCCCAGGTGTGAATACCTGGATATGTGAGTGTACACCTTACAGTGCAGGTCTTAAATGTCTCTCATTGAAAATAGAGATGAACAAATCTTACAAATTGTGTTTACATTGGGTGTTACATGATGGTAATCACTCTAATTTTAACATCTTTAACTGGAACCTAAATAACCTCAGTAGTTTATGGAACAATGCCGTTGGTGCCTCTTAGTGCTGAGCTACGTTCTTCATCCATGTACATGTATTCATCCAAAGGGTTCAAGCCATAGCTAAACCTTGACAGACCTGTGTAACTCAGAGCAACAATCCAATACCGTAATGGAGCTATACAATGGCCAAACAAGAGGTCTGGATTTTAGGGTTGATAAAGTAATAATGAGAAAGAAAGGTATTGTTTTGTGAGTGCCATTGTATCCACTAGTATAACTATTTAACTATTAGGACTAGAGATGAGAGAAGCAGCTGGAAATTTGTTTTGTGAGCTTCGCAAATTTTGGGTCAAATTTGTTAATATTTGCAAATCGAATCTTAACCAATTTCCATAAAACAGCCAATCTATAGTAGCTACTGTACTTGGATTATGACAGAAGGACGACTTTGTCAACGCATGTTTTTATAAAAGTGTCAAAATGAAATCTAATGAAACCCAACTTCTATAACACAGTAGGAGTGGAGCGCAACCACTGATTATGTAAGGGGCACACTCCATCCACTGATCCCAATAGGAGTTTACAGTGCCCAATGAGTGAATAATATGGACTGGGTCCTCACTGGTCCCAGTGAATTCCTATAGGCACACAGTTACTTGGTTACCTGGATACTTGGTTGGCAGCTACAACAATCACCCACAATCAGCCCTCCTATCCTCTCCATCTCTAAATCCCTCTGTTAGTCTATTCATGCTGTTCTCTAACTGCCTGCTGTGACCTGAGGGGGAGGGACAGGTGCTGACATCATAGAGGGGCCTTCAGCCGATTGGACGGGTGCTAGGGATTCTGGTTAACCCCTTTCTCCCACCCAGTGACGCTTCAGACAGCTAACGTGCAGCCGCCTTTTTTTTTTTTTTTTGCGAAATTCTTTAACAAATTAGCGGGAATTAGCTTCGTAGAAAAAAGTGAATTGATGGCTCAATTTGCAGCGAATTTTGATTCTTTGTAATTACTTTGCTCATCGCTAATTAAGACATCATACTAATGTTATTTCTTATTTGAATTGTTTTTTTTAAAAGTCTAAATAAAGAAGCATCTTTCCAAACTCTTGTGCATGCTCAGCACAACTCATCTGCCTTTCTATTTAAACAGGGACACTTGGGACCCTCATTCTCAGGATCAGTGGGATATTTATATTATAGTATAGTATCATCTTGGGAAAACCCCTTTAAGTCCTTTGCTATATATATGATGTATGTTTATACCATAAAGTGGAGCCTGCTCCATGCCTGACAGGTGCCAGCTATTATTTGTAGTTACCTCCTGAATTGAAGATCACTCTGATGATGGTTAATGTAGATGCCAAGGTAAATAGAATTTGTGACATCTAAGAAGTTACCTGGCAGCTAGGGGAAGGACAATGTTTTAAAAAACAATCTAAAAAATATCCCTGCATAATAAAATGTAAAGTCACACTATTAAAATATTATGTTATTCATCCTGCATTCTGAAATAGTGAAATAAAAATATGTCCAATTATATAAATAAACGGAAGTCTTATCTTTTTATTACTGCACATATAATTTTCTGAGACAAAAGTAATTGTTTTGTAGTGAATTATAGCCTTTACCTCTAAGGGACATTGTTAATAAACATTACTTATTTTGGGTATATGAAATTTAAGCAACTCACCATCCATGAAGTTACAATGGTTACTTAAAGTTAAGCCATGGTCAGGAATGCCAGGACACTGGCCATTTTGAAATGAACTCTGCTTCATCTAGGCTACCTGACCAAGGCTTAAAGGGGTACTCCGGATACAAAAACAATAGTTTTTAGTACATTGCTTTAAAAAGTTATATTGCTTTGTAATATAATGTTATTAAAACAAATGTATAGTTTTGTTTTACATATATACCGTACTTCTGTTGACTGGCAGCAGTAAGGGGTGACACGGTCCCCTCTGCTGCCTCCAATGTTTGTGTTGGGAACTGAACAGTTATCTAAGCCCTGCAGTTTCCAATCCCCTGCTCTTCTCTAGTGCTGCCAGACAGCACTGCACAGAGCTGGGTTCTGTTTCCCCTGTATACTGTATATTCTTTTACACAGTACACGAGGGGGAGGCTGTGTGGGGCAGCCTCCCCCCCCACATACTTTGTATAAGAATGTACAGTACACAGGGGGAGTTCGACCTTCCTCTGCATAGTTCTGTTTGGTAGCACTTAAGCAGAACAGGGGAACTACAGGGCTTAGACACAAACCCGACACAAACATTGGTGGCAGCTGAAGGGGCAGTGTGACCCCTAACTACTGCCAGTTGTCAGACGTCTATATGTAAATAAAAAACTATACAATTAAAAAAATCTAATAAAGTTATATTACAAAGTAATTCTCATACATCTAGTTAGTGGCTGAATTAGAGCTGCACATCTGAGCCGTAATGCAATGCACAAGCTCCCTGATGGGGCCCTGTACAGCTATGTAACATCCTCCTCCGGACGAGATCAAGAAAAAGGCTGCCAACCTTACTCATTCTCCTCTCATTCATCGCAGGCAGACCGGAACACCAGAGGGAAAGTGCGGCGGAGTGCTGAGAAGTGCACTTTTTTATTGTGTTTCCCTGATGGCAACAAGCAACCCTGGGGTCAACGAGCATTAACCATATAGAGCCACTAATGCTTAAAGGAAAAGTCCGGCGTTGGCCGGGGAGGAGATGGCTGCACATAACGACTAGGAAGTGGTCAAGGGAACGGGAGTGGGGGACGACGGACCCCTGCACTGGAGTCGGGGAGGTAATCGCATGTTGTTATGTGCAGCCACCTCCTCCCTGGCTCTTTTGAAAAAAAAAAAAAAAAAAATGGCCTACGCCAGACTTCCCTTTTAAATATAGTTCAAACAAGTAATATATCTCTACCTGTTACCAGTATGCCATGAAATACCATGTGCTAGCAGCAAATTAAAGGGAACCAATCAGCAAAAAATTGGACTGTTGAGTGACCAACCTAGTGATGGAGGGTGACGTGCTACTAATTGAAGGAGGTGACTTTTTTTTCAGAAAATCTAGGTGCTGGAAAAAAAATTAACAATAAAGCATACTCACCTGCCCACATACCCCACTGTTGCCATTCTTATGGCTACCAGTCTCTAGTGCTCCCTGCTTCTTCCTATATCTGATGACACACCAACCCTGCTGGGAATATCCTCCCGCTGGATCCGCCCGCTCCACGGAGCGGGCAGACAGCGGGAATCTGCTGCCGAGCGTTCGGGTTCATACGAACCCGAACCTCGGCAGGTTCAACCATCCCTAATATATATATTTATACATTTATAAAATAGTATAACATGGCAGCCATTTAGATGTATGGATTTCATGTATGCCTCAACTATACTAGATCGAGAGTGCACATTGTACAAAGTTTTTCATTGTAAGTGTAAAATTTGTGTTGCTGTTTACTTGCTTTCGATCTATTGCTATGCACTATGCAGCCGATGATTAAAGAGGTTATCCAGGATTAGAAAAACATGGCTGCTTTCTTCAAGAAACAGCATGGTTTTTGTCTCCAGTTTGGGTGTGATTTTGCATTTAGGTTCCATGCACCCAAACTGAGGCAAGAGTGGTGCTGTTTCCGGAAGAAAGTGACCATGTTTTGTTAAGCCTGGATAACTCTTTGAACACTGTCCACACCCTTGTTTTTATTTGTTCTGAGTCAGTGCCACACAATATGTTCGCTTTCCCCTTGTTCCCTGTTTGCTGTCTGTGCTATTAGAAGCACAGATGAAGATCATGGAAAAGCCGGGAGTCGTTGTAAGGGCTTTTCGGACAATCCTTGAAGTCAGCCCTATAGCATGAAGCGATAAGCAGCAGACTGGCGCTGTTATGATCGGGCCGTTTAAACATGTTAAAAGACCACAATCAGTCCACATTGTGCATGTCAGCTGATCATAGTCTTTAACATGTCCTATCACACCAAACAATTATTGTCCGGAATGGCCAGTAATAGGGCAAGTAAGGCCGATAATCATTTGGTGTAATAGTGCCTTTACTTTTGGGTTAGGGTGAGTGATCCAACGTAGAAAAGTTCCACAGCTCCTTGTAGTAGTGCAAAAGACTTTATTGGTACATACAAAGTGGAGTTTTAAAAGCTGGTTAAAATCGCGCCGACGCGTTGCGGAGGCAACCCTCCTTAATCATGGCAATATATGTGTTACAAAAATGAACCTTATATAGTATGTAGGATGTACCTTGTACCACTGACTCCTCCCCCAAAATAGGAGGAGGGAAGGGGTGGGGGTGGGGAGAAGGGGGAAAGGGGGAGGAGGAGCGAGGGAGGGAGGGAAGGGAATGTCGAGGGAGGAAGGGAAGGGAGGGAGAAAGGAAAAGGAAAAGGGGGGAGGGGGCGGGGGAAGAAGGGGAAGGAAGGGAGGGAGGGGAGGGGGGAGGGGAGGGAAGAGGAACGCCCCCCTCGGAAACCAATACCGAGGGGCTGTATGGTGCATAGCAAGTAACGGATAACAAGTAACATATGGGTAATCACTGTATAGTAACAAAACAAGTAAATAACAATCCGTTATAGTATGCTGGAAAAGGAGAAAAATGGAGGATGAATGACTCATATGTGGTTCTCAGAAAATATAAAATAGATCTGTTTTGAGATTCATACCCTGGGGAAAACGTGTGGCCAGGTTCAAAATCCAGTATGCTTCTCTTTTTCTGAGAAGCTTAGCCCAATCTCCACCTCTTGGAGGTTTATTCACTCTTTCTATAGCTATAATTTTAAGGGTACTGGTATCGCCCCTGTGGCATTGGTGGAAGTGTCTGGATAAACCAGACATGGATTTAGACCCTAAAAGGACAGTTGTAGAGCGAATATCTCGCATATGTTCAGAGAATCGAACCTTAAGTTTTCTAATGGTGGACCCCACATATTGGACATGGCAGGAGGAGCATTCCGCGAGATACACTACGTGTGTACTGGCGCAATTAATGAAGCTCTTAATATTGTAAGAGCTTCCCGTAGTATGGGACAAGAAGGAATGGGTTTTGGCTGAGAATGTACACATTGGACATCTAGGGGCAGCACATCTAAAAAAGCCGGTCATGTTAAGCCAATTTCTCTTATTCCTAGGATGATGGTCGGGTTTGAGTGTAGATGGCGACAGCATGTTACCTAGGCTTTGGCCCTTTTTGGCTACGCATTTAATCCCCCCTGTAAGTGCTTGTTCGCACAGTGTATCTTGATACAGAATGGGTATGTACTTTGTGATAATGGTTTGAATGTCCTTGAACTGAGGGCTGAAAGGGGTAGAAAAAATTAACGGATGTTTGTGATCCGCTGCCTGCTCTGTTTGTTTGCGTCTGTCTGTGAGATGGTATGCTCTATCATGACTCTCGGCAATATTACGTGCTCGATTGATGTTATGGGCACTGTAGCCTCGGTTACGGAGTCTATCGGATAGTTGTGTGGCAGTAGCCAAATATGCCTGCTCAGTGGTACAGTTGCGCATTGCCCTTATGAATTCCCCAATGGGGAGATTTCTAATGACGTGTTTGGGGTGACTACTGTGAGCATGTAGTATCCCGTTTCCCGCGGAGGGTTTTCTATATAATGTGCTGGTAATTTTACCCCCCTCCCAGGACAATAAGACATCCAAAAAAGGAATAGAATGTATTTCGTGTTGCGAAGTAAATTTAAGATTGAGTGTATTGCCATTGATGTAGTTAACAAAATCCTTAGCTCTCTCACCGTCGCCCGCCCACACAAGGAGGAGGTCGTCGATGTACCTGCCATACCAGAGGATGAGTCCACATGACCTTTCCATCACTGCATTATCATACCATCTACATAAGTATGGGAATCACAGTAATGCTCTCTGCACGTTTATTTTGGAAGTTACACATTTTTTACTGTCTAATAATTTTTTTCAGTTTGGAGAAGCTTTCTTTTTGCAGGTCAGGGGCTGCCCTATGGGGGCCGCTTTCTCACCGTCGCTCGCCAATATTTACATGGCATACTGGGAGGAGGTCGTCCTGTACAATATACACAATCCATACCGTGGACTCATCCTCTGGTATGGCAGGTACATCGACGACCTCCTCCTTGTGTGGGCGGGCGACGGTGAGAGAGCTAAGGATTTTGTTAACTACATCAATGGCAATACACTCAATCTTAAATTTACTTCGCAACACGAAATACATTCTATTCCTTTTTTGGATGTCTTATTGTCCTGGGAGGGGGGTAAAATTACCAGCACATTATATAGAAAACCCTCCACGGGAAACGGGATACTACATGCTCACAGTAGTCACCCCAAACACGTCATTAGAAATCTCCCCATTGGGGAATTCATAAGGGCAATACGCAACTGTACCACTGAGCAGGCATATTTGGCTACTGCCACACAACTATCCGATAGACTCCGTAACCGAGGCTACAGTGCCCATAACATCAATCGAGCACGTAATATTGCCGAGAGTCATGATAGAGCATACCATCTCACAGACAGACGCAAACAAACAGAGCAGGCAGCGGATCACAAACATCCGTTAATTTTTTCTACCCCTTTCAGCCCTCAGTTCAAGGACATTCAAACCATTATCACAAAGTACATACCCATTCTGTATCAAGATACACTGTGCGAACAAGCACTTACAGGGGGGATTAAATGCGTAGCCAAAAAGGGCCAAAGCCTAGGTAACATGCTGTCGCCATCTACACTCAAACCCGACCATCATCCTAGGAATAAGAGAAATTGGCTTAACATGACCGGCTTTTTTAGATGTGCTGCCCCTAGATGTCCAATGTGTACATTCTCAGCCAAAACCCATTCCTTCTTGTCCCATACTACGGGAAGCTCTTACAATATTAAGAGCTTCATTAATTGCGCCAGTACACACGTAGTGTATCTCGCGGAATGCTCCTCCTGCCATGTCCAATATGTGGGGTCCACCATTAGAAAACTTAAGGTTCGATTCTCTGAACATATGCGAGATATTCGCTCTACAACTGTCCTTTTAGGGTCTAAATCCATGTCTGGTTTATCCAGACACTTCCACCAATGCCACAGGGGCGATACCAGTACCCTTAAAATTATAGCTATAGAAAGAGTGAATAAACCTCCAAGAGGTGGAGATTGGGCTAAGCTTCTCAGAAAAAGAGAAGCATACTGGATTTTGAACCTGGCCACACGTTTTCCCCAGGGTATGAATCTCAAAACAGATCTATTTTATATTTTCTGAGAACCACATATGAGTCATTCATCCTCCATTTTTCTCCTTTTCCAGCATACTATAACGGATTGTTATTTACTTGTTTTGTTACTATACAGTGATTACCCATATGTTACTTGTTATCCGTTACTTGCTATGCACCATACAGCCCCTCGGTATTGGTTTCCGAGGGGGGCGTTCCTCTTCCCTCCCCTCCCCCCCTCCCCTCCCTCCCTTCCTTCCCCTTCTTCCCCCGCCCCCTTCCCCCTTTTCCATTTCCTTTCTCCCTCCCTTCCCTTCCTCCCTCGACATTCCCTTCCCTCCCTCCCTCGCTCCTCCTCCCCCTTTCCCCCTTCTCCCCACCCCCACCCCTTCCCTCCTCCCATTTTGGGGGAGGAGTCAGTGGTACAAGGTACATCCTACATACTATATAAGGTTCATTTTTGTAACACATATATTGCCATGATTAAGGAGGGTTGCCTCCGCAACGCGGCGGCGCGATTTTAACCAGCTTTTAAAACTCCACTTTGTATGTACCAATAAAGTCTTTTGCACTACTACAAGGAGCTGTGGAACTTTTCTACGTTGGATTGCCATACACGGGATACGGCCCGCATTTATATCCACGTGCTCCATCTTTTCCCTAGAGATCCGTGCTATGCATGCACCTCCATTCAGGTGGGGTGAGCTGATTTCCATGTGTGTACCTTAGGGTGAGTGACCTTGGTTATTTCATTTTTTTAATCCAGCAATCATTTCCCGTGGATTTTACAATGATCACAAGGATGGAACATGTTTCTTTACCGCATATAATTAAAAAGCAAAATGCATCTTGTACCTTTAGAAAATACAGAAATGATCAGAGAGTGAGGTAAATGCAAGCAGTAATCAGCCAGCTTTTCATAAAGTTTATAAAGCACTCAATGGAAAGAGCAAAGTGTGTGAAAGGCTTTAGAGCTTTCAATCTGTTCCTGAAAATGCCCTCTGTGAAGTTCCATGTAGACTGCTGGCACAAACTCTTTTAGAACTTTCTTATGAATAGAGGTAAATTTGCATGTCTGAAAAAGGGCATTTAGTTGCCAAACATGATTCAATTTAAGCGGCAGCGTGCACCTGCAGTGTGGGCGAGCGGCATTAGAGTGCCCATTATTTCACTTGCTTTTGGTTTTTGATATTTGAATGCTTCTAGAACATTAGAGTCACTAAAACCTGAAGTCTTCTGTCTATTTGAGAAATATACAAAGAAAGTCAATTACAAGTGAATGAAAAGTAAATGCTTTATTCTGCTGTAATTTAGGGATGAAAGTTCTAATATATAAATGGTAGCATTATAATAAGGAAAAAGCATGTCATATTATTATGATTGATGGCCAACACCAACTAATGACATTATAATAGATGATTTTATATTAAGGTAATTGGACTGTGACGCATGGTACGTATGGAAAGTTTACGTTCTGTATATGTATTGTGGATTGTCTGATCACTTCAGGACAGATTCTGAATGTTCTTCTAATCTCCTGATACATTGCACTGTAATAATAAACCCACAAGTTGCAATGTTTGCTTCCTGTACTTAAAGGGAGGTCATAGAAGTCTAATTACAACTTGTGGTTATGTCCACCGGAACGTTAGCGAGCTCGGGTTTTATACTCAGTCCCATTAAGCAGGAATAAATGGTTACTGCACTTTGGTTGTGGTGCAGGAGATGGCAAACTGCTTTTTAATGAGTAGTCATGGAAGAAACAGACTGATGACTGAATCAGCTCTGCTACATCTGGAAGCTGTATGACTGTCTATCAATTAATTTGACCCATGCTTTTCAATTGGGATACGGTTCTGATGGAAGCAATTACACTGGATATAAATTCAATGCTGCATCATAGAGACATAAATGCCTACATACATATGATTCATTTACCTTTACTTTCTAATCTGCCCTAGATTGTTTAATGTCGGTTAGATAATGGCTTCTTTAGGAAATTGTAAACTATGGGGGTATGTTTAGGGCCAAATACAAACATCAGATGAAGGGATTGACACTAATCTTTTCTTTTATATGGCTTCTGATAAGGGGTCAGCTATATCAGTCAACAGTCTGTTCTTAAAGTTGATGTTTTAAAATGGCCCTGTATATTACACAGAGCGATTTTTTAACCATTAACGACTAACAATAAACTATCGCAAAATAGATTGTTTATCTTTAACCTGAAATCGGTCACCATATTACACTAAACGATAGTTGTTAGTTATGATCGTTTATTCCTTCTGATCCCAGCAAAACAATGTGCAATTACACTGAACGATTAGTGAAAAAATGCGGAACGGATGTGGAATTACAGCGAAAGATTAACAATAATTTTAGGTTCAGATCTAAATCAACGATCAACGACATACGAACGATTTTCTGATCATTGCCTGCAATTATACACAACGATTATCGTTTAAATTCGAAATATATATAACAATTTTTTGCACAATAATCATCCCGTGTAATAGGGCCCTAAGTATCTGAGCAATTTATTGTCACTCCCTGACGAAGCAGTGGGAAGAGGTGTTGGAGTGTGAGGTGGGGGCCAGTGGACTGGGACCTGATTTATATACCGGTAATAGCATTATGCATCCATGTATATTTGTTTTCATGTATATGATTCTGATCAGCAAACTGTAGCAATTGGCACTTGTACTTTATACTCATGCACTTTATGCTGAATGAATTACAATATATAGTTTACAATATTATTTATATGGACGCACTCACACTTTAAAATATTTTGTCCCGTGGTCTCCCACCTCCCCAGGTCTTGTTTTTAATGTGTTGTTTTTCTGTGATTGATTTAAATAAAATTGATTATTCTTGTGAATTAGTGAGTGACTAATTTCAATTTCTTGGGTCTCCCTTAGCATTTTTTGGTGTAGTTTTGCATATATTTTGGATTTGGGGACATATATATCTGAGACATAACAAGTCATTGATCCTGGATCATATAGGTGTTTCATTGTTGTCAAGTAGAAATGGCTAAATAACTGGGTCTAAAACAGCAGGTTATGTAGGGGTATTCCTGGTATGAAAGAGCAAACTTGTTCATTGGTTGATTGAAGCGTTTAAAATATTATTATTATTATTATTATTATTATTATTATTATTACTACACATTGCCCTGTCTAAATGTGTTTAAAACACTGCAGGAACAATGATGGATTGACCATTGTAAAGGCCCACAAATGAACACTGTTGTCGCTGATCAATGCTTATTTGCTGCTGCCCCTTAGGCAGTCTGAAAGGACCCTATCACAGCTGGTGACATATGAGGCTGTGTGGCTGCAGACCACTCACAGAACCAATGCTGAGCCTTGCCTACCACAGAACCCATGCTGAGCCTTGCCTACCACAGAACCCATGCTGAGCCTTGCCTACCACAGAACCCATGCTGAGCCTTGTCTACCAAAGAACCCATGCTGAGCCTTGCCTACCACAGAACCCATGTTGAGCCTTGCCTACCACAGAACCCATGCTGAGCCTTGTCTACCACAGAACCCATGTTGAGCCTTGCCTACCACAGAACCCATGCTGAGCCTTGTCTACCACAGAACCCATGTTGAGCCTTGCCTACCACAGAACCCATGCTGAGCCTTACCTGCCACAGAACCCATGCGGAACCTTGCCTACCACAGAACCTATGCTGAGCATTTCCTGCCACAGAACCCATGCTGAGCCTTGCCTGCCACAGAACCCATGCTGAGCCTTGCCTACCACAGAACCCATGCTGAGCCTTGCCTACCACAGAACACATGCTGAGCCTTGTCTACCACAGAACCGATGCTGAGCCTTGCCTACCACAGAACCCATGCTGAGCCTTGCCTGCCACAGAACCCATGCTGAGCCTTGCCTACCACAGAACCCATGCTGAGCCTTGCCTACCACAGAACCCACGCTGAGCCTTGCCTACCACAGAACCTATGCTGGGCATTTCCTGCCACAGAACCCATGCTGAGCCTTGCCTACCACAGAACCCATGTTGAGCATTTCCTGCCACAGAACCCATGCTGAGCCTCGCCTACCACAGAACCTATGCTGAGCATTTCTTGCCACAGAACCCATGCTGAGCCTTGCCTACCACAGAACCCATGCTGAGCCTTGCCTACCACAGAACCCATGCTGAGCCATACCTGCCACAGAACCCATGCTGAGCCTTGCCTACCACAGAACCCATGCTGAGCCTTGCCTACCACAGAACCCATGCTGAGCCATACCTGCCACAGAACCCATGCTGAGCCTTGCCTACCACAGAACCCATGCTGAGCATTTCCTGCCACAGAACCCATGCTGAGCCTTGCCTGCCACAGAACCCATGCTGAGCCTTGCCTACCACAGAACCCATGCTGAGCCTTGCCTACCACAAAACCTATGCTGAGCATTTCCTGCCACAGAACTCATGATGAGCCTTGCCTACCACAGAACCTATGCTGAGCATTTCCTGCCACAGAACCCATGCTGAGCCTTGCCTACCACAGAACCCATGTTGAGCCTTGCCTACCACAGAACCCATGCTGAGCCTTGTCTACCACAGAACCCATTTTGAGCCTTGCCTACCACAGAACCCATGCTGAGCCTTGTCTACCACAGAACCCATGTTGAGCCTTGCCTACCACAGAACCCATGCTGAGCCTTGTCTACCACAGAACCCATGTTGACCCTTGCCTACCACAGAACCCATGCTGAGCCTTACCTGCCACAGAACCCATGCGGAACCTTGCCTACCACAGAACCTATGCTGAGCATTTCCTGCCACAGAACCCATGCTGAGCCTTGCCTGCCACAGAACCCATGCTGAGCCTTGCCTACCACAGAGCCCATGCTGAGCCTTGCCTACCACAGAACACATGCTGAGCCTTGTCTACCACAGAACCGATGCTGATCCTTGCCTACCACAGAACCCATGCTGAGCCTTGCCTGCCACAGAACCCATGCTGAGCCGTGCCTACCACAGAACCCATGCTGAGCCTTGCCTACCACAGAACCCACGCTGAGCCTTGCCTACCACAGAACCTATGTTGAGGCTTGCCTACCACAGAAACCACCTACAGTTGACATACGAGAGCTAGAACTGGACTGTGGAGAAATCAAAGAGGACCTGATCTGATATATTCCATTTTCTTTTACTTTATGTGGATGGTTGGTTGTGTGGAAAGGTGCTCCAGGATGTACTTGGGGGAGAGGCCATAAAGGTTGAGGCAGTTTGATGCTCTGAATGATGTTTTGCTGCACAACTTTGCATCCTGCCATTCATGTTACTAATACCTAAACATATGGGTCTCCAAACTGCGACCCTCTAGCTGTTGCAAAACCACAATTGCCATCATGCCTGGACAGCTAAAGCTTTGGATTTGGCTGTCCAGGCACGATGGGAAATGTAGTATTGCAACAGCTGGAGGGCTGCAGTTTGGAGACCCATGCCTTAACATCTAGTTGCAGACCAAATACTCCCTGAAATAGTTTGCTCTTTGTCTGAGGAAGTCCTGGTTTTCTTCCTGTAAATAGGAATAAAAATGCAACAAAATAAAAACCATACTTATCTCTCCTCTCCAGCATTGTCATTGCTTATACATTGTCATTGCTACCACAGGGTTTGCTGCAGAGTAGGTGCATGATTCCCTTGGAAGGGAGAGTGCATCTGATTCTGCCCTGGAAACCCTGTGGTAGTCAGCAGATGTCAGAAAGCCTGCACTGTGTACAGCAGAATTGGTTTACTGTAGTGAGGGTACAAAGATTCCCGAGGTCGGCTGCAAAGTGCTTGCCTGTCTCTGGAAGACTACTGACAGTAAGCTTGTCATGAAAACTATGCAAGGGAGTACTGACTAATGTCAAAGACAGATGCCCCTACTCCTTGCAGAGCACACTACATTAACAGCATAGCATGCCTTGTGCGAAATGTCACACATTGATAGTCATGTTAGCGTATGCTACATCTGTATTTATACATATATTTCATGGGAAATGCAAGTTTTGAGTACAGAGATTTCTCACGAATGCAGACACATCCTTACTAAAGATAATTGGTGTCAATGGTGTCAGTGTGTTGGCACCCCGTATATTAGCAGTTCACCTTTAAGTAACAAAAATGAATAATAATCAGACTGTGTGGAATTTAAATTCTCTGGGCATTGCTAAAAAAGGAAGAATAGGATCTTGTCTAGGGCCATGAGAGACCATCGCAAATCTTTGTTTTTGGGACCCTGAGTCTTTGTTATGAATGGAGCTGCAAATCATGCATATGTGCTGCAGCTCCATTGACTGTGTGAAGAGCTGCCGAATATAGACAAATACAATGCTCAGCTGCCTTCAGCAACACCCATTGAGGAATAATTAAGGGGCAGCACACAGAGGTTCTCGTTGATCCATTTAAAACAAAGACTTTGGGCCCTTTTCTTGCACTGGTCACCTATTTTGTGGATAGGAGGTAAGTAATTATAACTGAGAATACCCCTTTGAGAACAGAGGGTACATCTGAAATGTGTTAGCATTTGTATATTCTTGTAATTGAGTTCCATATTTAACATTTTGCAGCCTATATGATCTTTGGTGTGTTCACACATTGCGAGTTTGGGGTGGATTCAGTCTCCTGGCCCCTGCACACCGACAGCTCTCTCAGCCAATCAGTGTACTGTCCCACCACAGCCAGTGATTGGCTAAGCAGGCCGTCAGTGAGCAGGGGAACAGGAGCGCCACAAGGGAGCGTGGGCAGGTAGGCATTTGCTGTTTATTATTTTTACCAGCAGCTTATTAGTTAAATATGGCCATCACTACATTCTTGCAGCAGAATGAAAGTCTGCTGTGACAATGCAGGGTCATAGACTGTAATGTTACTGAATATCACAGCAGATGTGCTACAGAACTTGTAGCGTGAAATCTGTTGCAAACTCGCTATGTGTGAACATACCCTAAAGGGGTTATCAACACTAACAAAAACATGACTGCTTTCTTGCAGAAACAGCATCTCTCCTGTCCTTAGCTTGGGTGTGGGTCTTTCAGCTCAGTTCCATTAAAGTGAATGAAGAATTGTAATACAACACATAAGCTAAGGACACAGTTGGCGCTGCTTTTTTTGCAAGAAAGTAGCTATGTTGTTTCTAATCATAGGTAACCCCTTTAAGCATTTTAAGACATAAGCATTTGAGTGTCCATGTTTAGATTTTAATATTCTTATATAAAGACTTGCAAGTGTCTTACTTGGCAATGGACAAGATTTTGCATTTCTCTTAGAAAATTCATATGGCTCATGAAGTGCTGGTATTTTTTATACTGAGAAATGGTGGAAGAGAATGCATGCCGGTGTTTTTGGTTTGGTTACCGATGTTGCAGTATGTTGTAAATGGTGTCTGGTAGTAGGTTCACATATTCTCTGCAAAAATGGATGTTTATGTAGTTATATTAGCACAAGCAGCGCTATTCCATTAAATATGTTGGAATCTTTTGAAATGAAGAAAATTTTTCAAATCTCTGATCTCTCTGAAATCTCTGATTTAGACAGATAAAAGACCACCCTTTCCATTAAGCATTTTAAGACATAAGGATTTGAGTGTCCATGTATAGATTTTTATATTCTTATATAAAGACTTGAAAGTGTATCGCTTGGCAATGGACAAGATTTTGCATTTCTCTTTGGAAATTCATATGGCTGATTTAGACACGTAAAAGACCACCCTTTCCATTTTAACTTTCTTTACCCTTTCTTTACCCACTTTCTAGATGTTGTGACTTCTTACTTGTCTAGGTAGAATTTAGATTTGGATACAACCTAACTTTCAAAATTAAGTATATATTGAAAAAAAATATTGCTCATACAATATTTAGTTATTAAACCTAATTTAGTAGAAAACACTGTAGAAAAGAATATTGAAAAGTCATGTTTGTGATCTCATTTAAACGGTGAGCAGAGTGTAGTATTTTTTAAGGGGATAATAATTGTTTTATGGATGTTATTTAATAAGTGAGCAGACACCAGTACATACAAATCTACCAGGAATAGGCGTCCCTTTCAATATTTCCACTATACATTTGGCTTACCTTCCAGCCTTAATTGAAATATTACAAGATTTTGTATTGACAATTTTCTTTTGATAACTGAAATGATTTAGATAATTCAATCCTTGGTGAAATATGAAATTTCTTACATTTTAATCAACAGCCTTATCGCATGAATCATTTTTCTACCAAACGTCCCAAATTGTTGTTATTGGTTGTTTCTATTACAAAAAAAAAATACAATTTTCAGCATTTTTTTTTTTTTGCTTCTTTGTAGCCTCCTCTTACTTTATCTGCAGAAAATTGCACGGTATTATGTATCCTGTACTATGACCATCACACTAGTGCTGCCATGGTTACAGTGGGGTAGGGGGGCCCAGACTTGGTGAACAGCCCAGGGCCTATGGTAAATTTAATCCGCCCTTGTTGTCTTGCTACTGTTGAGGCACCGCTCCCTGCCTGACAAACAGGCAAAAAGCTATTTCTTATGGACGGTGTGAAGATAGTTGTGGGGAGATAGCATGTATATCCAACACTGTTCAGCTCAGTAGGTGAACATACATGCTGCTATACACTATGACCACTTGGAGGAACAAACTACATACTGTATTTTCCAGCGTATAAGGCGACTGGGCCTATAAGACGACTCCTGACTTTCAAGAAGATTGTCAGGGGTTAATTGTTTTTTTTAACAGCATGTAAATGAAAAAAAAAGCTTTTAATGATCTGTACATTGCAATAAATATGATATTATTGGATCCCAGTACTCTTATACCCCAGGACTTACAGTAGGGCAGAATTGTATAAAGATCAGACGACTGCAAGAGCAAATATATGAAAGCATGCATCAGTCCAAGCATAGCACAAGACAGCAACCAAATAATTAGACATGTTTGTCCGAACCCGAGTATGCAGCATTTGATTACCAGTGGCTTAAGAAGTTGGATCCAGCCCTATGGCTGTTTCCATGTTTTTCAGGCAGCCTTCGAAAGTCCGGGTCTGGACAAACCTGAGCGTGCTGGAGGTTTGCTTATCTCTAATGATAATAGATTATAGAAATGAGTAATAAAGATGGCTGTTGGGCTTTGAAGCAGAGGATGATAATTAACAGACTATAAAAACCAATGCCTATTATCCTTCCCTGAATCTCTTTCACTGACCCTAACACTGACCCTAACACCAAACAAGTGAAATATCCCTAATAAAAGCCCTCATCAAAACTAGGCCGTAGACAGAAAGAGGATAGGAAGACAATATTAAACTTTAAAGCAAATGCAACTAGATTAAAAATACTAAAGGAGAAACATAAGCCACCTCAAAGTACAGAAAAGGACTACATTATAACTGGGGTGCTTGCCTCCAGTGTGGACATGTATAAAGGACTTCTACTGAGAGAGACACATTGCCCACTGTCACGGCAGCGGTGACGTCCCGTGCTCCGGGCCACCGCCGCGACCTCTCTCTGCCCCATGCAGCCGCCGGGGTCCTTGTGCAGGGACCCGGCGCTGCTGCTAGTTCGGCCCCGGGGGCGCCTTACCTCACCCCGCTCCTGTCTCCCTCTGTGCCGGCCGGGGCACGCTTCCCCGCCTCCTAGGGTGCGCGCGCGCCGGCTGTCTCAGATTTAAAGGGCCAGTCCGCCCCTAATTGGAAGTTGCACTAATCACTCCCTATAAATTCCAGCCCTGCCCCACTACAGGTGTTGGAGCCTCTGCATGCTTCCCTTGGCCCAGCTCCCTGTTGTTCCTGACCTTAGTCCTTGTTCCTTGTTCCTGTCCGCAGTCCTTGTCCCTAGTCCCTGCCCGCTGCCTTCCCATTGTTCCTGAGTCCTGTCCGCCACCTGCGATTACGCCTACAGACCTCTGCCTGCACTATCTCCTGCCTACTGCTCCTGCCACGCCTCGCCTGCCGTCACTAGCAACCAAGCCAGGGGTAGCGACCTGGGGGTCGCCTGCCGCAGCAAGTCCATCCCGCCTTGCGGTGGGCTCTGGTGAAAACCAGCGGCCCCTTAGACTCCGCTCCCTGGTGAGGTTAGTGCCATCGCTAGTGACGGTTCAGTGGATCCATGACTCCAGGTGTTACAGTAGGCTCCAACCATGGATCCCGGCGAGGTGCCTGATCTCTGTGACGTAGCCAGAGTGGTCGTTAAAAAGGCTCAACAAATCCAGCAACAGTCGCAGCAGATCCAGCAACTGACTGCCGCCTTACAGCAGCATACAACAGCTCAGCGCTCACCACCTCCTGCAGCCTCTTCGAGACTTCGACTGGCTCTCCCGAGTAAATATGGAGGCGATCCCAAGTTGTGCAGGGGATTCCTGACTCAATGCACCATGCATATTGAACTCTTAAGTGGTCAGTTTCCCACCGAGCGCTCTAAAGTCGCTTTCATCATCAGCCTATTGGAGGGTTGAGCTCTGGCCTGGGACCGCTGTGGGACCGAGGTGATCCTGTTGCTGCCAATCTCCGAACCTTCCTGGCCGAGTTTCGCTCCGTCTTTGAGGAACCTGCCCGTGCTTCTTCAGCTGAGACTGCTCTCCTCAACCTCTCTCAAGGGAGCTCCTCTGATGGTGACTACGCCATCCAGTTCCGCACCCTGGCAGCTGAATTAGACTGGAATGAGGCCGCTCTAATAGCCACCTTCAAGAAGGGCCTATCCAGTCGGGTGAAAGACGTGCTCTCCGCCCGCGACCTCCCTAAATCTCTGAACGATCTAATCCTACTGGTTACCAGAGTCGACAACCGATTTTCCGAGAGAGAGGAGGAGGTCCGGCAAGAACGGCGACTAAGCCTGCCCCGTCGCCATCACCGCCTGGCATCGGTTTTCCAGAATCCTGTTGCTCCTGTACCCCAGTCGACTTCTGAGGTTCCCATGCAAGTAGAACGAGTTCGCCTGACTCCTCATGAGAGGGCTTGCCAACTAGAGCTGAATCTCTTTCTCTATTGCGGTGGCTCTGATCACTTCCGGCAGAGATGTCCCCAACGTCCTCAGTGTCCGGGAAACGCTCGCACCTAGGTCTGGTAGGAGAGGCCTCCCTAGGTGTGAATGCCACGTCTCCTAGATTGTCTATGCCAGTTTCCATCCAGACACCCTCAGGACAAATTCACCAGACTACTGCCTTCATCAACTCCGGGTCTGCGGGCAGTTTCATTGCAGCTACCTTGGTCCAAAGATGGCGGCTACCCGTGATCCAGCTAGCCCGATCCCTGTCTATCTCCTCGGTCACGGGCGAGACTCTTGCTAAAGCTGTGCTCTACCAGACTGCACCTCTAGTCCTCAAGGTGGGCGCTTTACATCAGGAGAAGATCTCCTTCTACGTCTTGCGCCATTCCTCTTCCGACATCCTGCTGGGTCTACCTTGGCTGCAATTACATACCTCTAAGCTAGACTGGAGAACCGGGGAGATTCTCAGTTGGGGTCTGGACTGTCCTAACCGGTGTCTGAAGCTTCCTCAGCCCAAGTGCTCTATGACGTCACCTGACTCCGTCAAGCCTCTACCCGGCCTACCAGCAGAATACCAAGACTTGGCTGACGTCTTTTCTGCCAAAGAGGCAGACTCTCTACCCCCTCACCGGACATATGATTGTCCCATAGACCTCCTTCCTGGAACTTCTCCTCCACGAGGTCGGGTGTACCCTCTCTCCGTGCTCGAGACTGAGGCCATGTCTTCCTACATCTTCTTTGTGCAGAAGAAGGACGGTTCTCTTCTCCCATGCATAGACTACAGGGGCCTAAATAAGGTGACAGTCAAGAATCGTTATCCTCTTCCACTTATCCCTGAACTATTCGACCGTCTCCGTGGAGCCAAGATCTTCTCTAAGCTGGACCTCAAGGGAGCGTACAATTTAATCCGTATTCGTGAAGGAGACGAATGGAAGACCGCTTTTAACACCAGAGATGGGCACTACGAATACCTGGTCATGCCATTCGGCCTATGCAATGCCCCAGCGGTTTTCCAGGAATTCGTTAACGACATCTTCCGGGACCTCCTCTATGTCTGCGTCATTGTCTATCTTGACGACATTTTGGTCTTCTCCCCTGACCAGCAGACTCACGTGACACAAGTACATCAGGTCCTACGAAGACTATGGGCCAATCATTCGTATGCCAAGCTAGAGAGGTGCATTTTCCATCAGCACAGTCTTCCGTTTCTTGGGTATATCGTCTCCGACCAGGGTCTACAAATGGATCCGGCCAAGCTCTCAGCTGTTCTCCAGTGGCCACGTCCTGTGGGACTCAGAGCTATCCAACGCCTCCTAGGATTTGCCAACTACTATCGGCAGTTCATCCCACACTTCTCTACCCTGGTCGCACCCATCGTGGCTCTCACTAAGAAGAAGGCGGATCCCAGGCATTGGCCACCAGAGGCCGAGCAAGCCTTTACTAGCCTAAAGTCAGCCTTTGCTTCTGCTCCTGCGCTAGTTCGCCCGGATGCCACCAAGCCGTTTTCACTTGAGGTCGACGCATCTTCAGTAGGCGCTGGAGCTGTCCTCTCGCAAAGGGACGCATCAGGCAAAACCCGAACCTGTGGGTTCTTCTCAAAGACTTTCTCCCCTGCCGAGAGGAACTATACTATTGGCGAGAACTCTTGGCGATTAAGTTGGCACCGGAGGAGTGGCGTCATCTCCTAGTGGGGGCTAGGCATCCGGTAAATATCTACACGGACCACAAGAATCTTCTCTACCTCCAATCGGCCCAATGTCTCAATCCCCGGCAGGCCAGGTGGTCGCTTTTCTTTTCACGTTTCAACTTCGTTATCCACTTCCGTCCGGCTGAGAAGAACGTGAAAGCCGATGCTCTCTCTCGAGCATCTGACGTCATGGGCCAAGAGGACTCTCCTCGCCACATTATACCTCCCGATCGCCTAGTGCCAGTCGCCACATCCACTCTTCAAAGATTGCCTCCCGGTAAGACCTATGTGCGCCCTGCTCTTCGAAGACGGATCTTGAAATGGGGTCATTCCTCTATGGTGGCCGGGCATCCGGGAGTTCTAAAGACCGGGCAACTGATCTCCCACCAATACTGGTGACCTAGCCTACTCCAAGATGTCAAGGACTTTGTGGCTTCCTGTACCATCTGTGCCAGAAACAAGTCCTCCCGTCAAAAACCTGCCGGCCTACTTCAGCCCTTGCCAGTTCCAGACCGCCCATGGTGCCATGGACTTTGTCACAGACTTGCCTCCATCTGCGGGTAACACTGTCATTTGGGTTGTTACTGACCGCTTCTCCAAGATGTCCCACTTGCTTCCTGGACTACCATCAGCTCCTCGCCTGGCCCAGCTGTTCTTTCAGCATATCTTCCGCCTACATGGTCTTCCTCTTCATATAGTGTCTGACAGAGGCTCACAATTCGTCTCCAGATTCTGGCGTGTTCTCTGCCCTTAACTCCAAGTGAAGCTGGACTTCTCATCGGCCTATCATCCCCAGACCAATGGGCAAGTGGAAAGGGTCAATCAAGTCCTTGGCAATTATCTTCGACACTTCGTCTCCGCTCGCCAGGACAACTGGTCCAGTCTGCTTCCATGGGCGGAGTTCTCCTACAACCATCTGGACTCAAGTTCCACAGGCAAGTCACCCTTCTATGTGGTCTATGGGCATCACCTTCGTCCTCCTCTGCCTCTCTCTCCATCCTCTGAGGTCCCAGCCGTGGAGGAATTGTTATCTGACCTGCAGTCGATCTGGGAACAGACTCGACAATCTTTGCTCAAGGCATCAGACCGCATGAAGGACCAGGCGGATAAGAGAAGAAGACCTGCCACGAATTTTCTCTCAGGTGACAAAGTCTGGCTCTCGGCCAAATATGTCCGACTCAAGATTCCCAGCTACAAGTTGGGTCCTCGATTCGTCGGTCCTTTCTCGGTGCTAAAACGCATCAACCCTGTCACCTACAAACTCCGCCTACCCCCTACTATGCGGATTCCGAACGCCTTCCATGTTTCCCTCTTAAAGCCAGTGGTCCTCAGCCGGTTCTCCAATAAGTCTTCGTTCACTGCTCCACAAGCCGTCTCCGACAACGTCTACATTGTTAAAGACATTCTGGCCATGAAAACTGTCAGAGGAAGATGGTTCTTCCTAGTGGAGAAGATTTGGTCCTGAGGAGAGGTCCTGGGAACCCGAGGCTAACATCCTGGACCAAGATCTCATCAAGAGGTTCCTGCAGGCAAGAAAGAGGGGGAGGCCAAAGGGGGGGGTACTGTCACGGCCGCGGCGGCGGCCCGTGCTCCGGGCCGCCGCCGCGACCTCTCTCTGCCCCATGCAGCCGCCGGGGTCCTTGTGCAGGGACCCGGCGCTGCCTGTTCGGCCCGGGAGGGGGCGCCTTACCTCGCCCCACTCCTGTCTCCGCCTGTGCCGGCCGGCGCGCGCTTCCCCGCCCCCTAGGGCGAGCACGCGCCGGCTGTCTCAGATTTAAAGGGCCAGTCCGCCCCTAATTGGAAGTTGCACTAATCACTCCCTATAAATTCCAGCCCTGCCCCACTACAGGTGTTGGAGCCTCTGCATGCTTCCCATAGTGTTTGGCCCAGCTCCCTGTTGTTCCTGACCTTAGTCCTTGTTCCTTGTTCCTGTCTGCAGTCCTTGTCCCTAGTCCCTGCCCGCTGCCTTCCCATTGTTCCTGAGTCCTGTCCGCCACCTGCGATTACGCCTACAGACCTCTGCCTGCACTATCTCCTGCCTACTGCTCCTGCCACGCCTCGCCTGCCGTCACTAGCAACCAAACCCCTTAGACTCCGCTCCCTGGTGAGGTTAGTGCCATCGCTAGTGACGGTTCAGTGGATCCACGACTCCAGGCGTTACACCCACATTTCATGGTTATATGCTTTGATCGGCTATGCTAGATGTTTTTACTATGGGCAATACTAATAGTATTTATTTACAGTGTCCCAGAACACCAGTATGTGGCTGGCACTTAGATGGTTCCTGTCCACCTCACTAAAATTATGTGCTTTATAAAGAGAAAATGTATTTTCAAGTGTTATGGACTTTTTCCACTGTACCCGTAGCAAGAAGACAAAGGTTTCCCATACACAAACCAGTAGCTGCCAGTCACATTCTCTTAACCTGCAAAGCAGGACTACTTTACCGTGGGTGGGGAACATTCTTGTCCTTGCAAACCCCCCTCAGGCAAACAGGGATATTCACATCCACCTTAGTGCAGTAACACCCAATAACACTTAAAGGAGAAGTCCAGCCCAAAGCTATATTAAAGTATGTTATTGTAACATAAAAGTTATACAAATTCTCAATATACACTATATATACCGGAAATGCACTTACGGGAAGTCCACTTACTAGTGCATCACGTCTTCAACTTCTTGATAAAATGGTGACGTCATGGCATACTATACAAGCCCCTGAGGTGAGAGCTGGGCTATCACAGCACAGCATGCTTAACACCCTAATTTCTGGGGACCTACCCCACCTGCACTGTACCGTTAGCTGGATCTCCCTCTGGTGTCGGTCGGTCCCCTGAGTGTGTGCCACTCTGCCTCTTCTGCTCTACTCCAACTCTCCTCCTCCCGCCTGCTTGCCAGGACTGGAGTCTAGAGTGAGCCATGGTGCTTGGTGGTGTGGGGCTGTTCCAGACGGCTCTGTCTTTTTCCGTCTGTCATTCTGTTTGCACCCACACAGCAGCCGCGGCACAGCCTACACCTCTGGGAGTTACAGTGTCGTTGGACGGGAGAAGGACTATATGTGCTTTTCTCATAATAAGTGTCTATTGAGAATTTGAATAGTTTTTATGTTGCAATAATATACTTATTTTTAGGGCCAGACTTCTCCTTTAGGGTGCGTTCACACGTACAGAATCCACAGCAGATTTGATATCAATGTAACTAAATAACTGAACACAGCATCAAATCTGCTGTAGATCTGCTGCTAATCCTGTACATGTGAACGCACCCTTAAAGGGAAACTAACTTACTTTTATGTTCTTATTGAGCAGGGGATATCCATTTTGCAAAGGGGAAGTACAAGGGAGGAGTACTGTGAGGGGTACCATATAGGTAGAAGGGTGGAGGTATTGTCTATTCTTTTCCTTTTCATTGACACTTACTTCTGTCTTGCTAGTACACAGGGTTGGGGATATCCCTTCTATGTGCTACACAGAGATACAAGGGTAATATACGTTTACCAGTTCGGTTTATGTACAAGATTAATTCTGTAATCATTTTATTATGTTGCATTTCACAACTGGGTCCTTAAATCTAAGAACTACACCAGGCTGAATGATAAATGTTATAGACTATAATAAAAGGAATTAATGGGCCATTAAACAATTGTGACCAGTTACACCATTTTAGTGCATAGTTACTGTATTAGTAGAAGGGAAGAAGTGTTTAGTCTTTTCCCAGTGCAATCTAGCGGGTGCGTCCCTGTCTTTATAAAGGAGCGCTGTGCATTGTACAACACATAGCCTAGCAGAGAAGATCGTTCTCTATGTAATAAAAACATGACTTTTTTTTCTGGATCCAGCAGACATCGGCAAAGCTCTCGGTAGTGAAACCAAATAATAAAAGAAGCAATAATAACATTTTTAATAAAACTTTTCAAGGATAGCAATTCTTTTTTTTTTTTGTAAAAGTTAAACTTTGTAAATTGAAGACCAATGGGCTATTCTGTTTTCACTTATTTTTTTTATTTCCTTCATTTTTGTTACATTAGGTAATTATAAAGTGGTTTATTGGAACAAGCTTTTTCCCATGATGCTGACAGATATTTACTAAGGGGGATGCTATGAATGGCTGTCATGAAAGTCTGATATTGTGCCTGCAATCTACTTCAGCACTTCACTTCTGCTTTTATATTCCATTGCTGGTTTATACTCCGAGGGTAAAATAAAATGAAATAAGTCACATGTACATAAAAGCTCTGTGCTTTTGATTTGATTTACACTGATACAAAAAGCCTATGTATATGTGACTACCAAGAAATACTTGGATGTTAATAATAAATATCCCGGAGAGATGGTCACATTATTCTTTTATATCATTTTTATCATAAAAATGATACGGCTACACTGAAACAACATTATAGGTGGTGTTATAGTTACATAGTATGATTGAAAAAATATATTTGTCCATTAACGAGGGGATGAGTGAGGGGAAGGGAATGAATGATGGGTAGATTCTATACATATGCATTAACTGTCCAGTTATGTCATGGATGTCTGTCACCCAGGGGCGGATTAACATAGGCCCCGGGCTGTTCACCAAGCCTGGGCCCCCCCACCCCACTGTAACTATGGCGGCACTAGTCTGGCGTTCATAGTACAGGATAGATAATGTCATGATGTGCTGATTTGTGCAAAATTGCCATTAAAAAAACTGTGATTTTTTGCAAATCATGGCGGAAGT
Organism: Dendropsophus ebraccatus; assembly: GCF_027789765.1. NCBI lineage: Eukaryota > Metazoa > Chordata > Amphibia > Anura > Hylidae > Dendropsophus > Dendropsophus ebraccatus. Next base: position 66,020,864 of record NC_091455.1, on the reverse strand, counting down.
GTAGCCAGGAGACAATACACCACTGAAAGTATAAGTCTTTTTGGGTGGTCATGGGCCCCCCAGGAGCTCCGGAGCGAAGCGTGCTTCATAGGAGGTGGGGGCCGGCTGCATTTAGCAGCCGGGCCCTCTCCATTAATGATAGGCTGCAGCAATTGCGCTGCCACCTGTCATTAACCCCTTAAACGCCGCTTCATTTAAACATTTACCGATCAGGACCGTGCAGTATAATTGGAAAAATCCAATTATTTACAAAAAAATAGGCGCAAAGCCCTTGATAGCCCTTCCCCAATATGTCTAAGTAAGCCTGCAACATCTGCACATCTTCCATAGACTGTACTACAAAGCTTAGTGTCATCTGGAAAGATAGAAACATTACTGTTTAATCCATCCTTGATATCATTAATAAACAAGTTAAACAGATGGGGGCCCAGTACTGAACCTTGGGGTAAACCACTTATATCCATTCGGAGTAGGGATAATTGGCCACCACTACAAACTCAACTTTCTAAAACCATAGACCTTAACTTACCCATCAGACTCCCATGAGGGACAGTTTCAAACGCTTTTGCAAAATCCAGGTACACTATATCCACAGCCGCCCCCTATCCAGGCTTCAACTAACCTCTTGATAAGAACATATTAGGTTGGTTTGACAGCTTCTATCCTTAGTTATCCTGGTTATCACTTATAATACTATTAGCCACTACATATTCCTGGATGTAGTCCCTTATAAGCCCCTCAAATAGTTTCCCCACAATGGATGTCAAGCTTACTGATCTCTAGTTATCTGGGGAAGTTCTAGACCCCTTTTTCAAGATCAGCACTACATTTTCCTTACGCCAGTCCCTCGGTACCACCAAAGAATTGCTGAATATTTCAGAAAAGGGCAAAGAAATGATAGAACTGAGTTCCTTAAGAAGTCTGTTGTGTAATCCATCAGGCCCTGGAGCTTTGGTTACATTCAGTTTAATTTATCTTGGACCATATCTATAGTAAGCCAGTTCAGTACATTATACTTGTTAGCAGCACTGGCCCCGCCTACCTCACTGAACCCGCCCACCTCTTCACTGGCCCCACCCACTTTGCAGCCATCCTCCTCTTTTGTATTAACAGAGCTGAAGAACCCATTCAGTAACTCAGCTTCCTCATGATCCCCAGTAATTAACCCCCAACACCAATATTAAGGGGTCCTACATGCTCTGACCTTGTTTGGGGGGGGGGGTTCTTTTGCTACCTTCCTTGAATTGTGATTTTTTGCTGCTTTTATTATTCTTTTTACAGGTTTTATTAACCTCTTTGTAATTTTTTTGCCATTTATAGCTCTTTTAGCCTAAGTTGTATAGAGGGTGTATGAACCTAGAGGTCTGGTGCACTTTTCAGATGTAACAGATGCAGTTGTTGGAAATTAGGGGAAAAAAGGGAGGCTTCCTTTTGCATCTTGAGCTACTAAGGAGCCACCCATAATGTACATTTGTGTCTTAGGTTGAGTGAGGGAGTGTGAGCCATCACAGCATCTGAACAATTTAGACAGCTGCCATTGGTGGAGCAGTGGCCTGATCACCACCCCTGCAATGTAAGTGTGGGGTGTTACCTTGATTTCATGGCAGCCCAAGCCCTCTGATATGCCTCTTGTTTGCTTATAACGTCTGACTTTACCAGAAGAACTATAAGAATCAAATATTGCTTAAAGTTGGCCACTAGAAGGGCTAAAAAAGTGTTAGTAAAAAGTTTTTAAAAATATACCCCACTTTTAACTTTTGAAAAAAAAAAAAAAAAAAAAAAAAAAAAAAAAAAATATATATATATATATATATATATATATATATATATATATAAAATCAACCATAATTGGTACAGCCATGTGCGGAATTTTCTTGCTTATTGGCTACAATTAAATATATTATTTTTGAGAGAGTTAATGCAACTATTAGGTGGAGTGGTGGACCAACATGTACCCTGCCACTCCATTAAATGTCCATGGGACTGAGTGCTGATGTTGAAAGCGCTGTACTGTCTCTGTCACTCATGAAGACTTGAATGGAACAACATCGCACATGCTTAATTACTGCTGCATTCAAATTTTCCCTCACTGTGATGTGCATTGAATAGAAATGGGGGCTCTAGATCTCTGGTCAAGTGATGGGGCACTGGGAATAATTAATTAATGTCATAACTGTAAATTGTATGGAAAACCTTTTAACCAGATAGGCCCAAAATTATGTTGGTGACAAAAACTGATGTGATTTGTCCAAAGCAACCAATTACAGCTCATTCTCCAGAGTTTATAAGCATATGAAAGTTGCTACGGGCAAATGATACCAGCTTTTGTCTCCAACTCATTGATAAATCTGGGCCATAGAATTGAGTCCAGGAGTGCAGTATAGATATAAATCGCATGTGGATTAAATAAAAAATAGTAGAATAAAAATAAATGTAAATAGCCCAAGACAATGTCTGTAGCCCCAACAATTATTTTTAGCATAGCTGGACACATAAAATATAGTATTTTTGTAAATTCTGTTTTTCTAAAGTGAAATACAAAAAGAGAAAGCATTTCCTATAAAATCAATAGAAGCAGGTTTAAAAACACATGTTAGAAGTACATATTAGAAGCTAGCAATACAAGCATTCAGTAAAGCAACAAATTCAAATAATATTAATCACAAGAGGCACACTAACATCACAGACATATCACATAGTGAAATCTGCCAAATCGAAACCTCTTTGAGTACATAAAAAAAACTAAATATGCTAACGGCAAGGGGTGCCAAATGTATTCCTCTAAAATCCTAGGTGAGCTCAGATGGTGATTTCATTCCTTATTTTCTTTGCCTTGTCAGGTTACCACTAACTCCTTATTACAGCTGTAGGATAAACCTCCTGTATCACTGTATGTAGTTGTATTATGATATTTCTACTTTGTGGTGTTTGCTGCTAAAACATAATGTCTAACCATGTGCTTTCCTATACTGCGTTTCATATTCTTTGATTGTTTTTAGGATTTGTAAAAGAAAAAAACAGGTGGTAAAAGGAAGAACTAAAGGTGTTCTCTCTGATAACCCTATGACTTCGATTTGACATTGTCTGGTTGTGTTTTCAGGTTCTTCCAGTATTTGATGTTGCTAAAATTTAGTAGATCTAACATGTTTAAAATCTAAGAAAACATGAATTACAGTGGTACCTTGGTTTAAGAGTAACTTTGATTGAGAGCGTTTTGCAAGAAGAGCTCACAGTTCTTCAAAATTGTGACTTGGTGTAAGAGCATTGCTTTGGTTTAAGAGCTCCCTGTACTGGGTGGGAGGGGGAGCGTGGTCTACAGCTCTGTACTCTGACCCAGGAAGTCCCCCTTACCTTCCAAATCATAGCAGATCCACTTCAGGCTGCGGCTTACATCAGGGGACAGGACTGTGGAGGTAATCTCTTTATAGCTGTAACCCCTCTCTCCCCTGACAGAGAGTGCTGCATGTATGTGCTCACATCTGCCCTGCTCATTCCTTCATGCTCCCTGCATTCTCTGAATTTTACTGTGTATATCTAATTTGAGGATTATAATATGGTCACACGTGTCGCGAAATTAGGAGGAAAAAACAAGGAGAAAACTAGGAAAAATTGACAAACATGGTCAACACAACTGGATACAGTGAGCAAGAGAGTTTATTAGTGAAGAAAAAAGGGGAATAAATAATGATGACGGTATTTGTTTTACAACATATTGTCTACCTTAGTTTATAGAAAATAAAGATAAGGTGTACTAGATAGGTTTGGTCTGGGGTTATGGTCCTAGTAACTCCCTACATGTCTAAAGGGAGAGCGCTAGGGTCGGACGCCCCCTATACAAGGCAAGATAACTGTCCCTTCTGCTTCGCCAAATTCAGTTTGAAAGAAAGAAGCCCTTCTGAGCAGGGGCACCTGGTTAAATGCTCGAGTCTCCTGTTGATTTCAATGGGGTTTGTTACTCAAGTACTCAAACATTTTAGTGCTCGCTCAATATTAATGACTACCCTGTCACCTTTTTAATGCTGCCTGAACCATGAGTTATTGAGGCAGTCCCTGATGGCTTCCCCCCACCCCACCAGCCCTGATTGATAGATCTCTCCTTGTTTATATGGAATGATCTATCAGTAGCCAGTGAAGACCAATTCAATGGCTCGTGGTTCAGGTAGCATGAAAGTGATGGCAAGTTCACCTTAAGAGTTCATACCCACATAAGGAAATAAGCCTGAAAAACAAGATTTGGTGTGGATTTATTTTGCAGATTTCCCTGCAGATTTATGGTCAGATTTGCTGTAGAGTTATAATCAGCAATTTCAGCTGTGTGAACCCGGCTTCAAAATCATTCAATAAAGCTGAGAAAAATAATCCATAAATCAACAGTATAAAAAGGATAGTACTATTGTTAATATTATATAAACTGAACACAGAATTTTAGGATATCACACAGTTAATTCCTATTTACATTATATTAATAGTAAGTTACAAGCCAGAGAATCAGACAAGGTAATTTTCATACTATTAAGCTCAGTTGGAATTCATATCTCTGCTTGATGTCCGCACAGAATCACCATGACAATGTAGTCAACACTAGTAACTGCATAGACAATACATGAATTAATGGGGCCTGCATAGAGTATTATGCTAATTCTGTAATGACCCCTGAACCAAATCTGCTCCATAATTTAAAGCAAGTTAGTTTATTAAGCATCAACACAAGTCTAGACTTTTCAATGAGTTTGGAGACATCTTATTTCCCTCATTAAAACAGATCTTTCTGACTTAAGGTTTAGAAAAAGTACGCTTTATTTTCAGTCTTTGACTGATACATGTTATAAAAAATTAGAGCTGCAACCTATTCTTGTGTACGTACTGTATAAATTGCATGTGCAGTAATGTATATATGTATATCTCTTCTTCACATTTATTTACAGGTCATCTTACTGGAGTTGCCAACCTAAATTATATTGACAATGTTTTGTTTACTGTAGCATTGTTATTATTATTTTAATCATTGTTGTTGTTTTTTGTGACCTTTAACCCTTTGAGGACCAGGCCCAAAATGACCCAGTGGACCGCGCAAATTTTGATCTTAGTGTTTTCGTTTTTCCCTCCCCCCTTTCTAAGAGCTCTAGCACTTTCAGTTTTTTATCTACAAGCCATGTAAGTGCTTGTTTTTTTCAGGAATAGTTGTACTGTGTAATGGCGTCTTTCATTTTACCATAACATGTATGATGGAATTCCAAATATATTATTTATGAAGATATAAATAGGTGAAATCGTAAAAAAGAATGCAATATGGTAGCATTTGGTCGGTTCCTGTGTCTACGTAATACAATATATGGTAACAGCGACATGATACTATTATTCTATAGGTCAGTCCGAACACAACCATATGCAGGTTACACAGATTCTCTAATGTTATATATATATTTTTTTATGAAATCCTTTTTTTTTGGCAATTAAATATTAATAAAATGGGCCTATTGTGACGCTTATAACAGTTTTATTTTTTCACCTACGGGGCTGTATGGTGTGTAATTTTTTCCGCCATGATCTCTAGTTTTTATTAATACCATATTTGTGAAGATCGGACGTTTTGATCACTTTTTATTGATTTTTTTTTAATATATAATGTAACATAAAATCGGTAATCTGCTCACTTTTTTCCCTCTTTTCGTGTACGCCGTTTACCGGTCACAATGACGCTTGTTATATTTTAATAGATTGGACAATTACGCACGCTACGGTATATTATATGTTTATCTATTTATTTTTATATGTTTTATTTATATAATAGGAAAGGGGGGTGATTTCAACTTTTATTGGGGGAGGGGTTTTGGGGTAGTGTAATAGTGTTTTGAACTTTTTTTTTTTACACATTTGAAGTCCCTTTGGGGGACTTTTACATACACTAGTGTGATTGCTCACACTGTACAATGCTATGCCATAGGCATAGCATTGATCAGTGTGATCGGCGCTCTGCTCATTGAGCCTGCCTGTGCAGGCTCAGTGTAGCAGATCGCCGATCGGACCGCATCGAGGCAGGTGAGAGCCCTCCGGCGGTCCGTTTCAACAATCGGGACCCCTGCAGTCATACTGCGGGGGTCCCGATCGGTAAGCGATCGGTAAGCAATCGCGGCGTTTAAAGGGTTAATGACACGCGGCAGCGCGATTGCTGCAGCGTGTCATTACCGGTAAGGTCCCCACCTCCTATGAAGCGCGCTCCGGAGCGTGCTTCATAGCGGGAGAAACGCCCAGGACGTAGAGTTACGTCATGGGTCGTCTGGGGACAGACTTCCATGACGTAACCCTACGTCCAGGGTCGTCTAGGGGTTATTATTTCTCATTATACTTTATGTTTACAAACAATTTTAGCTACAAAGTAAAATCTACCATGGTCACTACTGGGTTTCATGTCTTGAAGCAAAAATTTTGTGCTGCCCTTAATCCCTTAACCCTTTGAGGACCAGGCCCAAAATGACCCAGTGGACCGCGCCAATTTTCATTTTTGCGTTTTCCTTTTTTCCTCCTCCCTTCTAAGAGCTCTAGCACATTCAGTTTTCTATCTACAGGGTCATGTAAGGGCTTGCTTTTTTTCAGGAATAAGTGTATTATGTAATGGCATCTTTCACTCTATCATAACATGTATGGTGGAACCCCAAAAATATTATTTATCATAATATAAATAGGTGAAATCGTAAAAAAGCAATATGGTAAATTTTGGGGGGTTCCTGTGTCTATGTAATGCACTATACGTTAAAAGCGACATGATACCATTATTCTTTAGGTCAGCCCAAACACAACCACATGCAGGTTTACACAGATTCTCTTATGTTATATATATATATATATATATATATATATATATATATATATGTATTTTATTTTTTTTATTTTTTTTAATTTTATGAAATCCTTTTTTTGCAATTAATTACTAATAAAATGGGCCTATTGTGACGCTTATAACGGTTTTAGTTTTTCACCTACGGGGCTGTATGGGGTGTCATTTTTGCACTATGATCTCTAGTTTTTATTAATACCATATTTGTGTAGCTCGGATGTTTTGATCACTTTTTATAAAAAAAAAATTATTTATATAATGTAACAAAAAATCCGTAATCCTGGCACTTTTTCCCGATTTTCCTTTATGCTGATTGTTATATTTTAATAGATCAGACATTTATGCACGCCACGGTATATAATATTAAGTTATTTATTTTTATATGTTTTATTTTTTAAATGGGGGTGATTTAAATTTTTATTGGGGTAGGGGCTTTTTAAAAACATTTTCACTCTTTTTGTACACATTTTAAGACTTTTACATGCAATCATCAGATTGCATACAGTACACTGTACAATGCTTTGCCATAGGCATAGCAATGATCAGTGTAATAGGAGCTCTGCTGATTGAGACTCAATCAGCAGAGCGCCTTTTGGACCACACAGAGGAAGGTAAAAGACCTCCGGTGGTCCGTGAAAGCGAAGCGGGGGTCTTGATCGGTAAGTGACAGGAGCTGCTCCTGTCACTTACACTTAAACGCCGATCGCAGCGTTAAGGGGTTGATGACAGGCTGCAGCGCAATCGCTGCAGCCTGTCATTAACGGTGAGGGCCAGGCTGCTCACTGTATAGCACCTTGGAGACCCAGGACGTACAGTTATATCCAAGATCGTTTGGTGACAGGTGGCCAGGCCGTAACTGTACGTCCAGGGTCGACTAGGGGTTAAGGACAGAGCTCAAAATGGCCTTAAGGACTGCGCCAATTTTCAGTTTTGCGTTTTCATTTTTTCCTCCTCACCTTCTAAGAGCTATAACTCTTTTATTTTTCCATCTTCATGGCCATGTAAGGGCTTGTTTTTTTAAGGACCAGGTGTTCTTTGTAATGGCATCCTTCAATCTACCATAACATGTATGATGGAACCCCCAAATATTATTTATGGGGTGAAATTGGGAAAAAACACAATTTTTTTTTTTTTGGGGGGGGGAGGGGTTTCTGTGTTTACTTAATGAACTTTACGGTAAAACTGACATAATATATTTACTCTATAGGTCAGTCTGCATACAGCGCTATGCAGTTTATATAGTTTTCTTAATGTTTTACTATTTTTATTAATAGTAAAACTTTTTTTTTTTTTTTTAAAGTAGGTGTAATTATTATTGTGACTCTTATAGCGCTTTAATTTTTTCATGTCCAAGGTGTATGGGGTATTATTTTTTGCGCCATGACCTCTAGTTTTTATCAACACCATAATTTTGTAGATTAGATGTATTAATCAATTTTTATTAATTTAAAAAAAAAAAAATGTAATAAAAATCATCAATCTTGATGACTTTTTACCACTTTTTGTTTACGTTGTTCACCGTGAGGGAACAATATTGATTTATTTTACTAGATCGGACAATAACACATGCTACGGTACATAATATGTTTGTTTAATTTGTTTATTTTTTTATGTGTTTTATTTATAAAATGGGAAAGGCGGGTGAAGTTTTTTTTATTGGTGGAGGGACTATGGTGTGTTTTTGAAAACTTTTTAAATTTTTTAATTTTACACTTTTTATGTTCCGTTAGGGGATTTTAACATTTTTACACTGGATTTAATACACTGATGATTGCTATGCCATAGCATAGTATTGATCAGTGTAATCTGCGATCATTGCATAGAGCCTGCCTGTGATAGTATCAATCGCCGATTTGACTGCCCGGAGAAAGGTAAGGGAACTCCAGCAGTCAGACAAGACAATCGGAACCCCCGCAGTCACACTGCGGGGCCCCGATCAGTCAGTGAAAGGAGCCACGATCGCAGTTATAGCAGCCTGTCCCCAGGTGATATGACGTGAGCTCAGCTCCTGAGCTCACTTTATAGCGCTACCGGACCCACTGGCGTACAGGTACGTCATGGGTCCTTAAGAGGTTAATAACCAAAGTTAAAGGAGTTTTCTGGGCAAAATTTATTACTGGGCTATCTTAATGGTGGCTTAACTCCCACGGCAGTAACCCAGTACGGCCGCTATACAAGGTACAATGCTGAGGCTCTTGCACCTCCCTCGATCTGCTATTGATTGCTTATTCTAATGATAGACGATAAATCAATTTTGCTTGAAAAACTACTAAAATTTAATAATAATGTTCAAAGGTACCTATCATTCTGCTCACACAGCAGGATATCTTCTCAAAACTCTGGCAGGTACACAGCCTGCTTCTTAAGCGTGCTGTGTATGGAACTGTCTCCTGGATTGTCAATTGTTTCTCAGTTCTCTAAGATTTTTGCACAAAAGAAAAGTTGAAATTTTTTAAACAAATAAGCACTTGTTTAAAAATTTGCAACAATTGTACAGTAAAAGCTAAACAAAAAACATTGATAAATTCTGCCTCAATGTCCACAAGTTGAATAAGCTACAGCTCTGCATTAAAGTTTAAGGCTTTGTTCACATGCTGTGCAAACAGCCGTTGTTTTGAGTGTCAACAACGGCCATTGTTTAGCATGTTCCCATGGCTGACATTGCAATATCAGCCGTAGCAACATTACTTACTTACTCAATATTTACAGCTGTCCTGTTTGGGTATATTCCATACAAAGGACAAAATTCGGTGCAAAGGACAGGTAAAAAAAAAAAGGTTCTGTGTGTGAACACCTAAATATAACGTCCATAAAAAACTTACATTTTCATTATTTTTGCGGCTTTGTCTAAGGCCGTTATTTGCTACATTGTGTGAACAATGGTCGTTGTGTGCACTGACTTCAATGCAAATCAAAATTTTAATGGAAAGAACGACCGTTGTTTGTACAGCATGTGAACATAGCCTAAAGATAATAATCAAAAAATTACCTATTGTTTAAATCAACATATATCTATCCTAAGTTAATAATAAAGGGAATAATATAGGAGCAGACTAGATGGACCTGGTGGTCTTCTGCCATGTTTCTATGATAACTCACATCTGGCTTGTAGCCTTCCTGACTGCTTGCCATCTGGAAATGGAATTGTACGATTAGGTCAGAAACAAGTAGATTCAGGGAGAGTTGCTCTTCTACTGCAGTTTCTAAATAAGCATATGCAATTGTGTGCTGAATTGTGTGATATGTGCTAACCTGATGGGCTTTTTCATGCATGCTTTAACCCACTGAGCTATATATAGCAATAACATTTTCTATTCCACTTGAACTCTATTACTATACTTATGATAAAAAATTGAAAGATAAGGTATTAAAGATGTTAGATGCCACAGTCTCTCCTGTTATAGATGAGATGAAATACATGAATTTATCACCTACAATAAAAAGAAGAGACCTTAATATACAAAGTTGTTTATTCTTGATCTGATAAAAAGACGGACATGTGTTGATCCTCTATGAGGCTCTATGAGACTATGCCGTTGTTGATTGCAACAACGGCAGTGATTAATACGAAAATATACGTTACCTTGCCGCCTATGGAATCCCGGCCGGAGCGTATACACATAGGGGGGCATTTATTAAGTCCGGCGTTTTTTACGCCGGACTTATAAATGCCCCCGCAGCTCCGGCGCTACGGGGATTTATGTAGAGGCGGACTGCCTCTACATAAATCCCGTGCGCGCCGGTGCGCACTGCTGAAAACCTACGCCAGCTGAGGACTGGAGTAGGTTTTCGGCGTACATTTGGGCGTACATTTTCCGCCCACTACACGCCCCCTTTCCGCCCCCCTGGCGGAAAGTGCCGATTTGCGAATATTTTATTCGCAGATCGGCCATTTGCGTATAAAAAAATACGCAAATCGGCACTTTCCGCCGAAAATCATCCGTTCGCCGGATGATACATGTGGCCCATAGTGTGCAGTGGCAGTGTTGGACTGGGGTATCTGGGGCCCACCAGAAGAAATGATTCTAGGGGCCCACCATTGAAAAACTAGTGAGAAAAGACATGTCAGTCAAACTCTAAAGCTGGGGGCCCACCGGAGGATTCTCCGGTCCTCTGGTTGGCCAGTCCGACACTGTGCAGTGGGGAGTTGCATCAGAACTTAGAGACGCTAAAGATCATCTTATCTGACACCGGCCGTTCCGTGACCCGGCTGGGTGACGGAACGGCTGGTGTCATACAATGTGTGAACATAGCCTGATACTGTGACCTTGTTACCATATCACTCAGTCCACCCTTTTTCCTTATTATTGAACAATGAAAACAATAAACCTCATTTATTAGAAGAATCCCAGTGTGTGGGTCACAGTGTGAACTGTGAGTTGTTTCTGTGTTCTGTCTACAAGGCCACTATTTCACCAATACTTGGCAACACAAAGGTCGGTAAATCCTTCTCTTTCGTTCTAGTTGGCTACATTGCTGGTTCTACACATGGTATATGTATATTATTCATGTTATTTTTTTCTTCTCTTCCCTGATATAAAACAGAAACAAATAGATTGTAGGCTCTTACATGCAGATTCTGCTGGCTATAATACTGAATAAGTTTGATACTAAAGTGCTTCAGAATATGTTGGCGCTATAAAATAACAGATTATATTATACTGGGGGTATTCCCATCTCAACTAACATAGTTAAACCTATAGGACAAGTCAAATTATATATTTTTGCAAAAACATTAATTTAGCCTTCTCCTGATATGTCCACTCTTTTCTTCCCATTGTTGACAGTTCATTGTCTAGGTTAACAACCACCACTCTGCTCTAAAAGCAGTGGTCTGGTTGAGCTGTTACCCCTTTAATAATAACATTTTGTTGCTGAAATAGTAAAATACAATCCCATTTATTGAGACAACACTGCTGGCATAGGTACATCTGGAAGTACAGTCTTAGTTCTAAAACTGCTTAGACATAATGTGGGATACAATTACAACACTGACTTGTATGAATGATAGAAAATAACCTTAGGATGACTTGTATCAACATTTCAAATAATGACCTGTATGTGCTGCATTATTAGGTTTTAATGATGGGGCTCACAATAGAATGACAGAAGGCATGTCTGCTCTAAGTCTTTCACGTCCATCATTATTTGCATTAAAAGTAAATTGAGTGTATAAGTGTGCAGTACAGAAAATATTATACTACTGACAGCAGATGCCGGATAGACAGAAAAGCAATGCTCATGGTGTTTATTCAGTTAGGAAATAAAAAAACACCACGTTGGACAGAAAGCAGTTCCATCACATTGGACGGACAGAACATTGCAGCATACAGTGCTAATATTGCCATGAAAACAAACACAAACCTCCATGGAACCCTGATGTTATTAGTCAATGGGGTCTGTCATTTGGATCCATTGTGTAAAATATTGGGACATCTTTATAGCTTGTGTTATGAACAGACTCCCAGATGTTCCCATCTGTGTTGTGGCTTCTATCGGGAAGATGTAGCAACTATCACATAGAAGAAGGGGTTAATTTGGTCAACTCTAGATCACCATGTGGAGGGGCAGGCATAAGTGATGACTGTAACTTCTTGATTATTATTATAATTATTTTTTGTTTTGTTTTGCGTTGTTTAATGAGATGTAGCACAAGATGTTGCCAACATACAGTAGTACTTGCTGACTACACCTTGTATTTACAGCTCCCCTTATATAGCAAGTCAATACTGTATTATACAAAACATGCAACTTTTCTTTCTATTCTATATACAGTTGGTGTGTATTCGGCAAAAAGGGGAAGAAATTTTGCCAAATTAAATAAATGGGTGTCTATATGATATATGGCGGTGCTTAATCCTCCACAGTGGGAGATGAGCAGGAATCCTCTGTGTCACTATTTATGTACGCTTTTGTGGTAATATTGAGGAAAGGAATTCCACTCACAAATATTGTAGCATTGGGGGATTAAATAGGCACTATATACTACATCTTTGCAATTTACGTTGTTTATTTCACCATTGTGCTGATATGGTTCCCAGCAGCACAGTATAGAGCCTCTCCCAACAGACTAAACTAATGCCTGGGCCTGAGCTATTGTGCAGCTCGCGGAGCATACCAGCTGTGGCTGCAGCAGTAGCTTTACAAAGGGGAAAAAGATGCCCGAGACTAGTCATGGCTCTCTGCCTGTCAGCGTGCAGTGCGGGGATTATTGACAGGCAGAAAGGCCTCTAATGGGTCTCTCTGCTTGTCAATCATAGCCTGGACTCCCCGATAGCTAGTTGCTGCCCCTCCTCCTGCCTCAGGCGGCATAATAAAACTTCTTTTTCACCTTTATAAAGCTACCGCTGCAGCCGCGGCTAGAATGCTCTACGAGCTGCACACCAGAGCTATACTGTGCTGCTGGGAACCATATGCTGATTGGTTCCCTTTTATTGTTTCTTTGCTCTGCCATCCCCAAATCTGCCCATCCCTAATGCTATTATACAGTACTCCCACATAATATAAAATAGGATTACTGAGTCTATTCCTGAGGCATCATTTATGGCAAGTTAGGAAAACTCTCTTGTATTGTAAATGCCACAAACATAGTCCGTACAAATAATGTAGTGTATCCCTATATTAACCCATAGACGCACTAGGACGTTATAGTACGTCCTGGCAGGAGGTTACTTTCCGCACCAGGACGTACTATAACTTCCCGGCTCCCGGTGCTCACTGTTTACACAAACAGTGACCGGGAGCCGAAACTAAACTGTCAGCTGATAGCTGACAGTTTAGTGTAGCTGCCCCTGGACCCTTTGAAGGTGTCCAGCACAGCCAATCACCGGCATCAGTGGATCGGTAACGATCCACTGATACCGGTAAAGCGAGCAGTAAACCCCCGGGTCCCAGTCTCTGACGAGTTCCGGGATCCGGGGGAAGCTGCTGCCGATCCGTCCCGCCCCCCCTGCCGTGTCTGCTGATGTCGCCCGGGCCATCCCGCCGCCGCCGATGTGCTGGAGGGTCACAGCAGATGCGATCTCTGCTATGACCCCCTCCTGCTGCAGCATGATCCCCCCCCCGGATCGCCGCTACAGCCGCCGCCACTGCCGCCGCCACCGGAGGGGGTCACAGGAGATGTCTCTTTCCCCCTCCTCCTGGCAGCACTGGCTCCCCGAATCCCGGAGCTTAGAGTGAGTTCCGGGAACGGGGAGCCAGTGCTGCAGCAGCAGCATATACCAGCGTCTGTGTGATGACGCTGGTACATGCTGCTATATACTGTGATTGGCAGCCATGTGATCAGAGCTGCCAATCACAGTATTTGATCGTGGCAGAGCATGGATGCAGGCTTTGATCACTCACTTTGTGAGAAGATCAGAGCCTGCATCCATATACTGTAAAAAACACACACACACACATATATAATAAAAAGTACCCCCTCCCCTGTGATCTCCCAGTAATAAGGGAGATCTTAGTTAGCGTCCGTCAGTCAGTGTCCATTAGTAAGCGTCAGTCAGCGTCCGTTAGTAAGCGTCAGTCAGCGTCCGTTAGTAAGCGTCAGTCAGCGTCCGTTAGTAAGCGTCAGTCAGCGTCCGTTAGTAAGAGTCAGTCATCGTCCGTTAGTAAGCGTCAGTCAGCGTCCGTTAGTGTCAGTCATCGTCCGTTAGTAAGCGTCAGTCAGCGTCCGTTAGTAAGCGTCAGTGTCAGTCTATATCCGTTAGTAATCGTCAGCGTCAGTCAGCGCCCATTAGTAAGCGTCAGTGTCAGTCAGTGTCCGTTAGTAAGCGTCAGTGTCAATCTATATCCGTTAGTAATCGTCAGCGTCAGTCAGCGCCCATTAGTAAGCGTCAGTGTCAGTCAGTGTCCGTTAGTAAGCGTCAGTGTCAGTCAGCGTCCATTAGTAAGCGTCAGTGTCAGTCAGTGTCCGTTAGTAAACATCAGTGTCAGTCAGCGTCCGTTAGTAAGTATCAGTAACCGTCAGTCAGTGTCAGTAACTGTCAGTCAGTGTCCATTAGTAAGTGTCAGTAACCGTAATTCAGTGTCCATTAGTAAGTGTCAGTAACCGTCAGTCAGTGTCCATTAGTAAGTGTCAGTAAACGTCTGTGCACACACAGACATAGGTGCTCCTTCTCTTCTGAGCCCTGTTGTACGCCCACACAATACTCTATGTTCACAAATGGGGTATTTCTGTGCTCAGTAGAGATTGCTTTACAAATATTGGGGGGCTTTTTCTCCTCCAAGCTTTTAGAAATTTGAAAAATTTGAGGTTTCATCAATGTATAAGTGTGAAAAATGTGATTTTTCATTTTCACTGCCCACTTTTGCAAAAAACTGTGAAAAACCTGTAGGGTCCACATGCCCACTGTACCCCTTTTTACATTCTTTAAGGGGTGTAGTTTTCAAAATGGGGTCACTTATGGAGGGTTCCCACTGTCTCGGCACTAGGGGGGCTCTGTAACTGTAACATGGTCTCCTATATTTATTGCAGCCAAATCCCCACTCCAAAATTTAAAGGGTGCTCCTTCTCTTCTGAGCCGTGTTGTGCGCCTGCACAACAGTTTACACCCACAAATGGGGTATTTGTAAAATCTGCAGATTCAGAGGAATAAATGTTTTATTGTATTTTACTTTTTATAGCTGTGCGGTATGAAAGAAATAGGATTGAATTGGAATGTCTGCCAAGAAAATGGAAATTTTTACTTTTCACACTTACTTTGCAGTTATTCCTCTGAAATGCCTAAAGGGTTAAAAACAGTTTTAAATGTCAATTTGAATACTTCAAAGGGTGAAGAGTTCAAAATGGGGTGAATTATGGGGGTTTGTAGTATACAGCCCTCTAGAATATGCTTCAAAACTAAACTGGTCCCTAAAGAAATCCCAGTTTAAATTTTCACAAAAATTTAGAAAATTGCTACTAAACAATCACGGCCTATAAAATCCTAAAAAAGTTAAAGCATGCTCACCAAATGCTGCCAACATAAAGTAGACATGTTCTAGATATGAATTAGTCAATAATTTATATGGTATAACTATCTTTCTTATTAGCAGAGACTTTCAAATTTAGAGAAATGCTATTTTTTTCAATTTTTCACAACATTTTGGAGTTTTTCACAAAAAAACTTAAAGGTAGTGGCCCAAATATACCACTAACATAAAGTGGAACATGTCACAAAAAAACAATCTTGGAACCACAAGGATCGGTAAAAGCATTCCAGAGTTATCAATATATAAAGTGACACATGTCATATTTGAAAAATTTGGTCGTGTCATAAACACCAAACGTAGCTGTGTCCCCTAAGGGTTAATCAGTCTTTTCCTCAGTGACTAGCACATCACCGGCTTAAACGCTGCATTTCTTTTGCTCAGAAGACTTTAATTTTCACACAGTATAAGGGGTGCCTGACATCGCAACTAATATGTTTGTGTGAACCATTTTGGTTGCAGGCATCCGGAGGCACTGTAGTCTCTGTAATTTACTGCTGGAGGTTACTGTTTTCTCTGACCTACAAAATCACATTGTGTTTTTAATTTTCAGTAAAGTAGGGATTATATTGCAGCAGCAGGACGTTTCATATGCTCACCAATGGATGTCATCTTTTTTATTGCAAGAGTGTCATTTGTTTCTCAACTCACTTGAAGATTTCTTCTTATTTTCCTTTCAGAAACAACACAGAAGTCTGACAGCACTTATACATTGTGTATGCTGTATAAATGCTCCATTGTTATTTCTGATTCCATTCCACAAATTGAGACATGTAAGTATGACTGCAATATGTCACATGCACACAGTTACATGTAATATGTCCCACTGCGTATCTGCACCCAGTATAGTTATTCCCTCTTTTTCTTCCCTGAACCGCATTTTGCTTCTCTCTTTTCTCCGTGTTTTGCACTCCTCCTGGTGAGACCCACATGACCGCAATTAGCAGGAGACACCTGAGTGCACATGGTTTTAATCCCTCCTGTCTTTTCCCATTCTGTCTGCAGCAGCTATGGTGAGTGCAATACCTCATCCAGACTTGTGCTGTTTGGGGGCGACCTTCTCCGCCGGCGGTGCTTGGCCGGGTTCTGGTGTGTTGTTTTTGGGTCTGGTCCTGTGGCATGGGGGTCGCAGGGCCGTCCCATGGCCCCCGTTCCCTGGCTGTGCGTGCCTGCGGGGTTGGTGGCCACTGACTGGCACGGTGTGGACTTAGTGTAGGGACCCATGTGTATCAGATACCGGCACGAGGTACATGGGGCAGTGTGGCTTGATCAATTTATACACAAAATTCTGATGTGTTTTTTATTTAGCCTAGGGGCACTAGTATCAGCCATAGGTGTGAGGCGCAGCACTCTTTTTCTTCCCTGAACCGCATAGCTATTCCCTTGAGCCTGACCAAAGCTGCAGAGAAAATGAGGCAAAACCTCCAATGAAATCAATGGGATATACTGTATACTTGTATCCTCCCAGGAAAGAGCTATTCTCTTTCACAGCTATCTATTAACAGGTGGGTACAAAAATTGGTAAAATTAACTTCTAAGGAGAATAATAACTGTCTGAGACAAAATCTGATTGTTTTACAAAGAGCAACCAATCAGAGCTCATCTCTCATGAGCATATATAAAGAGTCCTATTTAAATGAAAACTGAGCTGTGTGCTATTAGCCAATCAGATCGAAATTGTAAGCCGTAGCCTCATAGATTGCAAGCTCTTGTAAGCAGGGCCCTCTCTCCTTGTTTGACTCGATGGTTACATGTGTATCTCTGTAATGTCTGATTTTGCTAATATTTGTACCCCCAGACCTCTAAAGTGCTGCGGTATAAATCAGTGCTACATAAATAAATTGAATATTATCTATCTATCTATCTATCTAGTGACAATCTGGGGGTTACTCACTCGCTGGGATCGCCATCTCCTGGGTCAGAGAGTTGGCACATCACAAACTTCAGTCCAGTCAGTGCTGTATGCTTTAAACTGACCACAGTCGCTTTTTTTGTCCCTTCAAGAAAAATGATAAAAGATAAAATAAAATAAAACCTAGGCCGTCTAGCCACTGACTGTACTACACAGCTTCCCTAGCCGTCACTTCTGAGCCGAATGCTCAGAATCACCAGCTCCACTGGTCTCACCAAGACTTGGCTGCAGCTCCCACAGGCCTAGCGCTGCCTGTGTTCTCCCACCCTGGGAGTCTTCACCTGGGAAGCTCTGAAGTCTCTAATAGAGCTCCACTAGGTGGGTTTTAGAGCCTTATCAGCTCTTATGGTGGTTTTACACAGAACGATTTATCGTTCGAATTTGCACGATAACGATTGAATTCGAAACGATAATCGTACGTGTAAACGCAGTGACTGATCAAGCGACGAGCGAGAAATTGTTCATTTTGATCTTTCAACATGTTCTCAAATCGTCGTTGATCGTTCGCAAAACATTTGCAGATCGTTCCGTGTAAACAGTCTTTCAACGATTTCACCTATGTGTGAGATAGGCTTAAGCGATCGCATAACGATTTTTCCGTACCGATGTATCGTTCCGTCTAAACGCTGATCGTAATAACAAAAACATTGTTCATTCAAAATCGTTAATCGTGCAATCGGGCAAATTATCGCTCTGTGTAAAACCACCATTAGGTTGGAGTGGAGTATATGGACCAGGAGCTCCACCTGAACCACAATTCCCACTCCAGAGGCACAGTACTGCCTCTTACAGCCACACCATGCCATTATATATATAGTTCCATAATAGATTCAAATCTTCCGTCTTTCCCTTCAATTGGTAAAGAAGTCTAAACTACAAAAATACAGTATCAACATAATCAGGGGCGGATTAACTTTACCATAGGCCCCGGGCTGTTCCCCAAGCCTGGGCCCCCCCACCCCATTGTAACTATGGCAGCACTAGCCTGGCGTTCATAGTACAGGATAGATAATGTCATGATGTCCTGATTTGTGCAAAATTGCCATAAAAAAACAGTGATTTTTTGCAAATCATGGCAGAAGTGCAGCCAGGAGACAGTACACCATTGAAAGTATAAGTCTTTTTGGGTGGTCATGGGCCCCCCAGGAGCTCAGGGCCCCGGGCTGCCGCCCAAAACGCCCCTATTATAGTCCACTACTGAACATAATTGTCATCACATGGATAAATGTTCAAACTATTAAAATACAATTGTATCCATCCTGCATGGTGTGCATTGTACACTAAAAAGAATACTAGAAATGTCATTTATGGTCACCTTACGTCTAAGAAATAAATAAAAGAAAAACAATAAAAAAAATTCTACATACCACAAAATTACCCCCCCCCCCAAAAAAAAAAACAAAAAAAAAACAAGCTTTGACACTACATTAAAGGGGTATTTCTATCTTGACTCATATAGGTAATATTGTAAAATATGTCAGGTTAAATAATCTGACAAATATGTTCATTTGGCAAACTTGTCTTGCCCTCATGTGCCACTTTTTTCAACCCTTTGTTGACAGCTTGTTCTTTAAGATATATATATATATATTGTAGGGATCTTCCCGGGGGATGGTGTGTTTGGACACAGTTCAGGCAGCAAACTTGGGCTCATAAAACAGCTTTGGTGTTTATTTGTAGCATAAACGGTCCAGCAACATAAATACAGCAACACCGTGCATTGAGAATAAACAAAACAAAAAGTCCTGCCCGTCTGGGCGCTTACTAATACAGCAGGTTACCTCTCTGACACTTCACTTGGCAGGTAGTATTGCAGGGTGTGCATAAGCCCCAGCTCCCAGCGAACACACCATGCAGGCTGTTCACTCCTGTCTGAGAGCAAACCAAGGATCCTCTGCAGGGCTTTTCTCTGTCAGGCTTCATTAGGGCCAGAGACACCTGACCCCAAAACCTGACCTGGATCGGGGGGAGGGAATGGCAAATCCCACTACCAAAACCTATCTGCCATTCCATGTAAGTCCAGGCCCGGCAATAATAAATAATAGCTCAGCAGCATAACACTGCTGAGCACAGATGCCTCCTGGACTCACCATCTCACGCTCTGTATTAACCTGGGTGAGATGTACACCCCCTTGAGCACTTTTCCCGTGACATGTCCACATATCCCCCCCCTCTTTTTCAGACCGGAGGGCTGAGCGTATTGTCCCCACAGGCAGTGTACCCTTGATAGGGCGTCCGCATTTGCCTGTAATTTCCCTGGCCGGTGTTCCACAGTAAAATTAAAGTTTTGTAGGGACAAAAACCACCTAGTCACCCTTGCGTTTTTCTCCTTGTTTAGCTTCATCCATGTTAGGGGGGCATGGTCTGTCACTAACCTGAATTTCCTGCCTAGCAAGTAGTACCTCAGGGACTCTAGGGCCCACTTCACTGCCAGACACTCTCGCTCCACAATGGCGTAGTTTTTCTCGGCCGGGGATAGCTTCCTACTCAAGTACATCACCGGGTGCTCCTCGCCATTCACGACCTGTGAGAGGACGGCACCTAACCCTGTGTTGGAGGCGTCTGTCTGTACTAGAAACTCTCGCCTAAAGTCAGGGGTAACTAGCACAGGCTGTTGGCACAGGGCAGACTTAAGGCTTTGAAAAGCCTTCTCGGCCTCTGGAGTCCATGTCACCATTGCGGACTTTGCACCCTTTGTCAGGTCAGTTAGTGGGGCTGCAACTGAAGCAAAATTCGGCACAAACCTCCGGTAATAGCCCGTAATACCCAGGAAAGCTCTGACCTGTTTCTTTGTGAGGGGTTGAGGCCAATTCTGTATTGCCTCAATTTTATTTAGTTGTGGTTTCACTAACCCCCTCCCAATAATGTAGCCCAAGTATTTGGCTTCCTCTAAGGCTAGTGCACACTTCTCTGCATTGATGGTTAACCCCGCATCACTTATGGCATCTAACACCGCCTGGACCTTACAGAGGTGACTTTCCCAATCAGGGCTAAAAATGACCACATCATCGAGGTAGGCAGCGGAGTAATCACGATGTGGTCGCAGAATCAAGTCCATCAACCTCTGAAAAGTGGCAGGGGCTCCATGTAACCCGAATGGCATCACTACGTATTGAAAGAGCCCATCAGGGGTGGAGAATGCAGTCTTCTCTCTAGCCCAGTAGCGAAATTTGATGGGGGGCAGAGGGGGCGGCTGCCCCCGGGCCCACTCTGGCAGGGGCCCACTGTGATCTCCAGAGATTATAATTTGACGCCGCTGCCCGCCGCTGTCCGCCGCTGCCCGCCGCTGTCCGCCGCTGCCCGCCGCTGCCCGCCATTGGATGGGTGAGTGCAGCCCCCCCCCTCTGTTACCGGCAGCCCGATGCAGCCCGGCCCCGGAGGCTCACAGCTCCAGCCCCGCCTCCTGCATCCCTCTCCTCTCCTGCTCGTCGGCAGACGTGTGACGTCATCCGTTGCTGCCCGCCCGAGCAGGAGGGGAGAGAGATGCAGGCGCCGCGGGTCTGGAGCTGTGAGCCTCCGGGGCCGGGCTGCATCGGGCTGCCGGTAACACAATATGTAAGCAGCTAACGGCACCGGACCAGAGAGGACCTGCTGGATCCACCAGAGGTGAGTATACTTTTGTTTTTTTGTTTTTTACATGAATGCTCATGTGGGAGCTTCACTTGGGGCCTATAACATGTGGTTACAGAGGGGGTCCTATACTATGTGGGGGCTGTACAGGGGAAAAATGCAATGTGGGGGGCTACAGAGGGATGCTTTTACTGTGTGGGGGGCTTCAGGGGGGGATAATATGTTGTGATTATTCTATGTGGGGGCTGGCTGCACAGGGACCTATACTATGTGGGGGGGGGGCTACACTGGGGGGGGGGGGGATAATATGTTATGGCTATACTATCGGGGGAGGGAAATATGTGGGGGCTGGCTACACAGTGAGTGACATCCCCGTATACTGTGCATATACTGAGTGACATCCCTGTATACTGTGCATATAGTGAGTGACATCCCCCTATACTGTGCATATAGTGAGTGACATCCCTGTATACTGTGCATATAGTGAGTGACATCCCTGTATACTGTGCATATAGTGAGTGACATCCCTGTATACTGTGCATATAGTGAGTGACATCCCTGTATACTGTGCATATAGTGAGTGACATCCCCCTATACTGTGCATATAGTGAGTGACATCCCTGTATACTGTGCATATACTGAGTGACATCCCTGTATACTGTGCATATACTGAGTGACATCCCCGTATACTGTGCATATAGTGAGTGACATCCCTGTATACTGTGCATATACTGAGTGACATCCCTGTATACTGTGCATATAGTGAGTGACATCCCTGTATACTGTGCATATACTGAGTGACATCCCTGTATACTGTGCATATAGTGAGTGACATCCCTGTATACTGTGCATATAGTGACATCCCCGTATACTGTGCATATAGTGAGTGACATCCCTGTATACTGTGCATATACTGAGTGACATCCCTGTATGTTGTGACTTTACTATGTGGGGGCTGGCTACACAGGGACCTATACTATTTGGGGGATACAAGAAGGGGGGAATAATATGTTGTGGCTATACTATGCGGGGGCTACAAAGGGGGATATACTATGGGCGCTACACAGGGGGAAGGGCTATACTATGTGGGAGGGCCTATATTATGTGGGACTGCACAGGGCATCTATATTATGTGTGGGCGGCTATATGCCTGACTACTGTTTGGAGGCACATATTGGGCCTGACTGCTTATGTGGAAGCACAGAGGGGGCACTGTTACTGTGTAAAGCAATGGGGAATATAAGGTTATAATGAGGTATAAGGTTAGGATGATGCTAGAACGTGGAGCCTAAAGTGTTTGTCTCGCAGATTCTGGGGAGACGAGTCATGGCTGGAGAAATCTTCATGATGGGATGAGCCAGATGAAAAGAAAAGGAAAAAAACAGACAGCTTTCACTACCAAGAACGTCACTTATGATTCATGTAGGAAGACGCCTCCTGTAAGTCACTGGAAGTAACTGCACAATCATGCATAATCACTTTTTTGGTGCATTCACACGTACAGGATCTGCAGCAGATTTGATGTCGGGTTCCGTCATTGAGTAATAGAACAGGAAAAGAGTTGTCAGCTCACCCACTCAGTCTTGCTTCACCTGATGTGTGGATCTCCGTGATGTGGAAGCTCGCGGGTACTAATATTGGAGACTGCAGCCCGAATCATCCATGATAAGAAAAAATGTGTTCATCCGCAGCTTCATAAAATTCAATGGCTTTATTCAACGTCACAAAACATAAAATAACAGGTGATTTAAAAGACACGCCGACGCGTTGCAGGGTGAGAACCCCTTAATCATGGGGATGATTAAGGGGTTCTCACCCTGCAACGCGTCGGCGTGTCTTTTAAATCACCTGTTATTTTATGTTTTGTGACGTTGAATAAAGCCATTGAATTTTATGAAGCTGCGGATGAACACATTTTTTCCGTCATTGAGTAACAAAGCTATCTGCAGCATCAAATCTGGTGCATATCCTTTATGTGTGAACACACTCTTAAAGGGGTAGTTCACCCAAAAATTTTTTCTTTCAAATCAACTGCTGCCATGAAGTGCCAGAGATTTGTTAGTTACTTCTATTAAAAAATCTCAAGCCTTCCAGTACTTATCAGCTGCTGTATGCCCAACAGGAAGTTGTATTATTTCCAGTCTGGAGAGCAGGAGATGTTTTCTATGGGGATTTGCTGCTGCTCTGGACATTTCCTGACATGGACAGAGGAGGCAACAGAGAGCACTTTGTCAGACAGGAAAGAAAACACCACTTCGTGCTGGACACACAGCAGCTGATAAGTACTGGAAGACTTAAGATTTTTTAATAGAAGTGAATTACAAATCTCTGGCACTTCATGGCACCAGTTGATTTGAAAGAAATTATTTTTTGGTGGACTGCCCCTTTAAGGTCTGTAGATCCTTTGTATAGCTGGATCTCTACCTCTATTTGGTCACTGCTAGAGATGAGTGACCTTACAGTAAGTTCAGGTTCACATGAACCCAAATTCTCTGAACTTCATCTCTAGTCAATGCTGAGGTAGAATATTGCATTTTATATACTGGTGCTATAAAGGGAATATTATTTATAGACAGTACAGCAGTATTATCCAGTCACTGTATGGTGATGACGGCAGTGGTCATGGTATTATTTGTCCTGTGTATACTCCTTTTATTGGTATTACTTGTGTTCGTGTAGTGGATTTTATTCAGTGACAGTATAGTGGTATTAGTCATGTTGTTGTAATGATGGTAGTGGCCATAGTGTTGAGGTATTATCTGTTACTTGTATACTGTAATAATGGTAGTATCAGTCTCTTTATAATAGATTGGCCAGTAACAGTAATGATGATATTCGCTTCCTGTATACTGGTGTTTTTTGGTAACTATAATAGCTATTTAGAGATATACAGTATTATCATGCATAGAAAATTGTCTTACCAGTGCTAACATTATACAGGAAATGTGTAATATTATTTTACATATCCTACAAATTTCCCTAGGACCCTACTTATATATATTATCACTGCTGTAACCTGTTGTTGCATAATAGATAGATAGATAGATAGATAGATAGATAGATAGATAGGAGATAGATAGATAGATAGATAGATAGATAGATAGATAGATAGATAGATAGGAGATAGATAGATAGATAGATAGATAGATAGATAGATAGATAATAGATAGATAGATAGGAGATAGATAGATGGATAGATAGATAGATGATAGATAGATAGGAGATAGATAGATAGATAGATAGATAGATAGATAGATAGGAGATAGATAGGAGATAGATAGATAGATAGATAGATAGATAGATAGATAGATAGATAGATAGATAGATAGGAGATAGATAGGAGATGGATAGATAGGAGATAGATAGATAGATAGATAGATACAGTAGATAGATAGATACAGTAGATAGATAGATAGATAATAGATAGATAGATAGGAGATAGATAGATGGATAGATAGATAGATGATAGATAGATAGGAGATAGATAGATAGATAGATAGATAGGAGATAGATAGATAGATAGATAGTGTGGGGATCAGTCTCAAAAGCAGTCTTTTGATATGAGACCAGCAGCAGGTTTAAAGAAAAATAAGTGGTTTATTGTCCACAACAGCCAACAAAACATACAGCTTTCTTCAGCCAACACCCAGGTATGGAACAGAGTCCGTGAAAACAGTCATTGGCAGTTATGCAACACAGTCAATTGGTTCACATAGGGCTCTCACCCGGATAGACGCTGCCAGACACCAAACAGCTCCTGGAAGTCTCCTTTGGCCTCAGAGAAGCCACACACAGCTCCTTCTCCCCAGCAGCACACTCTGCAGACTGGAGATACACACACCCCCTCTCAGCTGGTTCTCCCAGGCTTACAAAGGCCACACCAAAACCTGGACCTGGAGTGTGGGAGCAGCCACCCACCCACTCTTTGGCATGCTCCCATGAAAGACCGTCCCAGACTAAACTGCATTGCAGCCATACTAAATTTTAAATGTGTGCGAGTGGCCTATTGCCGCTGACACCAGTTATCATAGTCTTTCACCTCACCAAGGCCAGGATCCTTTGTGAGACATATCTACCATCTATGACGGTGCCATGCGCCTTCTTACATACCCCCCCCCTCTGCCCAAAGCCGGGGTTCTGGGCACCTTCAGCAACCATGCAATGTACCCTCGACAAGGCGTCTGCATTAGCCTGCAATTTTCCCGGCCTATGCTCTACTGTAAAATTGAAGTCCTGTAGTGCCAGGAACCAGCGGGTGACTCGGGCATTTTTTCCTGTTTTCTCCCTCAACCATTTAAGAGGGGCATGATCCGACACCAGCCTAAACTTGCGCCCTAACAAATAGTACCGTAGGGAATCTAGGGCCCACTTGATGGCTAGGCACTCTTTCTCAATAATTGAGTAGTTCTGTTCTGCGGGGGACAGCTTCCTGCTCAAATAACTCACCGGATGTTCTTCTCCGTTTATCACTTGGGATAACACAGCCCCTAGACCTACATCTGATGCATCAGTCTGGATGACAAATTCTCTTTCAAAGTCTGGGGCTACCAACACAGGCTGTTTACAGAGGGCCGACTTAAGATTCTGGAAGGCCTTTTCAGCCTCTGGAGACCACTTAACCATGGCTGACTTCCCCCCTTTTGTTAGGTCAGTTAGGGGAACTGCTATCTCTGCAAACTTGGGGATGAATCTTCTATAATACCCCACAATTCCTAGGAATGCCCTGATCTGTTTTTTGTTAAGTGGGCGGGGCCAGCTTTGAATTGCCTGTATTTTATTTAGCTGGGGTTTTATTTCCCCTCTTCCCACAATGTACCCCAGGTATCGGGCTTCTTCCATCCCCATGGCACACTTACTTGGGTTAATGGTAAAACCCGACTTCCTTAATGAGTTCAGGATGGCTTGAACTTTACCTAGGTGACTTTCCCAATCGTGACTAAATATTACTATATCATCCAAGTAAGCAGCGGCATATTTTCTGTGGGGACGTAGGACTCGATCCATGGCCCTCTGAAACGTGGCGGGGGCCCCTTGCAAACCAAATGGCATTCTAACATATTGGAAAGAACCCTCAGGTGTAGAGAAGGCCGTCTTTTCCCTAGCCTCATTAGACAATGGGATTTGCCAATATCCTTTTGTTAGGTCTAGGGTAGTGATATAGCGAGCCGGACCTAGCCTCTCAATAAGCTCGTCTACCCGGGGCATTGGGTAAGCATCCACCTTAGACACTTCATTTAGTTTGCGATAATCATTGCAGAAGCGCCACTCTCCATTGGGTTTAGGGACTAGCACAATGGGACTGGACCAGCCGCTTTTAGATTCCTCAATAACCCCTAGGTTTAACATTCTCTGCACTTCCCCTGCCACAATTTGCCTACGGGCCTCGGGAATCCTGTATGGCTTTAAATTTACCCTCACATGAGGTTCTGTAATGATTTCGTGTTCCACCACATCTGTTAGCCCTGGTGCATCAGTAAATAAGTCCCTATTTTGCTGCAACAGTTGCCTGCACTGATGTTTTTGGGAGGGGGATAGGGTCTCAGCAATACTCACATTCTCCCAGGTGACCTCTGGTTGGGATAACAGACAAGGGGATTCTGGAGGGTCCCTATCCTTCCACGGTTTGAGCAAGTTGACATGATATATTTGATAGGGTTTCCTCCTACCTGGCTGGTGTACCCGATAGTTGACTTCCCCCAGCTTCTCAACTATCTCATACGGCCCTTGCCACTTTGCCAGGAACTTGCTTTCTACCGTGGGTACTAGTACAAGAACCCGCTCCCCTGGACTGAACTGTCTCACCCTGGCTGACCTATTATATACTCTAGCTTGTGCCTGTTGTGCTTGTTGGAGGTGTTCTCTGACAATGGGAAGTACCTGAGCTATCCGATCTTGTAGTTGAGCCACATGCTCAATGACACTTTTATGGGGCGTGACTTCACTCTCCCAGGTCTCTTTGGCTATATCTAACAGGCCTCGGGGGTGTCTGCCATACAGCAACTCAAATGGTGAGAAACCTGTAGAAGCTTGGGGGACCTCTCTGATAGCAAACAGAAGACTGGGTAACAGGTAATCCCAGTCCCGGCCATCCTTTTCAACTACTTTCTTCAACATGGCCTTTAAGGTTTTGTTAAAACGCTCCACAAGGCCATCTGTCTGTGGGTGATATACAGAGGTGCGGAGTTGGGTGACCTTTAATACCTTACAAAGATCCTGCATGACCTTTGACATGAATGGCGTCCCCTGGTCTGTCAGGATTTCCTTCGGCAGCCCTGTTCGGGAAAATATGTGCCATAACTCTCTAGCAATGACTTTGGAGGAGGAATTTCTTAGGGGCACTGCTTCTGGGTACCTGGTGGCATAATCTAGGACCACCAGAATATATTGGTGACCCCTCGCTGACTTCACCAGGGGCCCTACCAGATCCATAGCAATTCTCTGAAAGGGGACCTCGATAATAGGTAGTGGTATTAGAGGGCTGCGGAAGTTTGTGACCGGGGAGGTTACCTGACATACAGGACAGGACTGGCAGTAGTCCCTCACTTCCCGGTAACACCCTGGCCAATAGAAACGCAACAGAATTCTCTCTATGGTCTTATCCGCCCCTAGGTGTCCTCCCAACATATGACTGTGGGCCAGGTCCATTACCATACGTCTGTATGGTTTAGGAACTAGAAGTTGTTCCACCACTTCCTCACGGATTTTGGTTACCCGGTACAATAAGTTCCCATTCATTGCAAAGTGGGGAAACCTTTCATCTGCCCCTAACTCTTGGGGTACCCCATTAAGTACCACAACTGTATTAAAGGCACCTTTTAGGGTTTCGTCCTGTATTTGGGCAGTCCCAAAGTCTCCTCGAGACACCTCTAGGTCTGGGACCTCCTCAAGGGTCACTTCCTCCTCCCCCTCCCCTACCATGACTGATAAAGGGAATTCAGGGACATCATCATGACCAGTGTTCCCGGGGCTGTCTTGGTACCTGGGACCTTTTTCCAGTACCACACTTTCCCACAGACCCCAGAACAGAGGACAGTCTTGACCAACAATCATTTCGTGCATCAGTCCCTGCACAATTCCCACAGGGTGTGACACTGTACTGCCCTCTGTTTTTAGGATGACTTTGGCCATGGGGTACACCTTGGTATCCCCATGAATACAAGTGACCCCCAGGGTTTTCCCAGGGATTAACTTATGAGGGACATGGGCTGTCAGAAGGGTGACCAGGCTTCCCGAGTCCAGGAGTCCAGTGACAGGGATGCCATTTACCCTAATGGTACAAAGGGGCAGTCCTTTTTTCCCATTTGGCATGGCACTGCAGGCCACATGGGCAAACAAGGAAGTCCGCCGCCCCACGGAACACTCCATGGCTTCTGAGCCGAGGGGGCAATGAGCCGCAATATGACCCGGGGCCTGGCATCTCCAGCAGATGATCACTCCAAGGGTTTGTCTGGTTGACTCAGGCATACTCTTGGCCTTGGGACGTCCATCACGTGGGGTTTGAGAACCCTTCCTTTGGCTTGCAGATACACTCAGAGTACGCCAGTACAGAGAGGGAAGGGGTCCTGGGTCAGCCAGAGAGGTCTCAACAGCATGATATCTCTCCACAAAGCCCACTAAGTCATCCGCATTCTGGGGATTTCCCTGGGCAACCCAGCACTGCACTGGCTTGGGCAGGGCCTGCACGAACCGGTCCATCACCACCCTTTCAACCATTTCTGCTGGAGAACAAACATCAGGCTGCAGCCATTTTTGGACAAGATGCAGGAGATCGAACATTTGGGATCTTGGGGGCTTGTCCCTTTTGTAACCCCAGTGGTGCACTCTCTGAGCCCGGACAGCAACGGTTACGCCCAAACGTGCCAGGATCTCTGCTTTGAGCTTGCCATACTCCCGGGCATCTTGCAAAGACAAGTCATAATAAGCCTTCTGGGGCTCGCCTGTGAGGAATGGAGCTAAAACTTCAGCCCATTGCTCAGTTGGCAGCTTCTCCCGTTCAGCGACCCGCTCAAAAACGGTAAGGAAGGCTTCCACGTCATCTTCTGGAGTCATCTTTTGCAGGGCTTCTCGTACAGATTTACGGGCTCGCTGACCATGCTCTGTGCTGATAGAAGGTGGGGTCTCCTTGACCTGAATGGCTTCTTTCATTATAGCCATCTGCCTGATGAGGAGCTGGTTAGTCTCCTGCTGGACTCGTACAGCTTCAGCATGAGCTTGTTGCTGCTGGGTGTTGGCCTGCACAAGATGTTTGATAATGTCCTCCATAGTCTCTGCCTGGGTCTGTATCTGAGCTGCAGCCTTAACCCAGGACATACGATCCACTAGCAGGGATCTGCCCGCATCCGAAGCACCAATTTGTGGGGATCAGTCTCAAAAGCAGTCTTTTGATATGAGACCAGCAGCAGGTTTAAAGAAAAATAAGTGGTTTATTGTCCACAACAGCCAACAAAACATACAGCTTTCTTCAGCCAACACCCAGGTATGGAACAGAGTCCGTGAAAACAGTCATTGGCAGTTATGCAACACAGTCAATTGGTTCACATAGGGCTCTCACCCGGATAGACGCTGCCAGACACCAAACAGCTCCTGGAAGTCTCCTTTGGCCTCAGAGAAGCCACACACAGCTCCTTCTCCCCAGCAGCACACTCTGCAGACTGGAGATACACACACCCCCTCTCAGCTGGTTCTCCCAGGCTTACAAAGGCCACACCAAAACCTGGACCTGGAGTGTGGGAGCAGCCACCCACCCACTCTTTGGCATGCTCCCATGAAAGACCGTCCCAGACTAAACTGCATTGCAGCCATACTAAATTTTAAATGTGTGCGAGTGGCCTATTGCCGCTGACACCAGTTATCATAGTCTTTCACCTCACCAAGGCCAGGATCCTTTGTGAGACATATCTACCATCTATGACGGTGCCATGCGCCTTCTTACAATAGATAGATAGGAGATAGATAGATAGATAGATAGATAGGAGATAGATAGGAGATGGATAGACTTGGCACCATTTCTGTAAATAAAAATGAGTTGAAATACAACACAACACGACCTAAGTGTGTTATGGTATGTGGGCTGGAGGGGTGTGAGTGCCAGGGCTGATTTTCAGTCCCAGTCCGGCCCTGCCCCCCCATGTCACTCCGCCGCGGCCGCCGCCATCTTAAGCTGATCGGGTGCACTGAGGTTGCGTATGGCCTCAGCGCATCACTGCTGGTACGTGCGCCGCCCACCTGTCAATCACCTCCGGCGCGGCGCTGTCCCTCTGGGTTCCGTCTCCCGCGCTCGCACCAGGTCAGTCACTTGCTGAACAGCATAGGAGCTGGACGGCCGCCTATGACTGCTGCTGCTGCACACAGAACAGGGGAAGGCCGACCTGGACATGTGGAAAACGGGGTGAGGCTGGACATGTGGAAAACAGAGGTGTGCTGGACATGTGGAAAAGGGGGGGTGGTGCTGGACATGTGGAAAAGGGGGGTGGGGTGCTGGACATGTGGAAAAGGGGGGGTGCTGGACATGTGGAAAAGGGGGGGTGCTGAACATGTGGAAAAGGGGGGAGCTGAACATGTGGAAACAGGGGGAGCTGGACATGTGGAAACAGGGGGAGCTGGACATGTGGAAAACTGGGGGAGCTGGACATGTGGAAACAGGGGGAGCTGGACATGTGGAAAACTGGGGGAGCTGGACATGTGGAAAACTGGGGGAGCTGGATATGTGGAAAAGGGGGGAGCTGAACATGTGGAAACTGGGGGGGCTGGACATGTGGAAACAGGGGGAGCTGGACATGTGGAAACAGGGGGAGCTGGACATGTGGAAAACTGGGGGAGCTGGACATGTGGAAAACTGGGGGAGCTGGACATGTGGAAACAGGGGGAGCTGGACATGTGGAAACAGGGGGAGCTGGACATGTGGAAACAGGGGGAGCTGGACATGTGAAAACAGGGGGAGCTGGACATGTGGAAAACTGGGGGGGCTGGACATGTGGAAACAGGGGGGGCTGGACATGTGGAAACAGGGGGAGCTGGACATGTGGAAACTGAGGGAGCTGGACATGTGTAAACTGGGGGAGCTGAACATGTGTAAACTGGGGGAGCTGGACATGTGGAAACAGGGGGAGCTGGACATGTGGAAAACTGGGGGGGCTGGACATGTGGAAACAGGGGGGGCTGGACATGTGGAAACAGGGGGAGCTGGACATGTGGAAACAGGGGGAGCTGGACATGTGGAAACAGGGGGAGCTGGACATGTGGAAACAGGGGGAGCTGGACATGTGGAAACAGGGGGAGCTGGACATGTGGAAACAGGGGGAGCTGGACATGTGGAAACAGGGGGAGCTGGACATGTGGAAACATGTGGAAAGCAACCGAGCTTCAATACCACACACACACACACAAGATAAAGACAGGGGTGGTGTTTTTTTTTTTCTAGAAGAGAGCAATCATGTTTTTCTTATCCTGAAGAACCTCTTTCATTTTATGTGTCTATATATGTAAATGTAGAAGCCTCTAACACTGCTCTTTATCTTAATTCACTATGAGTAATGGAGCAGAATATACCCTTTATTATTTAGAAAGCATTGTTGTTAAGTGAGGTTCCCTTTGGGTAACATAATCGGTTGGGGGCCCACTCAGACTTGCTCGCCCCCCCTAGGCTGAACCCCTAGCTACGCCCCTGCTCTAGCCTTAGGAGTGAGTGGGATCTGCCAGTAGCCCTTAGTGAGATCGAGGGTAGTTATGTACCTGGCATTACCCATCCTTTCTATCAACTCATCTACCCTGGGCATGGGGTAGGCATCGAACTTGGAGATCTCATTTAACTTTCTAAAGTCATTACAGAACCTCCAAGTTCCATTGGGCTTTGGGATTAACACAATCGACTCCTAGGTCAAGCATACGTTTTACCTCGGATGATACCGCCTCCCTCCGTGCTTCTGGTATCCTGTAGGGCTTCAGGTTTACTCTGCTTCTAGGCTCAGTTTCAATATGATGACTAATTAGATGCGTACGCCCTGGTAGGTCAGAAAACTTGTCTTTATTTCTCTGCAGGAACTCCTTAGCTTCCTGCTTCTGGGACACTGATAGGGTGTCACCAATCCTGACCGGAGGGATTGGTGGTGACAGATGACCAACAGGCTTTGTCGCCACCAAGGATTCCCTGTCTTTCCAGGGCTTGATCAAGTTTATGTGATAAACTTGGAAAGGCTTCCTTCTACCTGGTTGGTGTACCTTGTAGTTGACCTCACTGATCTTCTCTACAATTTCATAGGGACCCTGCCACTTTGCTAAGAATTTGCTTTCTACCGTGGGAACAAGAATGAGTACCCGGTCACCTGGGCTAAATGTCCTGATTCTTGCAGAACGATTGTAAATTCTGCTTTGGCCCTCTTGCGCCCTCTGGAAGTGTTCCCTTACTAGGGGCATTACAGTGGCTATACGGTCCTGCATTTGTGCTACATGCTCTATAACACTCTTGTATGGGGTGGACTCACTTTCCCATGTCTCTTTCGCTATATCCAACAAACCCCTAGGGTGACGACCATAGACTAATTCGAAGGGAGAGAACCCTGTGGACGCTTGGGGTACTTCCCTAATAGAAAACATCAGATAAGGTAGTAAGTGATCCCAATCACAACCATCCTTTTCCACCACTTTTTTTAACATATGTTTCAGGGTTTTATTAAACCTCTCCACTAACCCGTCTGTCTGTGGGTGATATACAGAGGTACGTAGGTGTGAGATTTTAAACAGTTTGCATAGCTCTTTCATTACCTTTGACACAAATGGGGTACCTTGGTCGGTCAAGATTTCCTTGGGGATCCCCACCCTGGAAAACATATAAAACAATTCCCGTGCAATTGTTTTAGAGGCAGTGTTTCTTAGGGGTACAGCCTCAGGATAGCGGGTTGCGTAGTCTAAGACCACCAAAATGTACTGGTGTCCCCTTGCCGACTTTACAATGGGACCCACCAAGTCCATTGCGATCCGGTCAAAAGGTACCTCTATGATGGGGAGTGGGACCAAAGGACTGCGAAAATGCGACACTGGAGCGCTAAGCTGACATGTGGGGCACGACTCACAGTATTTTTTTATGTCAGCATAAATCGCAGGCCAATAAAACCTCTGGAGGACTCTCTCCTGCGTTTTATCTGTCCCCAAGTGGCCCCCAAGGACATGATTATGGGCCATGTCGAGTACCTGACGCCGGTACGACTTAGGCACCAGAAGCTGTTCCACAACCTCATCATTAATTTTAGTGACTCTATAGTAGAGATCATTAGCCATAGAAAAATGTGGAAACTTTTTCTCAGCTTCTGGTTCCTGAGGTACCCCATTCAGAACAGTGACCTGCTCTCTAGCATTTTTGAGAGTGGGGTCCTGTAATTGTGCAGTACCAAAATTATCCCTAGACACCTCTAAGTCTGGAACATTCTGCTCAGTGGGAGGAGCCTCTTCCTCACCAGCCAGGACCTGCAAAGGAAAAGCATCATTTTCCTCCTGTACATTTTTATCATTTACCGTGGGTAATGCAATAGACTTAGGGGTCTCCTCACTCCTTTCAGGGGATTGTTGTTTTCCCCATAGAGCCCAGAACAAAGGAAAATCACGCCCCAATATCACATTATGCATAAGGTTTTTAACCACACCCACTTCATATTGTACCGTGCCTAGTTCAGTCCCGACATTAGCCACTACTATAGGGTAAACCTTTGTATCACCATGTATGCATACCACACTCATATGTCTTTTTGGCACAAAGTCCCCAGCCACCAGGCTGGCATGCACCAGGGTGACAAGGCTTCCTGAGTCCAGCAACGCCTTAACAGGGAAGTCATTTACAGTAATGTTGCAGACTTGTGGTTCAGTCTCTAGTCCAGTGACTGCAACAAAAGACGGCTCCGCAAATAGCGACTGACGCCGGCTAGCGTCACACTCCATGGGCTCAGTGGTAAGAGGGCAATAGGCAGACATATGTCCCGTCTCATGGCATCTCCAGCACTGGATAGGGCCTGGTCTCCTTGGCAGGGAGTCCTTTTTAGGGCCACTTAGCCACCGGGGACCATCAACAGTCTTTTGCCCCTGAGACACCTCCTGAGCGCTCTTCCCTCTATCAGTACCCCTCCACACTCCCCCAATAGATGGAAGTCTCTTACCAGATGATGGCACAGATCTGGCACTCCGGGGAGGTGACGGTGCTGCAGGAACATCACGGAGGTAGTCCTCGGTCGCCTGGAACCTCTCCACAAGGCTGACGAGTTCGTCGGCACTCCTAGGGTCACCTTGTCCTACCCAGCGTTGTAGATCAGCAGGAAGGGCACGGAGGTAGCGATCCATCACAACCCTCTCTAGGATCTGGGCAGGAGTAGAGGTGTCTGGCTCCAACCACTTTCTTGCCAAATGGATCAGGTCATACATCTGGGACCTCGCTGACTTGTCCAGACTGTAGCTCCAGTTACGGACCCTCCGGGCACGGACAGCAGCAGTAACTCCTAGTCGAGCGAGTATCTCTGCTCTTAGCCGAGGATAGTCCTTGACCTCTTGCTCACTGAGGTCATAGTAGGCCTTTTGAGGTTCGCCTGTTAAATAGGGCGCAATCACTTCTGCCCACTCAGTGGAGGGTAACTTTTCTCTCTCAGCCACACGCTCAAAAACAGTTAAATAGGCCTCAACATCATCATCAGCAGTCATCTTTTGCAGCGCACGCTGCACGGCTCTTCTCACAGACAAAGTCTCTGGCGCGGCTGCTGCCACCAGCTGGGGATTAGTACCTGCAGACGCCTCCTGCTTTGCTATCAGGTGCTCAATAAGTCTCTGTTGTTGAGCCATCGCTTGCTCATGGCGCAGGTTAGCGTCTGTCAGAGCTTGTTGTTGCAGCCTATTAGCCTGCTCATGGCGAAGGTTAGCGGCTGCCTGATCCTGTTTTTGTGCGGCCAATGCCTGTTGTTGTTGCAAACTCACTTGCATTAACTGCTTCATCATCTCCTCCATGTTGCTTGTCTGTTTTTGGAGTGAAGCCGCAGCCTTCACCCAGGACATAAGCAGCTGTAGCCAAGTTGATGCACACCGTTGCCCCTAGCAACCGTTTTGCCCGCTCCGCAGCACCAATTGTAGGGATCTTCCCGGGGGATGGTGTGTTTGGACACAGTTCAGGCAGCAAACTTGGGCTCATAAAACAGCTTTGGTGTTTATTTGTAGCATAAACGGTCCAGCAACATAAATACAGCAACACCGTGCATTGAGAATAAACAAAACAAAAAGTCCTGCCCGTCTGGGCGCTTACTAATACAGCAGGTTACCTCTCTGACACTTCACTTGGCAGGTAGTATTGCAGGGTGTGCATAAGCCCCAGCTCCCAGCGAACACACCATGCAGGCTGTTCACTCCTGTCTGAGAGCAAACCAAGGATCCTCTGCAGGGCTTTTCTCTGTCAGGCTTCATTAGGGCCAGAGACACCTGACCCCAAAACCTGACCTGGATCGGGGGGAGGGAATGGCAAATCCCACTACCAAAACCTATCTGCCATTCCATGTAAGTCCAGGCCCGGCAATAATAAATAATAGCTCAGCAGCATAACACTGCTGAGCACAGATGCCTCCTGGACTCACCATCTCACGCTCTGTATTAACCTGGGTGAGATGTACACCCCCTCGAGCACTTTTCCCGTGACATGTCCACAATATATATATATATATATATATATATATATATATATATATATATAATATATATATGAATATGTGATGATGCTTTGCCATGGTTGTCCTAGCAAATGCACCTGACATACCTGTATGCCTATTAAACTGTGCTCATGCAGCCTCTCCTTTATCTCTGGAGCCTTGACCACCCTGTATTTGCATGGACCATAGCCAATATGTCAGTCACATAGCAGCATCCTGACTTGCAGAGACCTCTGCCAACCAAGAGTAGGGCTCATGCACAGAACTTGACAATGCCCGGGACAGTTCCACAGCAACCATGCTGTAAGTTTTATTGATTGCTGTATGCTTTAAGAGGTGTTCACACTACATAAGAAACATGGCTAGCAAAACAAATTATGGATACTGAACAGCCTTTAATGAAAGTGTTTTTACTAGCAGCGTGAACAAGCAAAGGTTCTTACTGCCAAGAGAAGCTTGTATATATTTTGAGGAGCTCAAAATGGAGACCACATTGCCTGAGGTGGTTCCATGTTAGAGTGAGTTCATAGGTGCTTAGCTAGTCTATTTGCTCATCAAATATTATCTGAGAAGCACATGCTGTGGATGTCTAAAAACTGCCCCAGGAGCTACAGACATTAGGAGAACATGTCACCGGTTCTTAACTCCCGGTATCAGAAGGGCTCTGTAGAATATGATCTTTACTAATCCTTACTCCTTTTTAATGGATTTCTCCCTATAATGTGTAAGTAAGAAATATGTAAAGTGTTTTGTTAAAGGAACATCTCGAATGTGACACCCTTCTATCCATGTTTAATATGGAAACTTTTTATTTCTCAGAAAATATTGTAACTACAATATTACTTGAATTATGTGCAATTTATTTGCAGAAGTTTTCTTAGTCCTAGATTGGTAAATAAAAAAATGG
Organism: Dendropsophus ebraccatus; assembly: GCF_027789765.1. Taxonomy (NCBI): domain Eukaryota; kingdom Metazoa; phylum Chordata; class Amphibia; order Anura; family Hylidae; genus Dendropsophus; species Dendropsophus ebraccatus. The sequence goes on along the minus strand of NC_091455.1, from coordinate 65,984,010 downwards.
TAATGATTTAAAATTTCATAATTTAATAAGCCGGAGCAAACAGTATCCAAATAACACTATCCTAATAAAAGAACGAGCAGACATAATGAAGGCTTTCTTGACTGCACTGCTTGAACAACAACAACTTAATTCTATGCTGGATTGTTACTGAAAGGATTTTGCCCTCTTCCATCGCTTCCATGGTGTAGTGTCCTGATGGAGAGACTATGAGGTTTTGTAAAGCTTTGATGTTTTAGCACCTAGTAAAGGTCCTTTGAGCAGCAATCCTGGTTAATGAGTTAACTTGCATATTTTTATAAGATTAAATATGAAAGTAGGATTTTTTTTACTTTTTCATTTTATATTATAAAATCATCAAAAATCATGTAGTTTTCATTTTGGCCACTTGGTTTAAAACTAAGCTGAGACCTCCTGTTTTGTCTGTGATGATAAGGAGGAGACTACTGGAAAGTGATCTGTACAGCATTACAACAACAGGTGACACCACTAGGTAGCAAAACAAAAGCAACTCTGATTGCCCTGCCTTGTGGAATGATCTTTTCTCTGGTCTCCGCTTATATTGTGTCCTATACAAAGAATTGGCTGGATATGTTCATAGTGTCAATGTTCATGAGGCTTGCAGTAAAGCATGTCACTAAAAGCTGTTAAAAACAGCTTGAGCATAGAAACATATAAAAAAAACGTTCACGTATCTGTCTCTAATCAGTAAAAGTGAATCTAGGCAACACATTCCCTTAAACAGATTTGCTGCCGAATCTGAGCATTTTGACAGGCTTTGTTATGAACATACCTGCTGATGCCTCCACTGCTCTCTCAGCACACCAGCTGGAAAGGGGGGAGGCGTCTGGACTGTCTGACAGGCATGCTGTTCAGCCTGTCAGAGTACAGAGACGCCGGTCCAATCAGAGCTGATGCTCCCTCCTTACTCCCTCCCTGCTCTGATTTAAACAGGTGGAGGCTTCCATGCCTCGCCCGTGATCAAGTCTTTTGGCTGGCTCGTGCGTTTATTGTGTGCTCCTTTCTGTGTTTGACCTCTTCATCTATATTGTGGACTTGCCTTTTGGATTCTGATTTGGATTTGACGTGACCTCCTGGTTCTGACTCGGCTTGATTGGTTTGTTCTTTGTTTCCCTGGACTGCTTTCTCTGTTTGACTTCTGGCTTGGACTTGTGGTACTTCTGGATTGTGATTCTGTGTATGACGTGACTTCCTGGTTTGACCTGGCTTGTTGGTTTGGTTTATCTTTCTCCTTTGTCTAGCCTTAACGGTTAGGTCTGCTGGGACTTGTAGTTCTCCTGTTTTTGTTGTTGCCCTTGCTTCCTCCAGACTTGTACTGTTTCATCTCCCCTCCTGCACTTAGCCAGTGTAGGGACCGCCGCCCAGTTGGGGACTGCTGTTTAGGGCAGGTCGTCCAAGCAGGTAGGGATAGGGGTCTGGGTTCAGAATAGGGCTCACTCTTCCCTGCCCCGGACGTGACAGGCTTATTCCACTCTAGAAATGAGTCCTTCTTGCCATTCAGCCTTGGTCAACACAATGTACACAAAGGCCATACACAGTGTTTCCCCGAAAATAAGATGGTGCTTTATATTCCTCCCACCCCCCCCCCCCAAAAAAACAAAAAAAAACAGGCCCTATGTCTTATTTTCAGGGGATGTCTTATTTCTCCCCCCCACCCCCACCCCACCCGGCCGAGGGGAGAGAAGTAAGACGACTTTCCTGGACCTCCCCGGAATACACACTGGAAGAGCGCATCAACAGCCGGTCAACGGGTTGACGCAGAGTGATGCATGGCGACGGCGTGCATCAGGACATGGGGGCCATGGACCAGGCTGCCTGCAGTGCCGGGTTCGGAGGTCCACGAGGGATTAGGTGAGTCCGGGGTAGCGGGTGGTTTGGCCGGGGGGTGGCCTTACTTTCGAGGAACAACTTACTTATGGGGGCAGCCGTAGTTTAGAGAAGGGGGTGCCTTATTTTCAGGGGGGTTCCTAAGTTTAGACTAGAGGGTAGAGTAGCTGGGGTGTCTTATTTTAGGAGGGCGTCTTATTTTCGGGGAAACACGGTAAATAAATATAATGTTTTGCCTTTTTTTTGTTTTAATGTTTATTATTCAACTTTATTTCTTACACAGAAACTGGGCATTTTGGTTTAAACAGCAGCTGGTTTGTGGCATACAGAATACTGATGGGTTAATATTTCAGTGGGTTGCTGAACCAAACATGCTCACAAACCATATGGAAGCACAAAAATATATCCGAATGTACAGAAGTAAAAGAAGCAGAAGTGCAGCTAAGGTCACTATTGTTTAGGCTTTCTTTCTTATTTAAATGTTCAGCTACAGACACTGAAATTAAGCAATACATTTCCCCACATTACTGAGAAAACCTCGGAGAATAGAGATCCATCTGTGGCAAGTGAGGAATACAGAGATAAACCACTGCAGGGCACTATCTTTTTATTCCTGTCAGTAGTAAACTCTCTTAGTCAGCAGGGAGTACATAGTGTTGATTTGCTGAAAATCTGAGATTATATCAGCACAGTGGTGACTGCAGATTGGAGAGGGTAAAGGTAGAGGTGCCCAAAAGGTGAAACAATGCTGAAAGCAACAGCAGCAAGAGAAAAATGTCTTGACATTTAAAAGACACTAACAGGCCTCTGAAATAAAGCAACACTCACTGGAGTCCTCGGACCAGCGTACCCGGGAGGGACGCATTACAGGGAGAGAAGAACTAACAAAAACTGCAGAAAATAACAGCTCTGATCTCTACACTTATGTTCTAGCTTTGGCCATAAATTAGAATATTTGGGGGGAAAAGATATTATTCTTCATTTGGAAACATTAGTACATTGTAATAAGAATATTTTTTCGGGTAACCAGTCAAATCATTCCATTAAAAACAAACAAACGGTGAAACTCTAAAGAAAGGTTGGCTTTTATACTACAGGGATTTATGGATGTTTACTACTTTTTTACTATACAGCATAAAAGTACTCAAGTTTCGTATTTGAATTTGATATAGAAAGACACAAATGATGGAATTGCGCATAAGAATAAAATGTTTTTTTTTTCTACTTCAGTAATACATTATAAGGCTATGATCACACTATGGGAGTTGGCCATAATGATCATTATGTGCATGCATTATTAGCAATAGATGGACGCCTTTTCCAGCTAATATCCTGTAGTGGGAATATAGCCTAAAAAAAATCCACAAAAATTTCAAAAAACAAAAAAAGAAAACATTGTATAAAAAACACAACTTTGACTTAAAGGCTATGTTCACACACAACATTTTTGCTCAGTGTTTTGGTCAGTATTTTAATTAATTAATGGCAAATAGTGGCTGTTATTTCGAAATAAAGTCCGTTATTTGCCATTTAATGGCGGCCATCCACTCAATTTCTACAGTGTATGTGAACATAGCCTTTCTGTGTTTTCAATCCATGCCGGTTTTGGTAGCAAAAAAAAAAACCTGATCAAACTACTGTGTGTGAACATAGCCTAATACTTCATACACTGTTAGGCACAGAAAAAAACACAAGGAATTAAAAAATATAGATTGCTGAAAAAAAACACTGGGTCCATCTAGTCTGCCCTATTAGTATTTTCATTTTTATTATCTTTGGATAGATATATGCTTATCCCAGGCAGGTTTACATTCAGTTATTGTAGATTTACCTACCACACCTGCTAGAAGTTTGTCCCAAGCATCTACTACTCTTTCAGTAAAGTAAAATTTTCTCATGCTGCTTTTAACTGTTCATCCTCAGATAAGTTGTTTCTTTGGCTTTCATCATGACATCGTGCCCCCAAAAAATAATTCCAATATTGAAATAATGTATCTCATCATTCTTTCCTGGTACTTTTGCTTGAAGACTATAGAACAGGGCTGCACAAACTGTGGCTAATCAACTGTTATAAAACTACAATCCCCATCATGCTTGGACACCAGTCATGATGGGACTGGTTCACTGAAACGTGTTAGATGTTTGTTCTACAACGGCCTCCGTATCCACAAAATGACGTCACTACAACGTGGACTCCTTTGAAACTACTCCACCACGCCGGGTGTCTGGTAGCAGCTGAGCCGCCGGTCCAATTAGGGTGCGATCCACATGCCAACACGGATTACTCCAGTTCCTACGTAAGACAATAGACCCCACGGGGGAATCATTATTTTAAGACCCTTGTGAATATTGTATTGTACAATTATAAGATATACATATACACCCATTTAAGGCACCACTATCCATTGATAATTATTCTCCCAGTAGCTACAGCGCTAAAAATTATTCTACATACATTTTTACACACCACAACCGAGGATAAGGTAACCTCGATTTCTTTTCAGCAGCATAGTAGCAACATCTCTGCTGTGCAGCGCCGGTCAGTGTGCACTTCTTCGAAGTACACACTATTGAAATACTAAGAAATTAATTATGGACGTTATTCTATACGGTGTGTACTGCCATCCAATTTCCTATTGACATCAATGGTGCACATTATTAGGCTATGTACACACTGTGTATCGTACCGGCCGTTCCGTGACCTGATCTGTCCGGCCACAGGGCTCTGATGCGGGCGCATCAGCGCGCGCCCGCATCAGAGCTTCCCCCTGCACACAACGAAGCTAGCGGCCGGAGCCGCTGGCATCATTGTGTGAACTGACAGGGTTTCCTATGGCCGCAATTCACTGAATTGTGGCCGTAGAAAACTGACTTGTCAGTTATTTGCAGCCCCGTGCAGGATCCCATAGCTGAATAGGCTATTTTCACAGGCACATAAAGTACAGCCGTTGTTGCCGATGGCAACAACGGCCGTACTTTTACGTAGTGTGAACATAGCCTTATATTGAAAATATGAACATATTTTTCACTCAAAACTAGTGCCATATTTTGATATTTTTTAATGTGTGTAAACCTAACCTTTCAGTTATAATAGTTTTTTTCAATTTCCTTATCTCTTTATTGGTTTATTAGTTTAGAAACGCCAACACATTTCATCCTCATTTTACTTCCTTAAAAAAATCAACTTGAGACAAGGCTTTAAATAAATAATGTAATTGTTTACTGTCTCATTTGTGATGGAAGATACTTCCCCTGCAAATTCATGAGAGGATTGTGTGTGACAGGTGACTGTAATAGATTGACTTAGTGATGACAGTGATGTAAGGACGGGGCAGGTAAATGTAACTTTACTACTGTTCAATAGAATCTTAATCATTAGAGTACACAGCAAATGAGCGAGTAAACAAGCTAGCTGTCCATGAAGAAGGACTCCAAAATGATGGCTTTTTCCTTCCGATTCATTACAGTAGATGATACAATAGAGTCCATCAAAGAACAAGAACACAAATGAAAAGTAAACCATTATAAAATCATAATAGTGAATTAATGTGTATTTATAATAATCACAAGGCGGTTAATGGTGCGACAAGCCTTCATCTACTTCCACATCACAGATACCGTGGCCTAGATTTTAAATATCCCTCCACATTAGGGTTTCAGTCGCACATCCTGATAAATTTATGTGTCTGATCGCCATTTATGTGTATTTGGCGTGTTTTTCATGTGTAACACTTTACATTATTCTGCACCAAACACATCATGAATGTGAAAACTGAGTGAAAACATTCAAGTTGGTCAACAAAGTACAAAGTAGATGTACCAGAAAATGTAGTAAAAATGTTCTCTGTGCAAAATCGGGAAAAATCCAATATAAACACTTGAAAAAGTGCCAGTTTTTTTTATTAGTAAATCTGAGCCCATGTGTTGTTTTTCCTGGTATTACAAGCAAAGCAAGTGTAATGGTGTAGTTTAGAGTCTCTATGGATGGATTTCTGAAAGCTTTACAATAGATGACTACTTAGTATTTTAGGATGAAATAAAAGACATAAGCCCACCGAGTTCGGTCTTCTTCAATCTGTTATACTGTATATCATTCATTGCTAGATTAATTATATCCTTCAATGCCATTTGCTGACATAGACTCTGCCATTACTACATCTTGGACTAGGACATTCTATAGTTGGACTACATTGAACAGCACTGTCTGGATCTGAAAAAAGTTGTTTTTGTGCTGATTCTTACAATAAAGAAAACAATATGAAAACAGAAATTTTTGTAAATTGATTATTTAGGCCCCGTTCCCACTGAGGAAAGGTAGCGGAATTCCGCGACGGAATTGTCCGCCGCGGAATGCCGTTAGCCTCCCGCTCATAATGGGAGTCTATGGGAGGCGCGCGCTCCTGCCCTGTCCGCGCTGAAGAATGAACATGTTCAGGATTATTTATGTACATAGATATTCAGATCCTTTGTAATGTGACTAAAATATATTTCTTTTAAAAATCTTTAGGCTATATTCTCACATGCAGTATTGCAATGAAAATGTAATGTGAATGTATCATTTAATTGCAGTAATCAATGATTTAATTTAAATAGAAAAGATGAAGAATTAGTGATGCTTTCATTAGAAAACTGGGAAAAAAGTTGCAAATGTTTGGGCAATTCCCTCAATTCTTCTGCAAAGCACTGGAAGTTGAACATTTTTGAACAAATAACATCTGCTCGAAAAATTACAGTTCTATTTTTGCCAAAATCTAAACAAAAACCTGTCTCAGCTATCGCCAAGGTAGCCATTTAGCATCAGATGCTCGATTTTATAAAGAGCCCCCCCCCCCCTATTTAATTGTTTCTAAACGTGACCTGAAAAGCTATTTTGATAGTGCTGTTTCTTTTGGTTGAGCAAGCTGGTCATATCCTGGTCCCAGGGGTCAGAAAGATATCACCACTGAAAAAACATAGAGGTAGTTGGGTAGGCGTACTAACTTAAGAGTCTCTTCCAAATGATTAGAATTACATGGCAGCATGGTGCCTGGTGTGGCTCTAAACTATCATTTTTAATTAGCTTTAGGCACTACCCCTTTTTTTTTATAATTCCACCTGAGAACATTAAAGTGTACCCGTCGTTATAACTTAATTATACTTAGTTATACTGGCCGGAATTGCTTTGTTTAGTCTGTTTTTTTACAACCAGCACAAGTCTGCCTTCAGGAGACTGGACCTGAATTTCTGGTAAGTTCAGCTTTGTTTTACAGCATGATAAAAAAAAATCAATGTATAATGCAAACTTGCTTTATATCACATCTACTGTTGATTTAGATTTTGAAAGTTATACGACAGTGACACTTTAAGGTTCAGATGAAAAATGTATTATTTCTACCTCATTGTGAGTTTTTAGTGTGTAAAGAGCCAGATCATGATCAGGTTTTTTATGTAGTAACTAATGATGAAGGTAAGAAACTTACATTTATCATCGGCACCCTGTGCACTATAGGATCAGCAGGTTTGATAAAGTGTAGTCTAGTTTACATTTTGCACTATGATGTCGTTGTTGCCGCCATTTTTTCTATCTAAAAAAGAAACAAATTAATAGCTTGATATTCCTCTACCCCATAGGTTCTACTTCGTGGCTAAATGCACCCCCCCCCCCCCCCCCCACACACACACACACAAAGAAACTAAGGTACATTGAACCAAAAGGTTTGCACAGGGCCTTAGTGTGAATGGAGTCTTACGCTTTACCACTTTATCCTTTATAAAGCATGTCCTCTTCTGAAAGAGAAAGTTTTTTTTTTTTCCTTTCTTTTTTTTTTTTTTGTAAAAAACTATTGTTTAAGTACAGTACCTTGTTGTTCCAGTGAAGTGTTATTAAAGAACAACTCACTTTCTTTATCCGTACTTTTGGGTATAATAGGAAATTTATATTCTCTGTGTATCCAATATCACAGAGAGACGTTTCAATCTTGTGCGGAGATGCAATTCAAATGAATTGAATAGGAGATTTTACCTCTCTTAAAAGTATTTAGGAATCCCACAGCAGTCACTGAATGGGAGAAGGTTTCAGCTGTCACTTGTAACATCTTGCTGAGAACTTCATGACTGATACTTGATGTATTATCATTAGGTGAAAAAAATAACATCTTTTTCTAAGGAAAACATCTTGTTTTGAAATCTAAAAAATATATTACAGCTTTATATGTGCACTGGGATATGTGTCGTTATTTGAAAAGATGTCTCATCTCGAATTTTAGCCTTGGAGACAGCTAGATAGAGACACATAAGTTAGGATGATACAACTTTCTTATGAAACATTTATAGTCACAAACACCACACTGAACAAAGAACAACATTTACAACAGGGTTTACAACTATTTCTTATGGATGACGTTTTAATATGCCCATAAAACAAGGCAAATTCAATTAATATGGTTAGTATCTAGAAGATTACAAGGCAAACAAAACCTTATTACTCGCTCCAGTTAATCAAATGGCTTTGTCTCACACAATTTTCCAAATATTGCTTTACCCATGAAAAAAATTCGAATTTTTGAATCTGTGTAGCAACGAATTGAAAAATATTTGTTCCAACAACCCCATAGTGTAAAACATTCATATAAGTTATGAATTATCAGCACCTATACTTCCCACCCACTAAATCAAACACATGATATCATAGAATAGATCTCTTATTCTTTCTTCATGATTATAACAAAAAAAAAACATTTTAAGAAAAATGAATGCAGATTCTTTAGAATCAATAGAGCCGCATAACAGTGGAGTGGAGGGAAAATCATCACATTGGGGGCCAGCAGGCCCGCCTCCAGTGCTTTATGCCAGGCTGTTGGTCTGTCATAGACCAACGGACGGTCCAAGAAAAGACTGTGACACCAACATCCCTGCACCGGCGTTGATCCATTCATTAAAATACACAAAGCAATGTACCTAGTGGTGCATTCGCTTTAACATAAATACACTGCTCAAAAAATAAAGGGTACAACACAAGTGGCTCAGGTAGTGCAGCTTATCCAGGATGGCACATCAATGTGAACGGCGGCGAGAAGGTTTGCTGTGTCTGTCAGCATAGTGTCCAGATGCTGGAGGCGCAACCAGGAGGTAAGTGTTATACAGGTATAAATTGAATGTGCAGCATCTAAGCTTGTGGACAGTGAGGAGAACCCCATATAGAATAAGGTGATGATTACTTTAATGGTTATGACATTTCTGTATGCTTATCTTTCCTGTTCCATGGTCATGTTACAAGTGTCCTCTATTAAAGTGTTAACAAAATTTGTTGGTACTTTTCATGAAACCAAATCTATCCAAATACCTTACATAGTTACATAGTATGGTTGAAAAAAAAGACCCATAAGTAACAAGCTAATCTACCCCAAAGTGAAAAATTATACCTCCTGATCCCAAGTGACTGGATAAACATTCAAACAAGAATTTTATACATTTACATACTGTAAGCATTCAGAAAAAAAATTTCTGAAGCTATTTCTGCTACTCTGACGAGATCCTAAAGTAGTCTATTCTACAGTTCTTATAGTGAAGAAGGCTTTTTGCCTCTAGATATTGAACCTTTCTTTCTCCAGACAGAGGGCATGCCCCCTTGTCTTTTGAGGAGGTTTAACATGGAACAGCTTTACATCAAATGTTTTATATGATGGCTGATATACAAGTTAGTCATGTTCCCCCTTGGACAACTCTTTTAAAGATAAATCCAGTTCTTTTAATGTGTGCTCATAGCCAAGATCCCCTGTGTTCCTTATCAGTTTGCTCTTTTTGAACTTTCTCTAACTCCAGGGTATTCTTTCTATGAACTGTACTGCATATTCTAGATGAGGCTTTACCAATGGTTTAAGATCAGTCAATATTATGTTCCTGTCCTGTGAGTCCATGAACGGAAAGGATGGAGAAACCTGTAAACAGCACCACTTTGCATGCTGAATGCAGAGCACAATGACAGTAGAAGAAGAGGAAGACAGAAAAGCACATGACTCACTGTTGAGTTGTTAGTATGTGACAAATTATTATCTCAATTGGAAATTCAAGGACACCATGTTTATTTGTGTTTACAAATCATTCCAAAGGTGAGATAGTTAGATGGAAGTTCTTCAAGTCTCTAAAATCTGTAAAACCTTATGCTGTCACATGGTGTATAGTGGTGCTTTAGGTTTACGTCAAAAGAGGGGAACTAAAGTAATTTGATGTTGGAGTCCTTCTCAAATGTATTTGGCTTAAATTATAAAAAGAAAGAGTAGGGTCCACTAGCTTTACTAATGGCTCTTTCATATGGCCCAATATGTGGCCATTCAGCGAGATTTAGTCAGATTGCTATTTTAAGAAAATGAGCCACATATATTACCAGAATTATCGACAACATCATGCGGTAGACAAATCGGGCCATGGTTTCCACCATGTATGGAACACATTCTGAACACATACAGTGGTTTGCAATAAATTAGAATATCAACAAAAAGGTTTTTTTTTCAGTAATTCAATTCAAAAAGTGACCTCATATATTCTATAGAGTCATTACATACAGAGTGAACTTTTTCAAGCGTTTATTTCTGTTAAAGTTAATGATTATGGACTACAGCCAAGAAAAACCCAAAAGTCAGTATTTAATAAAATTTGAATAATTAACCCAAAACACCAGCAGTGGCTTCCTAAGTTTTATAAAAGGTCCCCTAATCTGGTTCAGTATGCAACACAATCATGGGGAAGATTGCTGACTTGACAAATGTTAAGAAGGCAGTCATTCACACATTCCACAAGGAGGGTAAGCCACAAAAGTTCATTGCTAAAGAAGCTGGCTGTTTTCAGAGTGCTGTGTCAAAGCATAATAATGGAAAATTGAGTGGAAGGAAAAAGTGTGGTAGAAAAAGGTGCACAAGCAACTAGGAGAACCGCAGTCTTAACAGGATTGTAACAAAAATGCCATTCAAAAATTTTGAAGAGATTCACAAAGAGTGGACTGCTGCTGGAGTCAGTGCTTCAAAAGCCACCACATACAGATGTCTGCAGGACATGGGCTACAGAGTTGGATTTCATGTGTCAAGCCACTCCTGACCAATAAACAACGCCAGTAGCATCTTATCTGGGCCAAGGAAAAGAAAAACTGGACTGTTGATCAGTGGTCCAAGGTGCTGATTTCATATTAAAGTAAATTTTGCATTTCATTTGGAAATCAAGGTCCCGGAGTCTGGAGGAAGAGTGGAGAGGCACAATCCAATCTACTTGAGGTCAGGTGTGAAGTTTTCACAATCAGTGATGGTTTGGGGAGACATGTCATCTGCTGGTGTAGGTTCAACACTGCCTTCTACCAGGACATTTTAGAGCACTTCATGCTTCCCTGTGCTGAAAAGATTTTTGGAGATGGAATTTTCATCTTCCAGCAGGATTTGGCACCTGTCCACACTGCCAAAAGTACCAATACCTGGTTTACTAACCACAGCATCACTGTGCTTGATTGGCCAGCAAACTCGCCAGACCTCAACCCCATAGAGAATTTATGGGGTATTGTCAAGAGGAAGATGAAAGACACCAGACCCAACAATGCAGATGAGCTGAAGGCTGCTATCAAAGCAACCTGGGCTCCAATAACACCTTTGCAGTACCATCAGCTGATCACCTCCATGCCACGCCGCATTGATGCCGTCATTTATGCAAAAGGTGCCCCAACCAAGTATTGAGGGCATTTACTGTACAGACTTTTCATTTGGTCGACATTTCTGTGTTAAAAACATTTTTTTTTCAGTTGGTTTTATAAAATATTCTAATTTTCTAAAATACTGACTTTTGGGTTTTTTTTGGCTGTAATCCATAACCATTAACTTTAACAGAAATAAACACTTGAAACTTAAACATATTTGAATTAAATTACTGAAAAAAAAAATACTTTTTGTTGATATTCTAATTTATTGCAAACCACTGTATGTGGAAATACATCCTGTTCACACAACATCTATTTAAAAATACCTGTTATTGCTGCTATTTAATATTTAACTGACTGCAATGCATTGAAGTCAATGGAATGACGAACGTCTGGTGCACACAGTGTATAACATAACGGACGTTATCTATGCAGACATCAAAATACTGATCATGACAGTTATTTTCAGACATCTTTTGCAAACAGCGGACGTTAATTTTTAGTTGTTAACATGCATTTTTTCTTTTTCACCGTCCTTTCGCTTTTTATTTACTATTAAATTCAATGGACTTTTCAATTAAAGACACAACCAAAGGGCAATTAGTCCACCTGAACTGTACTAACAGCAATTAATGCACTGACGAGCGGCCAATCCTCAAAATAACGGGTGTCATTTTAGACTTAAAAAGACGGGCGTCATTTTAAAAATTATAAATGGACAAGAAAAGACGTTGTGGAACGAACAGACCCTTTGACAAAAGACAAGAGAAATATTCTGTGAGGAACTTTTTGAAATGTTTCCCTTCTTTTCATAAACATCAAAAGATGTTTATTAGAGAGGATTTACTAAATAAAGCTTGAAGCCTTAGGCTGCTATTATAGGAACCCCCAACTCGCATGCTAAGCCTCATGCTAAGTCCTTCGTTAGAAAGTAACATGAACTACACAAAATTTGTAAATATATTTTGGCCTTTTCTTTTTCTGAATCCTGGTTCAGTGCTCATAATAACCCCCTTCCCCCCCCCCCCCCCCCCCCCCGATGTATAAAGGAAGCCTAATGGAAAGATTTACTCATCTTCTATGTTTTAGAACCATTCTTGGTTTAGGCTTTTAAATACGGGTGCAAAATACGGGTGTGTGAAAATGGCCGTAGGATTGGTTGCATGTTTTAAATGGATGTCTTCCCAAAGCGCAAATGATAAAGAATCAACAACTTTCTTTTAGATATAGACAAATTAGATTCATTATAATGATCATATTAATCTCTCGGAGTTAATTCTTCCCCTGTAGCATATACCCTGTGTTGCCAAGTGATGTCTTTAGAGTACATATCCAGACCCACTATGCACTGCTGCTTCAATTTGGCACTTCACAAACACTTACTTGCACTTTCATCTTCACTCTGTTGCCATATATTTTTGTAGCATATATTAGAGGATATTTTGGAAAGTTGCCATCCCAGCAAGGATGTTCCTTTGAAATCTCAGAGAGGATATAACTGGCATTGTTCAAAAGTAGTTTTCTTGCCTGTGACTGGCAGCTCGTTGGCTGCGAAATTCATCTCCACCGACAGCCACTTGCCAGAGCCTCACTTGAAGCCTGATGCCTATTAAGCTGATTATTTGTTTTTGAATAAGGAACAGCAGTGATTCTGCATGAACTGTCACACATGCCTTAACTCATGAAAAGTGGTCAAATCATTTTGATGACATTTTCTCCATGTTCCCAATGGCATGAAGCTTATTTACATGTTGTCAACGTCAGGACAGAAGTTGAAACATTCAACAGACAGCGGATTCCCAAGGAATGTAAAATCTCCTTTGCTGTGAGGTCAACCTCGGAAAACTTATTTTAACACAGTAGTGATGATATCTAATTCCCAGAGTGTTGATTAGAATTTGTACGTAAAGGTCACTAAATAAGTTGGCACCGGCATGTTCAAAGCAAAGTAAAATAATACCATTAAAAATAAATGATCTTCACAGGTGATTTAGATGATAGAATACACCAACAGGGATTCGTTCTCACTGTGCCATGCTTTAGCAAATGGGCAATGCGCTGGAAAAACATATGGCTTACCAAGTTACAAAGGGTTGGCTATCTATGGATTTTGAGGGCTATTGAAATAAATATATGAAGAGATGTAATAAAATGTAGACAAGAACTCTACCTGTTTTGTCAATAAAATTATCTCATATAGAAGTTGCATTAGTGGTGTTCCACACTACTTCCTGTTTTGATACAAAAAGAAGATAAAAAGTACATCTTACAGAATAAGTACATCCAATATCCGAATGCCATGTACCAATCTTAAAAAAGTTATAAAGTCACACAAGAGCACAAGTTACACAAGGAATATATATATGTAAAGTGTCAAAGGAGAGCAAGCACCGGGTCCCCAACATTCTGCAAGCGGCCATCTGGGGTGCAAATCCAGGTCCAAAGTACAGAGTGTAAAAAAAGTCATAGCGGAATCGCAGGTCTGGTTACAATAAGTTGTATGTTTCTTTAATTACATCCACTCAACAGACGTGCAACGTTTCAGCAATGAATTGCCTTTATCAAACCTATCAAGCATGCTTGATGAAGGCAATTTATTGCCAAAACATTGCACATTTGTTGAGTGGATGTAAATAAACATACGGCTTATTTTGACCAAACTTCCGATTCCACTGTGAACTGTCTATCTATCTATCTATCTATCTATCTATCTATCTAGCACAGAAAAAAGCCGCACATCCAAAGGCAAAGGAGTGGGTGCTAGCAGAGAAAGTCCCTTGGCCGAGGATCCCAAACACAGTCCGCAAAAATCCGCAGCACTCCAACATATGGTGAAAAGATTTATTCCATCAAAACAGGTACAGAGAATTAGCTAATTCTCTGTACCTGTTTTGATGGAATAAATCTTTTCACCATATGTTGGAGTGCTGCGGATTTTTGCGAACTATCTATCTACACTCACCGGCCACTTTATTAGGTACACCATGCTAGTAACGGGTTGGACCCCCTTTTGCCTATAGAACTGCCTCAATTCTTCGTGGCATAGATTCAACAAGGTGCTGGAAGCATTCCTCAGAGATTTTGGTCCATATTGACATGATGGCATCACACAGTTGCCGCAGATTTGTCGGCTGCACATCCATGATGCGAATCTCCCGTTCCACCACATCCCAAAGATGCTCTATTGGATTGAGATCTGGTGACTGTGGAGGCCATTTGAGTACAGTGAACTCATTGTCATGTTCAAGCAGAAATCGAGACTCATCAGACCAGGCAACGTTTTTCCAATCTTCTACTGTCCAATTTCGATGAGCTTGTGCAAATTTTAGCCTTAGTTTCCTGTCCTTAGCCGAAAGGAGTGGCACCCGGTGTGGTCTTCTGCTGCTGTAGCCCATCTGCCTCAAAGTTCGACGTACTGTGCGTTCAGAGATGCTCTTCTGCCTACTTTGGTTGTAACGGTTGGCTATTTGAGTCACTGTTGCCTTTCTATCAGCTCGAACCAGTCTGTCCATTCTCCTCTGGCCTCTGGCATCAACAAGGCATTTCCGCCCACAGAACTGCCGCTCACTGGATGTTTTTTCTTTTTCGGACCATTCTCTGTAAACCCTAGAGATGGTTGTGCGTGAAAATCCCTGTAGATCAGCAGTTTCTGAAATACTCAGACCAGCCCTTCTGGCACCAACAACCATGCCACGTTCAAAGGCACTCAAATCACCTTTCTTGCCCATACTGATGCTCGGTTTGAACTGCAGGAGATTGTCTTGATCATGTCTACATGCCTAAATGCACTGAGTTGCCGCCATGTGATTGGCTGATTAGAAATTAAGTGGTAACGTGCAGTTGGACAGGTGTACCTAATAAAGTGACCGGTGAGTGTATCTATCTATATATTGCTAAGCCTGAGGTAAAAGGAAAAAAAAAGTGATACTTACCTAACCAGATTCCTTTGCGGCTTCCCTGCTCCCGCTGCTAGTCTCTGCGGCTCCTGTCTTGGCCAGCGATTAAACTGGACAGTGGAGGACTGCCAGAAGCTGAAACAGGAGCTGTGGGGGATCAGGGGTAGATATTTTTTACTTTTTCTTTTTTATCCAAGGCTCAGTAAAGTATAAAATAAAATGTATACTAGAATAATACCCCTTTAGGCTATGTTCACACAATGTTTACTTCTGGCCGTTATTTTAGGCTGTAAACAACAGCCGTCATTAAACCACATTTTGGGGTCCATTATTACAATAACAGCCGTAGGTTTAATATTTAGTTTGAGGTTCCAAGTTGGCCACTTTTAATACCCTTTTGGGTGTGGCTATTAAAAACTTAAAGCTGTGGGGGATCAGGGGTAGATATTTTTTACTTTTTCTTTTTTATCCAAGGCTCAGTAAAGTATAAAATAAAATGTATACTAGAATAATACCCCTTTAGGCTATGTTCACACAATGTTTACTTCTGGCCGTTATTTTAGGCTGTAAACAACAGCCGTCATTAAACCACATTTTGGGGTCCATTATTACAATAACAGCCGTAGGTTTAATATTTAGTTTGAGGTTCCAAGTTGGCCACTTTTAATACCCTTTTGGGTGTGGCTATTAAAAACTTAAAGCTGTGGGGGATCAGGGGTAGATATTTTTTACTTTTTCTTTTTTATCCAAGGCTCAGTAAAGTATAAAATAAAATGTATACTAGAATAATACCCCTTTAGGCTATGTTCACACAATGTTTACTTCTGGCCGTTATTTTAGGCTGTAAACAACAGCCGTCATTAAACCACATTTTGGGGTCCATTATTACAATAACAGCCGTAGGTTTAATATTTAGTTTGAGGTTCCAAGTTGGCCACTTTTAATACCCTTTTGGGTGTGGCTATTAAAAACTTAAATAGAATTTATGTTAAAAGACCGCCATAAATAAATACTATGGTGGAGGTTTATCAAACTGGTGTAAAGTAGAATTGTCTTTGTTGCCCCTAGCAACCAATCAGATTCCACCTTTCATTTCTCACAGACTCTTTGGAAAATGAATGGTGGAATCTGATCCAATTGGAATCTGAGCCAATTCTACTTTACATCAGTTTCATAAATCTCCCCCTATGTGTAAACAACAAAAAAAATAATTCAGGCCTTTCTGGTTCTTATTATTCAACCCAAACACAACTTTACCGATTTTGCTGTCATGTAGCCAACAAGAAACTGTTTTGCATAATATGAATCAAGTTTACATAAACAAATCAGAAAACATCTATTCTAATTAACCTCTTCATTGCTCATCTAAACAGATAAACAAAATACTGTAATATGCATAAATTGATTCATATAAAATAATCAGAGCGTGACATCCAAACAATCTGTAATGAAAAACAGAATGAAAACATAATTGTTCTAAAATACCCTTCACAATATCCTAAGATTTGAATTTTAATACCTATTTATAATTAATTGTAATCTTGATTTTAGTAAAATACTGTATAGAGTTAAGTTTAGTTTTTGCGCTAGTTTTTTTTTACTGGTGATATGACATCATAATAAGCCAGATACCTACTGGAGAAAAAAATAATAAATTGGGATTGCAGTGGCTTTCAGCACTGAGACCCACTGCAATCATTAACTTCTGATGACATGTCAAACGTTATTACAAATGATTAGAGATGAGCAAAGTGAATACAGGCCATCAATTCACTTTGTTCTGCTAAGGAAATTCGCAAAAAAAAAACAAAATGGTGGCCGCACATGCAGCCTGGAGTGTCACTGAACAGAAAAAAGGGATTAACCTTAATCCCTAGTGCCAGACCAATAAGCAATAGAGGGGCCCATTGCTGATGGTTTGGGCACTAGGGATTATGGTTAATCCCTTTAATCCCCTGTGATGTCAGCACCTCCCTCTCACTGTCTACATAAGGCAGTGCTTCTCAACTCCAGTCCCCAAGACCCACCAACAGGTCATGTTTTGAGGATTTCACAGGCGATATAATTATAGTCAGTGCACCAGTAACTGCCACAGCTGTCTGTTGTAACTGCGACAGCTGTTCATTGTAAGGGATAGCCGCAAAACATGACCTGTTGGTGGGTCTTGAAGACTGGAGTGGAGAAACACCGATATAGGGTGCCTTCACACCTAACGAATCCGCAGCGGATATCACGCTGCGAATTCGCAGCGAGATCCGCTGCGGATCCAGTGCCTTTCATCTCTTGACATCCCACTGTGAGTAACTGACTTAACCCCCCGCCGCCCGTCGCCAAGAGCATACGTTCCCTGCTCTGTGCCATGGCTGCATGTAAGGCTCCTGGCTCCGGTCCCGCTCAGCCAATCAGTGCATGGCAGCACTGATTGGCTGAGCGGGACCGGAACCGGAAGCTCCGGCATGTCAAAACTTAATACAAATAACAGTATGGTTAGAGAGTTGGCTGAATTTGTAGCTGGAGCTATATTTTGACCATACACCTCTCTGTCTCTTACTCACACAGTAAGTAATACTACTGGTCAGTGGATAATTTCCTGGACACCTGATGCTTACCATTTTGATTTCCTTTGGCTGACTCCTTTGATAGCATAGTTTAGGATTGCTTACTTTTCCAACTAACAATTCAATGTGAATGTTGACAAACCTTCAATACATTTAGTAGAAATCTATATAAAATAATTTTCCTTATGCATCTGGAAAACATTGTAGTTTAAAATCTACAAAACTAGATCTGCATTTCCAGGGAAATACATAGTGCTTAAAAAGAGCACCCCAGTGTCTTCCCTTTAAAAAAAAAACTTTAACCCTTGATTCCCCTTCGTTTGAGAGCGACTTTGGTACTCACTTTTTAAAAGTTACTTTGGTACCCTGCTTTTAAGAGCAAGCTATGTAATGTCCCTTTAAGAGCGACTTAGGCACCTTCCCTTTAAAAGCGACTTTGCTACTGTCCCTTTATAACTGTATGTGGCCTCAGGCCTTTACGTGTGAGTTTGATATCAGCACTTTAAGAGTGCCTTTGGTACCACCCCATTAAAAGTGACTTTGGTACCATCACAAGCTTATTTGACTCCCTTCTGCTACATCACTGACTCACTTCTGCTACATCACTGACTCACCTCTGCTACTTCACTGATTCACCTCTGCTACATCACTGATTCAGCTCTGCTGTGTCATGTGGGTATCAGCTCTGTTACATCATTGACTCAACTCTGCTGTGTCATACGGGTATGAGCTCTTCTACAACACCGACTCAGCTCTGCTGTGTCATGCGGGTATCCGTTTTGCTACAACACCAACTCAGCTCTGCTGTGCCATGGGGGTATCAGCTCTGCTACATTGACTCAACTCTGCTGTGTCATGCGGGTATCAGCTCTGCTAAAACACCAACTGAGCTCTGCTGTGTCATGGGGTATCGGCTCTGCTACAACACCGACTCTGCTCTGCCGTGTCATGTGGATATCGGCTCTGCTACAACACTGACTTGGCTCTGCTGTGTCATGCGGGTATCCGCTCTGCTACAACGTTGACTCAACTCTGCTGTGTCATGCTGGTATCAGCTCTGCTACAACACAGACTCAGTTCTGCTGCATCATGTGGGTATCAGCTCTGCTACAACAGCGACTCAGCTCTGCCGTGTCATGGAGGTATTGCCTCTGCTACAACACTGACTCAGCTCTGCTGTATCATGCGGGTATTGGCTCTCCTACAACACTAACTCCACCGACTTGGCTCTGCTGTGTCATGCGGATAACGGCTCTGCTACAACGTTGACTCGGCTCTGCTGTGTCATGCGGGTATCGGCTTTGCTACATCACCGACTAGGCTCTGCTTTTGTCATGCGAGTATTGGCTCTGCTACCTGACTTATCTCTGCTACATGACTGACTGACCTCTGCTACTTATAATGGTAGAGAACATTGCTCGGTTACCATGACAATCTTACTCATGTCAGTGAGACAAAATCGTTAAGGGCCTTCCATCTTCTACATCTTCTATTGGCCAATAGTGGACATGTGGGCTGCATGGATGTTATCAGGCATTGACTGACAAGACCTTATAATTTCTAATGCCCGCTATATTTCAGCTATTTGCATATGTGCTGTGATTGGCTGCTAGCATTTATAGTGTTACAGTTTTACAGATTACAATATAGTGCTTTTTAAAGCACTATAATTAGCAAAGCAGACAACATTTCAGGCCCTAAGGTTACGTTCACACACAGTTTTCGGATCTTTTTTTGGCTCAAAAATGCAACAAGCGAGTTTTTCTTTTTTTAGAATAGAGCTCTTAATTCCAACACACTTTTACTTTAAAGGCCCAATTGTTTCTACTGTTAAGTACCAGGACCTAATTCGAGACTTTTTGTGCCAACATCTGTCTGTATTTGTCATGTAATTTGGGATATATTTTTTTACATGTAAAGCAGCTGTTTTTGGACTTTAGCCAAAAAAAAAAAAAAAAAGGCCAAAATGGGTCACATTCAAAGGGCAGACTAATATAGCTACCCATTGGAATGACACAGTTGCATCACAAGGAGGTTGATGGAATTACAAAATAGGTCTCCCTACCTCTTTACACCACTTGCATAATCAGTATTGCATCAATGTCCTGCAGTACTTTTCAGCTGCTTTATGTCCTGTAGGAAGTGGTATATTCTTTCAAGTCTGAGGGTATGTTCCCACTACGTAATACATGCAGAGACTTCAAGTGGATTCTGCCACGCAGCTTCCGCTTAAAGTCCCCCCCATCCCATAGACTCAATTATATTTGCCAGCAAATTCTGCTTTCCACCAAAAGAATCGACATGTCATTTCTTTGGTTGAACGTCGAAATTCGCCGCCAAAGTCTATGGAACAGGCGGAATATCAAGCAGAGGCTGCGCGGCAGAATCAGCTTGAAGTCTCCCCACATATTCCATAATATTCCATAGTGGGAACATACCCTGACACAGTAGTCTCTGATGTCATCTCTGTCCATGTCACGATCTGTCTGGAGCAGGAGAGGTTTTCTGTGGGGATTTGCTACTGCTTTTGACAGTTTCTTAGAGGGACAGAGGTGGCAGCAGAGAGCACTCTGCTGCAGATGGCAGCAGAACACATCACTTCCTGCAGGACATACAGCAGCTGATAAGTACTGAAAGATTTAAGATTTTGAAATATAAATAAATTACAAATCTATATAACTTTCTGGCACCAGTTGATTTAAAAACATTTTTTTTTATTTCCCCCATTCCCATGGGACAAAGTAGATTTAGTAAGTAGTGCTTTTCTGTTGCTTCAACTTCAAGACTAAAAACCTGATGTCAAGAAGTTAAAATACTTATATAAAAAGAAGCAGGAAAATGTTTGAGAATACCATATGGCAGCAGATAATTAGAACAAATTTTCCCTAAGCACTTCTAACCTTATAATCCTACGGTGGGTGGATACTGAGACCATTTATCACCATAACCAACATTACATGCATTCATGTGGTATCTGTACTGCAAGCAATGAACATGGAGTTTCCATTAACTGATCATTTCCTTTCAATACATTGGTCCTAATTAGCTGCAAGGCATCTAATGTGCAGCATCACAGTGCAGGCGTCTGACATTAATGGTGCACTGTAAGACACACAGCTCATTAACCTTACAGCTGATTTTAGAAGACTCCTGTTTATATTCTCCATGAGTAAAATACCAATGCAATTATTTTTAATAACGTTCACCCACAGACAATGCATTCACAGTTTAATTCCTCCTCAACAGAATATTGTACAGGGGTCCATACATGTGAGGCAGGTAATAAGTAAAAACCAAAATAGAGTATCAACCACGCTTTATGAGACGTAAAAATAAATAAATAACTAAAACAAAACCGGTTATTTATACGTGCTAATGCTAAAATTATTCTATTCTTTAAAGGGGTACTTTGGAGAATTTTTTTTTTAAATCAACTGGTGTTGGAAAGTTATACAGATTTGTAAATTACTTCTATTTAAAAATTTCATGTCTTTCAGTCCTTATCAGCTGCTGTATGTCCTGCAGGAAGTGATGTTTTCTTTCTAGTCTGACGCAGTGCTCTCTGCTGCCATCTCTGGCCGAGACAGGAACTATCCAGAGCAGTAGAGTTTTTCTATGGGGATTTGCTACTGCTCTGGACCGTTCCTGACATGGACAGAGGAGGCAGCAGAGAACACTGTGTCAGAATGGAAAGAATACACCACTTCCTGTAGGACATACAGCAGCTGATAATTACTGAAAGACTTGGGATTTTTAAAAAGAAGTCATTTACAAATTAGTATAACTGACATTGATTTGAAAGAAATATTTTTTTTTCCAGAGTACCCCTTTGGCTTTGTTCACACAACATCAAAAAAAGAGAAAAGACGGCCAATTTCACTATTTATACACAATTTAACTGACTGCAATGGCAATGCGTTGAAGTCAATGGGAAGACGGACGTCCAATGCGCACAATGTATTGAATAACGGACATTTTTACCGCGGATGTCAAAATAATGAACATCATGATTATTTTCGGACGTCTTTTGCAAACAGCGGACGTTTTTTATAAGTTGTTTATTAGTTGTTTTTTTATTTGTCACCGTTCTTTCTCTGTTTTTACTATTAAATTCAATGGACTTTTCAATTAAGCCGCACCCAAAGGACAATTAGTAACCCAGACTAGAATAATGTACTAACATCAGTCATTGCAGGCTGCTAAATGGTGTAATTTTAATTGGAGCTAAAAAAATGTTGTGTGAACATAGCCTTTAGGAGATCAATGCAATAATTTACAGTTAGGCAATTCATTTCTTTGTCATAAAATAAGAAAAGTAAAAAAAAAAAATTCTGTCTGCTGTTGCGATATCTGGGTTCATGTAATGCATCTAAGTACACATTTGCCTATACTTTCTTCTGGAAAAACTAATATACAATTATAATTTACTGATTCAGGCTATGTTCCCACTACATCATGCTTTCTTGTTATGACCCCATAGTGGAAACATAGCCTTAAAGGGGTTATCCAACTAAGAGCAAAAAAATGAAATGCTAGCTGGTCTTACTCACCAAATCCCCCAGAGTATGTTGAGCCATCTCCTGTCTTTCTAGCTGCTGCCATTCCTGAGTTATATGTTTTTCCAAAAGCCGATCTATAACCTAGATAGGAAACTACATTTCCCATCATGCATCTCCCTCATTGGTCCATTTGCGTACTCACCCCCTTAGCTTTCTTTCCTGCCCACTGCTGTCATTAGCACCAGAGCTGTGACACAAAGACAGGCACATATACCTGCATTCATTTACTGCAAGCAGAGATATAACTATATCTTTTCATATCACAGAGACCTAGGCTCAAGGACACATGTAAGTCTATGGAAGCAGCACAGGTGCATAGAGACAATGCAGATAATGTCTCCTGGGGGTCGGGTTACCAAGTCAAAAGACAGCTAACCCAGCCCCCAGAGAGAAGATCACAAGTCCTCAGACCACAAAGAGAGGGGGAAAGGGAGCTGAGCGTTGTCTGAGTGGACTGAGAGTAGAGGATTTTAGACAAGAGTCAATAAAAATTAGAAAAATCACAGGTAAAGGGTGGAAAATAGGTTATACATGTATATTAGACATAGGGTGGTATTGGCAAGGGGGATTGTTTAGAATATTGCTTTTGTTACCTGGATAACCCCTTTAAGCAGATTTTTTTTTATAGGCTATGTTCCAACAATGTTTTTTCTTGTCCATTTATAATTTTTAAAATAATGTCCTTCAGTTGAGCCCAAAAAAGGTGGGGAGCAATGCCTAGCAGAGCCATAAGAGAAACAGATCACTAATATCAGGGAGACCAGCCAAATGATAACACTGCCGGCTGCTAGTGTTACGTTAAAAAATTATTGTCATTAACATTATATGGCTATGTTCACACAACGTCAAAGAAAGAGAAAAGACGTCCGTCTTTTCTATTTGTAAAAAACGTCCGCCGCGATTTAACTGAGTGCAATGCATTGAAGACAAAGAAATGACGGACGTCCAACACACAATGTATAAAATGACGGATGTTATCTGCATGTCAAAATAATGATCATGTCAATTATTTTCGGATGTCTTTATCAGACAGCGGACGTTATTTTTTTTGTTTATCACACAGTTTTTATTTTTTCACTGTCCTTTTTTTTACTATTAAATTCAATGGACTTTCAATGAAAGCCACATCCAAAGGGCAATTAGTCCTCCTAAACTAGAATAATGTACCAACAGCTGTTACTGCACTGAAGGGCGGCCAATGTTCAAAATAACCGGCGTCATTTTGGACTCAAAAAGACGGACGTCATTTAAAAAAAAAAATTGTGCCTCAAAAGACGTCTGTTGTTTAATACAGTGTGCAAATGACGTCCGTTATTCCATTGACTTCAATGCAACTGATAGAAGTCAATTAAAATGATGCAATAATTGAATTTTTTATTTAAACAAAAAGGACACCTTTTTCTTTTTTTTCACTTAGTGTGAACATAGCCATAAAGTGAAAATTCACACCAAAAATAAGTTATATTACACTAGGTGTATTATATTGATAAAAAGATATTATAGTTCCAAAAAGTTCTTCAAAATGGAAAAGCTTTAAAATAAATAAAATCTTTTAATAGTATAAGAAGAGACTTTTCAGCAAGTATGGCCTTTATATGGCTCATTTAATTGAGTCAGACCATAAGGTATCTGGAGGGTGTCTTCGCAAATATGACCCATTTAGTTAACAAGTTCTGACAACTAAAATATGGACTTGGTTTAATCCTGGAAGGAATGCTAAACACCACAGATTCATTCCTTATACTTGCATTTCCACAGAGAGAAAACATATGTTTACTAACTCTCCTCATTTTCCAATACATCTGCTAGCCTTTTACATGTACATTTGCGTCTCCTAGATTGCTAAAGGAAAGTTTGGTATTTCATTTAAAGAGAAAAATGTGCACATAGCTACCAATGTACTGGCAGCGGGGAGAGGAGGAAAGGGGTACACATCGTCACAGTGAATGTCATACTCTTCCAAATAGATTTTAAAGCAAATGTATCATCAGTTCTGAACATGTATAGAACGGCGCCGGCGCAGAGGAAGTTGGTGCTGCGGTCCTTATTTTTGAACCACG
This sequence comes from Dendropsophus ebraccatus, assembly GCF_027789765.1. Classification (NCBI taxonomy): domain Eukaryota; kingdom Metazoa; phylum Chordata; class Amphibia; order Anura; family Hylidae; genus Dendropsophus; species Dendropsophus ebraccatus. The sequence goes on along the minus strand of NC_091455.1, from coordinate 65,959,440 downwards.
GTCGCTTCCCGCATACGGCGCAGTTCTATCCTTGGCTACGGCCGGGGGTGAAGCACTGGAGGCAGGCCCACCCACCCCCCAGTGGGAGGAAACCCCCGCCCCTCTATGACATGACTACATTAGAATCAATGAAGCCGCGTCACAGAGGGGAGGGGGTTTCCTCCCACTGGGGGTGGTCCGGACCGCCTCCAGTGCTTCAGCCCAGGCCGTTGCCCAGGGATAGAACTGCGCCGTATGCGGGAACCGACCGCGATTCAAAAAAAAAGGACCGCAGCACCAATTTCCTCACGCCGGTGCTAATCTATACATGTTCAGAACTGATGATACATTTGCTTTAAATAGTATATACTGTACACATCACACTGCAGTTCTGACCTTAAAGTATAATCTAACAATGTAATGGCTAAAGGAATATACAAGCTTTATCTGCATCTACCCCACATGTACTGCACCCCCCTCTCTTGTTTGCCAATGATAACACATGCTCTCTCTATAACTTGTCCTCCACAGACAATCTCTAGTGGCAGCAGTCATATCAGTTGGTAAAGGGAATCTCCGGAGTCCATCTAATGTGGTGTTTTTGTGCTGCAGAAGTAAACAGGTACCAGGAACATGTAATGCAGGGACCCTATCGCAGAGACAGGCTAAGGCTAGGTTCACACATCATTCTTGTTTGTAAAGAATGGATGCTGATTGCAATGTCCTCAGCGTCCATTCTTTACTGCATGGGCGGCATTGCATTGAAGTCAATGCAATGCCGCCCGCTGTGTTCACACATCCTTATTCTTACGCCCGGCCGTACATTGCATTGAAGTGAATGGCTAATTGATTTGCGGGCACACCCAACAGTGCCCGCAAATCAATTGTGAGAAAATAACGTTCCTGCAGACGATACTGAGGTATCGGCTGCAGGAACGGGCTGAGGGCAGCCCAACGGCCGGTCGTTAAATAGCGTCCGTTGCTATGCAACGGACGCTGTTAAATGATGTGTGAACATAGCCTAAAAAAGATGAGTCATATACTGAATCATGTCTGATAAGGAATGAGCTCTCTTATTGTAGTTAATATACCCGTATAATACATCAAAATTCTATAGGCCCCATTGCACATAGTGAAGCAGCTGTTTCAAGTTTTATATGGCATAGCTCCCCCTCCCCCCAAAAAAACACACACAAGAGAAATGTGGCAAAAGAAAAGCCTGCTTAACACCAATATTACATCATATGGGCCAACATTTTTGTTTTCCTTAAGGACAAGTATAGGGTATATAGGGAGGGATATTCTAAGTAAATCTAGAAGATTCACTGATGTGATGTGATGTACATTTCACATAACCTGTATCTCTCCCTATACTGTACAGCCATCTTGACTATACCATCTGCCTGAGGGGGGAAGAAGTATTTCATTTCTTAAATATATGCTATATAGTTCTTTAACCCCTTAGCGACCAAGCCTATTTGGGCCTTAATGACCAGGCTAATTTTTCAAAATCTGACCTGTCTCACTTTATGCGCCTATTGCTCAGGGATGCTTTAACGTATGCTAACGATTCTGAGACTGTTTTTTTGTCACATATGGTACTTTATGTTAGAGGCAAAATTTGGTCACTGTCTTGTGTGTTTTTTTGTGAAAAACATCAAAATATCATGAAAAATTGGAAAAAATTTGTACTCTAAGAACTTTGAAATTCTTTGCTTCTAAAAAAAGAAAGTCACATGACAAAAATTAGTTAGTAAGTCACATTATCAATATTTCCTCTTTATTCTGATTTCATTTCGTAAACATATTTCAGTTTTTTAAGGTGTTACGGGGCTTAGAAATGTATCAGCAAATTATCAAATATTCATGAAATTTCCCAAACTGATTTTTTTTAGGGGCCAGTTCTTTTTTTTTAAGTTGATTTAGGAGGCTTGTATACTGGAAACCCCCATAAGTGACTGAATTTTGGAAAGTAGACACCTTAAAGAATTTATCTAGGGGTATAATGAGCATTTTGACCCTACAGGGGCTGGAGGAAAGTATTCACAATTAGGCCGGAAAAAATGGAAAATAGAAATTTTTCAATAATATATTTGTAAAGATTAAAGTATCTCATTTTCATAACAAACATGAGAGAAAAAGTACCCCAAATTTTGTAACGCAGGTGAGTACAACGTTACCCCATATGTGGGCATAAACCACTGTATGGGCAAATAGCAGGGCTCAGAATTGAAGGAGCGCCTATTAGCATTTCCAGTTCAGATTTTGCTGAAGAAGTTTCTGAGCACCAGGTGCATTTGCAGCGCCCCTGTAGTGTCAGCAGAATAGAACCCCCCCAAAAGTCATCCCATTTTGGAAAGTACACCCCTCAAATAATTCATCATGGGGTGTGTTGAGCATTTTGACCCCACAGGTATTGGAGGAAAGTATTCAAAACTAGACCATAAAAATAAAATAAAAAAAAATTCCAATAACATTTGTTTAGTTTAAAATTTCTCAATTTCACTAGGAACAGGGGAGAAAAAGCACCCCAACATTTGTAATGGAGGTTCCCCTGAGTACAATTGTACTCCATATGTGGGCATAAACCACTGTATGGGCACACAGCCGGGCTCAGAAGAGAAGGAGTGTCATTTTAGTTACAGGCAATATGTGAGTGTTTACTGGCTGGGGTGGTAATGGGCAATCTGGGGGTGTTCACTGGCTATCTGGGGTGGTAACGGGCAATCTGGTGGTGTTCACTGGCTATCTGGGGTGGTAACGGGCAATCTGGTGGTGTTCACTGGCTATCTGGGGTGTTCACGGGCAATCTGGTGGTGTTCACGGGTTATCTGGGGTGGTGATGGGCAATCTGGGGAGGTGACGAGCAATCTGGGGTGGTTGCGAGCAATCTGGGGTGGTTACAGGCAATGTGGGGTAACCATGGTCAGTCTGAGGCAATCTGGGGTGGTTTAGGGCAATCTGTGGTGGTTACTGGCTGTCTGAGGTGGTTACGGGCTATCTGGGGAGGTTAAGGGCAATCTGGGGGGTTACAGGCAATCTGGGGGGTTACGGGCAATCTGGAGGGGTTACAGGCAATCTGGAGTGGCAATCTGCAGTTTCAGGGGGGGGGGGGGGTCAGCTGTCACACTGACAGCTGATCCCCCGCACTGCTTCCGCCGCCGGGCGGTAATTTATTCTGATGCGTCCGCTGTTAAAAGGCGTACTTAACGGAATAAAGCCCATTAGTGACCGCCATGAAAAGGCAGCATGGCGGTCACTAAGGGGTTAATATAGTATATAGTTCTTTAATATATGCATACGATCATTGTCTCATATTTAGGTTTAGATACTCGAGGTCATGATATTCTGTACTGTTAAGAGGATTCGGATTTCAGTGAGCTCCTTTATAATTTCTATATGATTTTTTTGTGGTATAGAAAACCGTGGCTTGCCACACATAAATGGTATACAAACATAAACTTTTTTTTTTCCAGTGGAGGTCTATGGGAAAGGCATTAAAACATCAATCTTTATGTTAAATATATGCATTTTTGACGCATACATAACAAAACATAAAGTAGACTACATAGATCAGTATTTTAATGCATTTAAGCATATATCAAACGTTGGAGAAATGAGCATTACAGTTTTTTTTCCCAAAGTACATTTTGTTTGCATTAGGGGTCTGCATTGTACCCACAGCTTAGAATGTTCATGCAGTTTTTGCCTATAATGGCTTTCTGATACAACATTAAGCTGCCTGAAGGAGGTTATTAAAGGGGTACTCCGGCGGGGGGGCACTTTTTTGATGAGACTGGGGAGGGGGTGGCTGAGGAAAAAGACGTCCACTCACCTCCCCGGTTCCAGCGGCGGTCCCGCATCGCAGCGCTCTGGTGCCCGGTTCCTGGCCGCTTCCTGGTGTCTGACGCCGCCCGAGACGCTACGTCTCAGGTCCGCTCAGCCACTCAGTGAAGGAGACGGGATCTGAGCGGACTTGACACGGATCCCGCCTCCTTCACTGAGTGGCTGAGATGTAGCGTCTCGGGCGGCATCAGACACCAGGAAGCGTCCGGGAACCGGGGACCGGAGCGCCGCGATGCGGGACCCACCCGCCGCCGGTTCCATCAAAAAAGTGCCCCCCCCGCTGGAGTACCCTTTTAACCCCTTAGCGACCCATGACGTATCTGATACGTCATGGTGCCGCTCGGGGTGTTCAGAGCGGGGTCCCGCCGGGACCCCGCTCTGAACGGCGCTGATCCCAGCTGACACGTGCAGCCGGGTAGTGCCTCTATTAGCCGGCGTGGGTCCCGTTGCCGCGCCGGCTAATTAAGCCTCTAAGTGCAGCTGTCAAACCTGACAGCTGCACTTAGAGGCTTAGGTAAACACATCCCTGGTGTCTAGTGGGACGGATCTCCCCCCCGCGATGCGATCGTGGGGGGGAGATCCGTTCTTCTGCCCGTGCCGGGCCTCAGCTTCGGAATGACGCTGATCCCGGCTCGGCAATAGATTGCTATGGCCTGCAGCAGGCCATAGTAATCTATGACCGATCTAATCGATCTTTGCTGTGTATATACACAGCATTGATCTCTATGAGAGATCAGTGCTGTCTATATACAAGTCCCCCAGGGGGGCTTCTAGTTACAGTAAAAAAAAAAGTAAAAAAGTGTTTTTATTAATAAAAAAATCCCCTCCCCTAATAAAAGTCCAAATCACCCCCCTTTTCCCATTTTATAAATATAAATTAATAAATAAATAAATAAACATATTTAGTATCGCCGCGCGCGTAATCGCCCGAACTATTAATTAATCACATTCCTGATCTCGCACGGTAAACGGCGTCAGCGCAAAAAAATTCCAAAGTGCAAAATTGTGCATTTTTGATCGCATCAAATCCAGAAAAAATATAATAAAAAACGATCAAAAAGTCGTATATGCGCAGTCAAGGTACCGACAGAAAGATCACATCATGGCGCAAAAACTGACACCTCACACAGCCCCATAGACCAAAGGATAAAAGCGCTATAAGCCTGGGAATGGAGCGATTTTAAAGAATGTATATTTGTTAACAATGGTTTGAATTTTTTACAGGCCATCCGATACAATATAAGTTATACATGTTATATATCATAGTAATCGTAACAACTTGAGGAACATGTATAACAAGTCAGTTTTACCATAGGACGGACGGCGTAAATGCAAAACTCCCCGAAATCAAAACAAATTCGTTTTTTTTTTCAATTTCACAGCGCAAATGATTTCTTTCCGGTTTTGCAGCATATGTTATGGAAAAATAATGCCTGTCATTGCAAAGTACAATTGGTTTAGCAAAAAATAAGCGCTCATATACGTCTCTAGGTGAAAAAATGCAAGCGCTATGGACTTTTAAACTTAAAATGGAATAAGCAAAAGCGCAAAAACGAAAATAGGCTTTGACCTTAAGGGGTTAAGTTTTCCTATTGTTTTATTTTTATACATAGTATGTTGTGTGCTGTCAATAACTGTTGTTTTTTAGTAGCACAGTTGCATGTGCGGTGCAGTATATGTGGATGATAGATGCTTCAGACAACAGAGGCTCCTGTGAACGGAGATTATTGTGGCATATAATGAATGTTGCCCCCCTTTATCTATTATCTGTGATATAACATGATATATAATATACTGTATCTATCATTTTGTGGTTGAAACTGTTTTCATAAAGTTTTTAGGTGAAAATGTTTTATTTTAAATATTTTTTAAACAATAATTCCAATTTATCACAAAGTTATTTAATGGTCGCCAACAGCCCGACCAGAGAACTGTAGTCATCAGGAAATATATGAGTTACCAAAGTTTTCAAGGTGTTTATTGCTCCTGTTCTGTCTAACACGAACAGAGGTGGCAGTAGGGAGCACCGTCTCAGATTGGAGAGAACTACATGACTTCCTGCAGGACGTACAGCAGCTGAAGACAACTGGAAGACAACTTTTTAAATAGAAGTAATTTACAAATCTCTATAACTTTCTGGCACAAGCTAATTAAAAAAAAAACTATTCTCCCTCCAGAGTTTCCCCTTAACAATGTTTCCCCCAAAAAACAACTGTATATAAGTAAACAAAAGATTGCAATAATATTGTTTTAGCGGATAGCTAAGTTCATTGTATCTATACTCTTAACAGAATACTTAACACTAAGAACAATGGTTGAATAGTGGAAGTGTCATACATCCTTCAGAGATACATCAGCAACCCAATTTCTTCCCCTACAAATACAGTGGTCCTTATTTGTGGAATATTACTGCTACAGCTCTCTACCTTCTGTAGCAGCCGAATCCCCCGAGTTGTCCTATTATGTGCTATTGAACCCACATGAATTTCGCTCACTGTATCCGAAGGTCCCTGGCTCATGAAAGTGTCAGCTTAGTTCATTTCAAGACATACATCTTAACCCACACTGAACAGTGTTCGGTTTAATAAACTTTTGCCATGGGAAAAGGGATCCTAATTTATTATTCTGCAATCCATCTAGCTCATCTCTAGTGACCTTAGTGGCCTCATTTCCAAGATTTTAAGCCATGTAGAAGAAAAGTGTGACCTTTCTTAAAGTTATCTCAAGCCCTCACTCTTGTGTTATAGTTATACTAATTCATTAAGCTAAAATTTTAAAGAAGGTTTCTTTTTTTTTAATTACATTATTCAACACAACAGTTTATAATGACTGAAACAGCTATCAAAAACATTTGATAAAACTCTGCATTATATTTATGTGTCAAGATGGTTATGGCGCTCATCAACAGCACAGAGATTTAACAATGGTAGGAGCAGTTTCACTTATTGTAGAATAGTAATAAAAATAACACAACATGTTTTACCATATGTTACCTTTTAACTGAAATATGCAAGACAATTTTCAAAATTTTGCATACAGAATATATGGAAAGAGGTTAGGAGTAAAGACCCTTCAACTCTTTGCCATGTTCCTAAAACCCATTCCTGAATAATTTTTACAAGGTGGCAGGGAACATTATCCTGCTCCCACATTATGGAATAATAACAGTGCCATGAAGAGGTGTACTTGGTCGGTAACAATATGTAGGTAGGTTGTATGTGTCAAAGTAACATCCCCATGAATACCAGGACCCAAGGTTATTAAGCAGGACAATTACTCACAGCATCAACTACCTTTACCTTGCCTCCTTCCTATAGTGCACAATGGGGTCATCTGTTCTCCTTCTCTTCCCCACCTGGCTGTACACATGATATAAAAAGGAAACAATTTATCAGGCCAGGCCACCTTCTTCTATTGCTCAATGATCTAGTTTTGATGCTCCATTGCTCAGTGTAGGTGTTTTCAGTAATAGACACGGATCATAATGGGAACTCTCACTGATCTCCTACTAGCAAGCATGCTGCAATGCATTTTTGAACAGTCTTAAAACAGTAGCTATTCTGTGAGATGAGACCAGACAAGAACTCCTTTGATTATTTCTTTATGTATATAGCACCAACCAGCGCAGCACTGATAGAGGTTTGGAGATGCTCAGACCAACATAGGGAGGACATGCAAACTGTTCAAAAGTTTATCCTTTGAACCTAGGACCCCAGTGGAGATGCTCTGACCATGTCACGAGTCAAACATTTTTAGGCTTCAAGTGTCACTGATGTTATAACTTTCACAATTGGGGATGTGATTTAAAGCATGTTATCATGTTTTATACCACAGCTATACTTACTTGTATCCAGGTGCAATCTCCTGAAGGCAGCTTTACAGACTTGTGCTGGTTAAAAAAAGAGACAAAATGCAGGAAGTCCCGGCCAGTACAGAGTGTCACAGCTCATCCTGTCCGTCAATTAAATGACTCTGTGAGCATGCAGATAACTGGGACATCCTGTGTTTCTATTTGTCAACTAAACACTGAAAAACCTTACATATTCTAAGATGTATTTTTTGGCAGCATTTTTATATCAAGTTATATTAACTTACCCCAGATCAAAAGGGTAGGGGCTATGATAACAAGTTGATCAGAACCCCTACCAATTCCGAGAATGGGGACCCAACCGTCCCTGTAATGAATGGAGCGCTCACTGCGCATGCGCACCCTTCACAGCCTGCGCTTTATTTATTCTCTGTGCTGCCGCCAAACTCTTATATATTAATATACATGGTCTGTTTGGTCACAGTCATATTCCTTCTAAAAAAAACTTTGTCTTCTTCATGTATGAAGGACCTCAATTACCCCAACCTCTTCATCAAAACTGTAACTTGGATTATTTTTGCTGTAACCAGATTTACAGAATTTATCCTTCTAAAGATTTTTTTATCTATATATTCTTTTCCTCAGTAGACTTGTGTTCTGTTCTCAGCTCTTGGATATGTACACGCTTGGAATAATTAATTTCTCTCCTCAAGTTTGTATTGATGTAAATAACTTTTTTTCCCAGCCCCTACAAGACACAGCAAGTGAACAAAGTCTCCAGGTGAAGGCTCGCTTGGTAGAAGTGACCAATCATATGTGACAAGTAGTAAGCCGAAGCAGAAGTCAGCAGATATATGTAATATAAAAACACAGAATATGTGCAAATATATTTATATAAACAACATGGCTGGCCGTATTTTTAAACCAGAGTTTACATTAGTGCTGCTGTGATGACAAAGTGAATATCGTCCTAAGTGTCTTCAAATAGTGACATGCCATGGCTTCATCTGCTATCGTCATAGGAATTGCCATAAGAAGAGATGAATATTTACACACCAATATACAAGCAAATGTTCTCCCAGAGAGTTTGACTTTATGCAATTTTCTTGCTCCATATTAAATCAAATTCAGGACTCTATTTTTCTCCTTCAACCTTTATTTCCCCCAAGAATGGAGAGAGACTGCAAACTGCAGACAAAGCAATGCTTTGTTTGTAAGATTTATTTTCAATGTGTTTCTCCAGTTTATCTCGATTCTTCCCAACCCAACGTCATGGCTCAAACAAAAAGGCTAAACTTTCCTGACAAGTGTGTCACCAGTGGTTTGCAAAAAAATGACTTTTTAGCAGACACTCCAAACCTAAGTTCTAAGCTTCTCCACATTTCCCATGATGGAAAGTTTTAATATAAAAAAAAAACAATACAGAAGGGGTAGAACCAATTTGTTAATATTTTGAACTGAATGTTATAAATGAATATCAATGTTTGCAAAACAAACCTCGAAAGTTACTCCACAAACAAACAAACAAAAAGGCTTAATCTCATTACATCGCACTGGAACTAGGTAGAACTGAAAATTTCCATTGACAATTTGCATAAGAAACACACTGCCTCGTGGCCATGTAAAGGTCATAAAACTACAATAAAGAAAACAAATAATAGATCATATTTTAATTAGTGAGCAGATGACCCAAAAACATTATCCGTTCCCTAGCTAGGAGCCATTAAAACATGAGTGCTTTCTGGAGTAATGTTCTCATTGCCTTTATACTTTGCATTAGATAACCTGCACTGGCATCGCACAATATCTGTGCTGCTGACCTATTATAGCAATAGTCTGGCTGTTGGGACTAATTGTATTGCTAAGGAGAATAATCTTAAAGGGTATAGAGAAGTGCAATACCATTACATTAAGCAGCATGATCATTTACACAAATAGCTGCATGAACAGTTTTCTCCGGTGCAGCAACAACTCTATTAATCAGTTTGGATAGTCCTTTTAATTTGCCATCAACATAACTAAAATAACACAAAAGAGCAACTAGAAACAATAACAAACCGTCTATTAATTGTGTTGCAATGGAACTGTAATATCAAATAATGGGTGGACTATAGAGGGCATCAGTCTGAGAGCTGGGGAGCGCTGCAATTGTAATGTATCATTGTAGTCTTGATTGTATTTTGCATATCTCTAGCATCAAATATTATATAGCAAAAGGTAATAAGCTCTTTCCCAGGGAGATTACATAGTGCACACACTAACTGCAGCATTGTCTTCGCTAGTATTGAGGGAGATTTACAGCTGGTGCAGAAGATTCCATGGAAACATGGGGTCTGTTTTCACCGGACTTAATAAAATTTATGAAGATTTCCTGCCAACAATTGTCTGTTCTGCTGACATCTTCAAAGGAAGACTGATTTGCCGCGTCTCCCGAGATTGCCAGTACAAAACTGATAATTATATTAAATATACATAGACAATAAAATGTGTGTTTACATAACTCCGGCCATAAATATCTAACTGAACAGCCATTGTTCTCAAACCCCTTTTAAGCAGTCCATAGAGGAATCCACTTCTAATGACATGATGGTTTAAAAGATGTTGCTCAGACTTGTTCCATATTTAATTAACTTTCCTTTTTTAAACTTGCTATGTCACAGACAATAACAAATATGTCTAGAAAAAAGGGGCCGAAAGCTCAGCCGAGACCTCATCATGCTTAGCTTTCTACATAGGAGAGGCGGCATGCTCGGGTGATTGGTTGACCTGGGACTATTTAACGCCCTGTGGGCATTTTCTAGTCTTTCATAGTTGACTGGCGTAATGTAGGGGGAAAAAAAGAGCAAGAAATTAATTTAAAAAAAAAGTAAAAACGAGCATTGAATTTCTAATGCTTCGTTGCTCTGCATTTGTGTCTTCACAAATTCAGTTGAACAAACATTGTAAAGAGAATGGTCCATTTACCACTGAAAGGTAAAACCCCTTCTGAACATATAATTGGGCAGTAGGGTGTAAATGAATTCATTAAAGAGGATTAGGGACATGTTACTGACTTTCTGGACAGGTTCATTTAAAGGAGCAGTCACACATCAGAGAGAAGAAAACACTTTGGAAAATGGGAAGAAATGTCTGTTAGAAGTTTACGGAAGGAAAGGACAGGAAAGTGTTAACAGTAAATGCAAGTTAATTAATGTCAAAGAGGTGTTCACGGGACAGAAATAATAAAGCTAATTACAACATATATGATCAGAGATATTAGAGCATACAATGGCTTCAACTGATTTACAATAAAGGCGAGTTCTAAAATACAAAAAGAAGCTGTAAATGCTCCAAAGTACCCCCCAAAAAAACAGTACTTACCTGTTCAATTCACTGCTGATCTAACACGGATCCTCTGTTGGCCAAATGTTGATCATTAGAGGAAGAGATGAGGGAATTTGACAAAAGTTTGGGTTGGCACAAATCCAAATGATTAGCATGGATGCCCTGAGAAGGTGGATGCCTATGGTTGCATACATGTTTTTCATGCAGTCCCGGGCTGAATCCACCTTCTCCAGGCAGCAGGATTCACATTTCAATCATTTGGATTCCTACAAACCCAATCTTTATGCATGTTTGCTCAACTCTCATTACAGGCTACCAGCTACACTGGCATGTAACCACTGCTGCCAACATTGTGGTTGCCGGCATCATGTCATCCTTGGCAGCCTGCAAACAAGTCCTTGATGGTTTATTTATGTAATATTTGTTAATAAAATGATTTAATAGCCCTTCTGTGTGTTTTACATGATTATTGTTTATTTGGCTTTGCATACAGTATACGTTTGATTGTTCCTATATACGTTTGGAGCTATATAGTGGTGTCTTGGACTAGGAGCATAATTTGTTTTGGGACTGCACTTGTAATCCAAATCCACTCTTAAACCAAAGCAAATTTTCCCATAAGAAATCACTGGCCTGCAGACAATTGGTTCCACACCCCAAAAATAAGGATTTATTATTCTGAATAACATGTAAAACAGATGAAACAAACATTCAGAAACAGCAGAATATGTCATATTATAAGTTACTGTATAGTAATGAAGAAGATAGAAAACACAAGAGCTGACAGAGACTGCAGGGAGCATGAAGGAATGAGCAGGGCAGATGTGAGCACAGTATGGCAGCGCTCTCTGTCCGGGAGAGAGGGGTTACAGCTATGAAAAGATTACCTCCACAGTCCTGTCCCCTGATGTAAGCCCCAGCCTGAAGTGGATCTGCTATGATTTGGAAGGTGAGGGAGACTTCCTGGGTCAGAGTACAGGGCTGTAGACCCTAATGTGAAGACCACGCCCCTCCCCCACCCCCCTCCCACCCAGTACAGGGAGCTCTTAAACCAAAGCAATGCTCTTAAACCAAATAACAATTTTGAAAAACTGTGAGCTCTTAAACCAAAATGCTCTTAAACCAGTTGTCAATATGTCTGTGGAAAAGACTGAGCACCATCTTGAATATCTTGAATGAGCAGGGAATTGGAGAAGAACACTTTTAAATTTTAGGCTGCTGCTCTTTTTTAATTCATGTATAACACTTTATGGTTTAATTATACTATATGGATTAGCAGACAAAGGTTTAACAAGTCATAGTGTACATACTTATTGTTATAAAAGTTACTTGACTGTCAGAGTAGCTCATCCATTCGCACAGTCATCTAGTTTATATGTCCTAAAAGCTCAAATAAGCAATATGGATGAGGCAACTTTAACACCTACATGGACATATAGAAAACATAGACAAGGTTCCAGACAATGAACAGAAAAGGGATAGCCTTATTAAAGGGAATGTGTCATCACAAAATACCTATTGTTTAAATCAAGATTTTATGCTAACCATGCCTTTTAATGTATTATCTATATTATATAATCTTTTATTATCTGAATTATAAAATAATCCTGAAATCTTGCATTTTCATCTTGGCTACTAGTCTTAAAATTAAGTTAAAATTTCCTATTCTGTCTGTGCTGATACGTAGGGGGCTGCTGGAAAGTAATCTGTACAGCATTACAGTAAAAAGTGACATCAATAGACAGTAGCAACTCAGCCTTCCTTCTCAATATGGACTGACCTTTCCACAGAAAGATACTGAGCATGCCTACAAATGAGTCCCATACAAGGAATAGATGTTCATTGTGTCTATGTCCATGAGGCTTGACATAAAGCATGTCATAAATGTCTGTATAAGGGTGTGTTCACACATACAGCATTCACTGCGGATTTCCCAATGTGAGTTTGGCAGTGATATCTGCATTCTTGCAGCAGATTTTCATTGTACAGCGAGAATCTAGTGAAAGCCATGAAATAAGAATGCAGGGCCGTAGACTGTAAATGTACCAAGAATCACAGCAGATTTCACTGCTGTGATACTCTGCTATGAATTTGGTATGTGTGAACGCACCCTAAAACTGCTCAGGAAGGAAGATGGAAGCCCCCATAACAGTGTATTAAAAAAAAAAGAAAAATAACTAGAATTAGAAAATATAGACAGATTATAAAAAAAATAACCTGAAAAAACAAATCTTGACAATACATTCCCTTTAAAGTGTCACTGTCGTTAAATTTTTTTTGCAGAAATCAATAGTCCAGGCGATTTTAAGAAACTTTGTAATTGGGTTTATTTGCCAAATCTGCCATTATCTGCATGTAAAAAGCCTTTTCCCAGGTCCCCCCCCCTCCTCTCCTTTCTGTCATCCACTCTTCAGAATCAGGAAATCTCGACTGTTTTTTCATCAGTGGGATGTGTCTGTTCTATGAAGAGGGGAGGGGGAGGGGGAAGGGCTGACATTAGCAGGCAGATGAGAGCCAAGAACAAAGGATTGCTCAGCAGGGGAGCTATTTAGAGCCATAATTAGTGGTCAGAGAGGTTCATGGTGCCTGTCAAAGGAGAGAGCCTGGGATGTGAGTGTAAATTAACTCTTTGTTGTCCTGTTTTGCTGCTTTTACTTTCTCTCTCCATAGGAAAACCATGAAGACAGGGGGGGGAGCTTCAAACTGCTTTTTCATGATAAAAGTTAATTTTTCGACTAATAAACCCAATTACAAAGTTTTTTAAAATCGCCTGTACTATTGATTTCTAACGACAGTGACACTTTAAGGATAAGGCCTGTCAAAGTAATGTAACCATCTAACCAGGGTTGGGCTTAAAATAACAATCCTCGCTTCATCTGTGAGCTGGCTGCAGACTTGCTGCCTCAAAATTCATATCTATAGATAGGATTCTCGGATTTTTCTAGAATTTAGGTTTAATGTCTTTTTGACCATTAACCCCTTAAGGTCAATGCCAATTTTCATTTTTGAGCTTTTGCTTTTTCCACTTTATGTGGCCATAGCACTTGCATTTTTCCACCTAGAAACCCACATGAGCCCTTATTTTTTGCATCACTAATTGTACTTTGCAATGACAGGCTGAATTTTTGCATAAAGTACACTGCGAAACCAGAAAAAAATTCAATGTGTGGTAAAATTGAAAAAAACAAAAAAACAAAAACGCATTTCTTTTATTTGGAGGGTATTTGTTTTTACTTCATTCGCCCTGGGGTAAAACTGATATGTTATGCATGTTCCTCAAGTCATTACGATTAAAACGATATGTAACATGTATAACTTTTCTTTTATCTGATGGGCTGTAAAAAATTCAAACCATTATTAACAAATATATGTTCCTAAAAATCGCTCTATTCCCAGGCTTATAGCGCTTTTATCCTTTGGTCTATGGGGCTGTGTCAGGTGTCATTTTTTGCGCCATGATGTTTACTTTCTATCGGTACCTTGATTGCGCATATGCAACTTTTTGATCACTTTTTATTAAATTTTTTCTGCATTTGATGTGACCAAAAACGCGCAATTTAGCACTTTGGAATTTTTTGGTGCCGACGCCGTTTACCGTACGAGATCAGGAATTTGTTAATTGAATAGTTTGTGGCGATAGCAAACATGTTTATTTATTTGTTTATTATAGTGCTTGAAAAGCACTATATTGTAATCCGTGTTCTTCTTCTTCTTCCTCCAGCCATTTTTCTGCGCGTAATACAGCCTGAACCGGTTTGCGCACAGACTCCGTTCAAACTACATTTCGAAGCCCCCGATGGTGTGTGGTGTGCTATCTATTTTCTATTGGATTTGTCGTTTTTAAGAAATTTTCGTTTAAAGACCCCAAATTTCCCATAGAAAATAATGACCCATTGCAAATAATGGCCACACTCTAACCGCTGACAGCCAATCACAGCACATATGCAAATAGCTGAAATATAGCAGCCAATAGGAACTCTAAGGTCTCGTCAGGCATTTATCACAACATCCACAGTCACATGTCCACTATTGGCCAATAGAAGATGTAATATATGGAAGGTCCTTAACGATTTTGTCTCACTGACATGAGTAAGATTGTCATGGTAACCGAGCAATGATCTTTACCATTATAAGTACCCAGATCGCTCTTAAAGGGACCCAGGGCGCCCTTAAAGGAACGCAAGTCGCTCTTAAAGGGATGGGAGCCATGTCGCTCTTAAAGGGACCCAAGTCGCTCTTAAAGGGACTGGACCCAAGTCGCTCTTAAAGGGTCCCATGTAGCTCTTAAAGGGATCCAAGTCGCTCTTAAAGGGACGGGACACAAGTTGCTCTTAAACGAACGGTACGCATGTTGCTCTTAAAGGGACCCAAGTCACTCCAAAAGGTATGGGACCCATGTCGCTCTTAAAGAGACCCATGTTGCTAGAGCGACCCGGGTCCCTTTATGAGCGACCCGGGTCCCTTTATGAGCGACCCGGGTCCCTTTATGAGCGACCTGGGTCCCTTTATGAGCGACCTGGGTCCCTTTAAGAGCGACCTGGGTCCTTTTAAGAGCGAAATATGTCCCTTTAGGAGTAAAATGGGTCCTTTTAAGAGCGACCTGGGTCCCTTTAAGAGCGAAATGGGTCCCTTTAAGCGTGAAATTGGTCCCTTTAAGAGTGAAATTGGTCCCTTTAAGAGCGACCTGGGTCCCTTTAAGAGCAAAATATGTCCCTTTAAGAGCGAAATATGTCCCTTTAAGAGCAAAATGGGTCCTTTTAAGAGCAACATGGGTCCCTTTAAGAGCGAAATGGGTCCCTTTAAGCGTGAAATTGGTCCCTTTAAGAGCGACCTGGGTCCCTTTAAGAGCGACCTGGGTCTCTAAAAGGGACCTGGGTCCCTTTAAGAGCGAAATGGGTCCCATTAAGAGCGAAATGGGTCCCATTAAGAGCGACCTGGGTCCCTTTAAGAGCGAAATGGTACCCTTTAAGAGCGAAATGGGTCTCTTTATGAGCGACCTGGGTCCCTTTAAGAGTGACCTGGGTTCCGTTGAGAGCGACCTCTTTAAGAGCGAAGGGACGTACTTCGCTCTTAAAGTGACCCAGGTCGCTCCTAAAGGGACCCATGTCACTCTTAAAGGGACGGGAGTTAAGTTGCTCTTAAAGGGATGGGACCCAAGTAGCTCTTAAAGGGACGGCTCTTTTTAAGCACTATGTATTTCCCTGGAAATGCAAATCTAGTTTATTTATATTTATAAAAAGGGAAAAGGGGGGTGATTTGGACTTTTATTAGGGGAGGGGATTTTTTATTAATAAAAACACTTTTTTTCCCTTTTTTTTTTTTTTACATTAACTGTAAGTCCCCCTAGGGGACTTGTATATACACAGAACTGACCATGATGTACCAGGTACGTCATGGGTCACTAAGGGGTTAAGGCTAGGTTCCAGCTAGATAAAATATAGGAAAATAACAGCAGTTCTTGCAAAACAACGGCCATTATTAATGATAATGATCCTTAACAACGCCCATTATTTGCCCTTATTTTTACCTAGTGGGAACATAGCTGAGTAGGATCTCACTTAACCTACCATTAACCTTTTTAATGCCACCCCCAGCCCTCTTGGCTCTGAAGTCTACATAACAACATAACTCCATCTGCACATATACTGTAACTTACTGTAGCTACTTTAGTTTTACACCATCTACAAAGTCATTAATAAATAGATTGAAAAGGAAGTGATCCAATATTGATCCTTGTGGTATAAAACTAACAGCTGTGTCCAGAAATAAACATGCTCAATACATATTTACCTCTATCATGTGTTCATCATCAGTAAGATGAATACATTCATTTCTATGGGGAGGAAACACAAGTGCTGGACAAGCTGATGCATAATGTACTTGGACTGCAAGGCCTCTGTCTCCAGGTTTCTGTAATGCGGTTTATCCACCGTAAGAAAAACATAGCCACTTTCTTCCACAGACAGCACCACTCTTGTCTCCAGTTTGAGTGGGGTTTTGCAACTTAGTTCCATTGAAGTGAATGGAGCTTTTTTGAAAACCACAAGTGAACAGAAGACAACAGATTTGTCTCTGGAAGAAAGTGGCCATGTTTTATGCTTTAAGGGTGGGTTCACACTGGGCAACTCGCAGCGGAAGTCTCGCTGCATGTTTTGCAGCAAGAGCCGCTACAAGGTAAAGTCCTGGCAGGTCCATGTGCATGCATACTTGCAGTGGTCTAAAAGACCGCTGCAAGTATGTAATTCACATGCTTCCTTAACCCCTTAATCGGCTCCTGCGCTGTCTGTATACATTACCTGTCTTCTTGCTGCACGGGATCCCGGCTTCCTGCTCTCCCGCCCAGCCAATCAGTGGCTGCAGCTAGGCAACACACTGATTGGATGGGCGGCAGAGCAGGAAGCCGGGACCCCGTGCGGCAAGGAGACATTGGCAGTGGCCAATGTATGCACAGGGACCTGCTAGGACCTTACCTTGTAGCGGATATCGCTGCAAAACTCAGATTTCCGCTGCGAGTTGGCATGTGTGAACCCACCGTAAACTTATGCTTTAAAGTGTCACTGTTGTTAAATTTTTTTTTGCAGAAATCAATAGTCCAGGCGATTTTAAGAAACTTTGTAATTGGGTTTATTTGCCAAATCTGCCATTATCTGCATGTAAAAAGCCTTTTCCCAGGCCCCCCTCCTCTCCTTTCTGTCATCCACTCCTCAGAATCAGGAAATCTCGACAGTTTTTTCATCAGTGGGATCTGTCTGCTCTATGAAGAGGGGAGGGGGGAGGAGGAAGGAGCGAGATTAGTGGGCAGCTGAGAGCTGAGAACAAAGGATTGCTCAGCAGGGGAGCTATTCAGAGCCCTAATTAGAGGTCAGATAGCTCCATGGTGCCTGTCAAAGGAGAGAGTTCGGGATGTGAGTGTAAATTAACTCTTTGTTGTCCTGTTTTGCTGCTTTTACTTTCTCTCTCCATAGGAAAACCATGAAGACAGGGAGGAGAGCTTCAAACTGCTTTTTCATGATAAAAGTTAATTTTTCGTCTAATAAAACCAATTACAAAGTTTCTTAAAATCGCCTGTACTATTGATTTCTGCAATAAAAATTTTAACGATAGTGACACTTTAAGAAAAAGGGGCCCTTACTATGTAAGATTTATAAATATTAGTGCAACAGTATTGTGGAGGAGTTTATTTTATGACCTGCCTTAAAGCAAATCTGTGTGTGTGTGTGGGGGGGGGGGGGGGGGGGGGCTAGCCTCAGTCGCCTCTCCACAAGCTACCACAGCTGATTTATATGCCTGGTATGGTAAAAATTGGGAAGGATCCCTACCTACTACCACTACAGACTTTCTTTAGTAAGAAGCACGGTTCCTTCGCGGGCACAAGAATGGGTTGGTGGGAAAGCATGTGGCAGCTCCAGCGGACTCTGACAGCAACAGTGTGGCAGGCCCACAGCACCTATATAAACACTGCACTGCTAGCAGTTAAGGACCAAGAAAATCACAGCAAACACAAAAATGTTCAGCTTAGAGGAATCCCAGAAAGTTATGCTGCGGAATCAATGCCTAAAGTTATGCAATCCATTTTCTCTGAACTGATTGGCGAAGACCGCGCTGCCGCCCAAGGGGAGCAATTTTGAGACATTATCTGTGGTCTGTTGCACTATCCCGATGCTGCAGATATCCTACAGCCTGCTAGGTGCAAATAAACCCTGCTGTTTGAAGGTCACCAGTATCAGATATTCCAAGATATTGCTCTTAGCACACTTGCCAAAAGGCGCCTACTGAAACCTCTATTAGAGCACTTGAGGTCTGAAAAGATGCCGTATAGATGGCTCTACCCATTTGGCCTTGCAATAGTGAAAGGCGGCAAGCACATTATTGTCCGCACACCAGAGGACTTGCACGCTGCATGGGAACTAGAGATGGCGTCAATCGAGATCCCCTCTTGGATTTCGTTTTGTTTGTTTATGCTTGTTTGTTTGTTTTTGCTTGTTTATGCTTACTGTGGTTTACACTGATATGATAATGTTATCTGTTGTGGAGACTGACCTGCCGTATAGGCCATGTTACCATCTTTCTCCCCCCTACCTTTACCTTTCTCCTCCTACCTATCTATCTAATTCTCATTATTGGCTACCAAAGCCAATGTGTGAATTATCTGTGTGTGTTTTACCAGATACAAACCAGTCTGGACTGTTTCTTTTCTTTTTTATTACGGTTTTCCTATCATTGGAGTGGACCGAGGTCATTACTGTATAGCTGTATGTTACATGTTTTATTTTTATAGTCCCCAGCAACTGTACTGTACCAATTATAAGATGTCAGAGGCTTCAGAGGAGAGGGGTGTTTATACTCTATGGCTGATGCTGTGACTCACACCTCAGCTCAGCTTACCATTTCTTCCTTGAATGTCAAGTATGAATGTCAGATATGAATGTCCCCCAAAAATGGTCCTAAGTAGTATCATAACTTAAGAGATTTTGTCAAGAGACTCACTTTAAAACCTCCCATATACCTAATCTTACCAGAGGGTGGTACCCTAATTGGTATCATAGCACACATCCCACAAAAGCCGCTTGCGGTGTGAGCATAGGTATCAGTTAACATATTACATATACTAAATTGGCGGAACTGAGCGATCCGGAAGGTCACTATATATTTCTTAAATTGCAAATAGCTGGGGAGATTATTTCATTAGCAAATTTATGTGCGCACAAAAAAATGCAAACAGATTGGCTTTGCCAAACTTTGGATTTATTCCAAACTTTTGCAGTAGGACTTTGTGTGGTGGGTAGGGATTTTAATGTAACACTAGACCCTTCACTAGATTCTTCTAAACCCAGCATTGCCCATTCCTACAAAGCACTGAGTCCCTCAAACGTAAGTTAGTGGCTCCTCAACTAATTGACGCATGGCGCCTATTTCACCCAACAGGAAGGGACTACACATTTTATTCCCACTCACACATGTCTTATCATAGACTGGACTATTTACTAGTCTCTAAACCACAAGTAGGCCTTATCTCAGAGACTAAGATTGGGAATATCTCTATATCTGACCAGGCCCCAGTCCAGAAGTAACTGGTCTTAGAGTGGGAGAATTTGAACATAAAACTGCTGCATTTGCGAATGACTTACTTCTCTTTGTCACTAACTCATCACGCTCTATGCCCAAATTGGTAGATATTGTCACCTCCTTTGGTGCAGTGTCGGATTTCAAAGTCAATTTCTCCCAATCTGAGGCCATAAACATTACTGCACCCACCACAACCATCACAAAATTAAAAAATACCCTCCTGTTTACCTGGCCGTGCACGTCTCTGAAATATTTAGGTGTTCAAATGACCCCCGACCCAGCAAAACTTTTCGCAGTAAATTATACCCCCCTTTTATCCAAAATTAAAGACACTTTATCTAAATTGCAGGTCCCATATATGTCCTGGTAGGGCCAGAAAAATGACACCTTCCTTAGATCATAAACCGTCATTTCTCTTGGCAAGGGAAGCTGAGCTAGGTACCACATTTACCACTCAGGAACAATACCTACTAGCAGCACATTCACATGGCTTCTCTTGTTGTGTTCGCACTCAAGAGAACTCGTACAAATTATACACCAGATGGTATAAAACACCCTCTTTCCTGTTTAAAGCTGTATTTATGGAAAATAACCTCTGTTGGAGATGTAAATTGGTGAAAGGCACTTATACGCATCTGTGGTGGGACTGCTTACTCATTAGGCCATACTGGGAAATGATTAAGTCAACCTTGGAAATATTAAGCAACTCATCAATAGATTTTGATGCTAAATTGATCTTTTGTGGTTCCCAACTACTAACTTCTGCCCCAAGAGAAATGATTTATACACACACCTACTGACGGCGGCAAAACTGTTGATTCCTTTACTTTGGAACTCTTTAGAAGCCCCACTGATCTCTAAATGGGTAACTAGATGTGATCAACGTGCCAGACTAGAAGAATTGTTAAGCTGGACCAACGGCACTCATGAAAACTTTCTGAAAGTCTGGCAACCCTGGTTGGACTACTGAAAGCTATGTTAACTTGCTGACCCTTTTGAACCCCACCAGATTAATGGAGCATTTTTAAAAAAAGACAACACCAGGGGATATTTTTACCCAGTATCGGATAGGGATTCATTGTGGCGACACAACAGTACCAGCAGTCTAGAAGGGTTGGGGTGCCTACAGATTTGAAATTCGATAAAATGGGAAACCCATGGCTGTACTTTCTCTTGCAGCAGAGACATCCTTGCAGGGCTAATTGTGGACTGTCCAGTTGTTTAATGTCAATAGGTGATCTGCCAATGGTCAGGTTTGTACCTGGGTCTTACCTGCCTTTTCTCTTTGATTGCCGTTGGGTTTAAGTGAACAAATAGAAACAGATCATTATAACAGAATCCAGTGCACCAGTTATTCTGACATCACATGGCAGTGAACCATAGAGATAGAGAGGCAAAAGCCGTAGAAAGAGAAGTCATGTACACCTTGAAATGTAAATATTTTTGCACTTTCACTCTTTTTTGCTGATGTTCCCAGTAGATTTTGCATACCTGTCTTAATCTTATGTGCTTAGTTGTTATGGACAAAACCATACAGTTTTGCTTGAAGGCAGATTGACAAATCTGGATTATTGTGTACATTTTAATTACTCACCCAACCAATACATTGTCATGTTTTATTGTCAGGTGTATTTCATACTGGGCTTTGAAAAGATTGCAGTGGGATTCCCAAGACACCAGTTGTATAAGATCATTTCAATGTGTCCTTTTGCAAGCAATGTTTGACACAAGCCGCACTTTTCCTCTGTTGTTCCTATCTATCTATCTATCTATCCATCTATATATATTCTAGTATAGACACCTATTATTTTATCCCTACTAAAAATAACGTGCAACACTCCCATGCTCTGTAACCTCGTCTGAATCACAGAAATCTCCTGCATCATTCATGGTTCTTCTGCTGGCACAGCCTAATACAGTATGTGACAGAATACAATGTGTCACCAGGACGTCAACTTGTCTTCCATTACAAGACAATTGTATAATAATGAGAATGTTTGAATAATACTCTGAATAATGTTTACAATTTCCACTCTTGCCATCTCACACAAAGCCGAGCAAGGTTTTAGACTCTCCCGGGAGCTTAGTGAATGCAGATCATACATGGGATAACCACCTGGTTATGTGATTCAGAATAATATATTCAGAAGCATTTAGGCCTGTGCTGTAAATCTGTACACAGACAGTACTGAAAATAAAGTGACTTCAATTTCTAGAAATAATGTCCAAAACAAAGGGTAGGAGCATAAAATACACCAGATACTTCGAGTGATAGTTCAGCCAGAGCTTAGGAGCTATATTGTAGGATACTAGGAGATGAATGGCTATGTTTTGTACTGTATGTGTTAAATATTAAAACTATTAAAAAAAATACAATACTTTGGATGCAACAATGAAGATATCTGTTCTTGCAGAAGTGCGGAATTTAAGGAATGCATTCATAGTAAATCAGGTAAATAATTTAGAGGAGTATTCTGGTTTTTATTCCGGTTATTTATAAAACAGGAAACTGTAAAATTTTCTAATATACATGAGATGCAACAGAGGTTACAAATCTTATACTAGACCCCTGTCTTTGCACAGTAGAAGGGTATAGTCCATTTATGTGCATCTATGAGCTTATAGACTAGGACCAAACATGTCAGACATATGACCCCCCCCCAAAACCACTTGTACCTTCAGATTTTAATTCAAGATTTGTCCGTTCAGCAGGTGATGCACGTTTGAGCAAGTTTAAACATGTTTTTTTTGGACAATTACTGCATCACCTGCCGAACGGATACCAGGACAGAACTTGGATTACAAGCAGCTATCCGAAAGTACGAGAGGTTTGGGGGGGGGGGACAGATTGTGGGTACAGAGTCGCTTTAAGTCAAAGAATACATGTGACATAAAAAATAGCAACTTCTGTTTTTTTTCCCTTCTTACTCCAATCCCATTTTCCTCTGCAAACAGAACAGAAGAAAAAAGGCTGTCAGTAAGGTGCCACTGCTTGGTTCTCAACAAGGAGAGTCCTCAGGATCATGTCCTCCTTATGCCACCACTGGGCTGTGGTGGCCACTCCTAGAAAATCCATAGACATATTGCCTAGAGCAGAGTAGGGGCAGTGGGATAACACAGAGGCAAGGAATGGAAGATATGAAAGCTGGGGGATGGGGAGGTAAGTATGCAGATTCTTTACGGCGCAGGGAGCATAGGGTTAACTATTGGGGTTTCATGGTTTTCATCTCAGTCTATAACCTTTTTGCATGGACTCAAATCAAATAGTCAATCACTACTACTTGGTTCTCAATGAGGTGTGAACTTCTGAGTGGTGACCACCCTCATTGACAGTCTATGCCCCCACTAGCATTTTTTGGCACAGAAAATAAAATAATAAAGTGGAGGCTACAGGGAACAAAACAAGGAAGACTCAGTGAAGCAGTGGCTAGACCTCTAACAGGTCCTCATTTAAACAAAGTTCAATGACATAGTATGTCTACTGTTACCTAATATACACATGTAGTGTCGCGCTAACATGATCCCAGACGTAACTGATCTTAATGAGGCATCTAATGTATGATGGTCACATGGTTCTATGACTGATAACATGTTTGATCCTATTCCGTTAGCCTATATATGCATTTCACATGTCATATCTATGAGCAATTCCAGTTAACTTTGCAGTAACAAGGATAAACTATGCTGATATAAGAAATGTATGTGCACATTACTATTAGTAAATTCTATAGGGTTAATCTTGGTGTAATTTTCCCGCATTTAAATGACTCCACACTCTACATGATGTAAGAAAAATTGGATTTAACAGACCGGGCCACCACCTTCCATTGCTCCATGGTCCAGTTCTGATGCTCATGTGTGCATTTTAGACATGGACAGGGGTCAGCATGGGCACTGTCTACAGCTATGCAGGTTCCTACACGGATGCACTTGGTTAGGAACTTACTCAGACTGGTGTTTCAGGAGCTGGTGTAAAATTTTGTTGGCAATGTAATGAAGGATATTCTCCAGCTCCAAAGTTAGTAAAAATCCAAAATCTTTATTAGAACACGTTAAAAATATTCTTTAAAAAAATCGATGTTCACAAGAAAAATAACTGACTCATGGGTAAGGACAAATTGTCAGAAACGTGCCGGTTATTTTTCTTGTGAACATCGATGTTATTTTAAGAATATTTTTTAACATGTTCTAATAAAGACTTTGGATTTTTACAAACTTTGAAGCTGCAGAATATCCTTCATTACATTGCCATGTGTTACCGGCAGTCGGCCCGCTTGCTTTTTATACGTCCTTCAAAATAGGACCCAGTGCACATTGTCCGTTTGGTGAGCTGACCACAATTGCTGTTTCACAGCTGCTCTTGATATGTAAATTTTTGTTACTTAAATTCTGTTCTGCTTTTATACCTCCAGAATGGACAGTGCACCATAGCTTGCTTTGGATATTACTTTGACACATACCACAATTCTAGACAATATGGTAGACCAAGTATACCCTTTCATGGTAGTGGTAGTCCCTAATGGGGCAGCAGGAGAAAAACATGTTCAAAAAAGGTTTGAGTAGCATGACAAGGAGTTCAAGGTATTGACTTGGCCTTCAAATTCCCAGCTCTCAAGCATTTGTGGGACATGCTGTAAAGAAAATGTGATCAACGCAGGACTCACCTCAAAACATAAAAGACTTAAAGCATACCTGGTGTATCAGTCATAATCAGAATAAGCTGCCCTGTGTGTATATATATATATATCACTATGTGACATTTTTCATCAGGTTTCTGCTCTGCAGACTTTATCTGTGGTTTTCAGTTGTCCCTTGACCTAGTGGGTTCAGCCTAATGTCTATGGTGTTTTCCATACTTTACACAGAACAGGATATCCTGCACTTCCCCTCTCCATAGACTTATATGGGCAGGTTGTAATAGCTGAATGTCACAACAGAATTGAGATGATTTTTCAGAATGTTAAGAAGCTCGAAAAGGGGAGAAAGAAGCATTTTTGTCTGGTTAAATTTATTACAAAATTTACTTATTTTATGAACCATTCCTTGGAAGCTTAAAGAGGTCGTCCAGCAAAAAAACTTTTTCTTTCAAGTTATATAGTTTTGTAATTTACTTCTATTAAAAATTCTCAAGTCTTCCCATGCTTATCAGCTGCTGTATGTCATGCAGGAAATGTTTTTTTTCCAGTCTGACATAGTGCTCTCTGCTGACATCTTTGGCCGAGACAAGAACTCTGTCTCTCTTTTCTATGAATTCCCATAGAGAACCTCTCCTGCTCTGAACAGTTCCTGTCTGGGCCAGAGATGTCAGCAGAGAGCACTGTGTCACACTGGAAATAAAACATTTCCTGCTTGACATACAGCAGCTGATAAGTATGGGAAGACTTGAGAATTTTAAATAGAAGTAAATTTCAAATCTATATAACTTTCTGACACCAATTAATTTAAAAGAAAAAGTTTTTCGCTGAACAACCCCTTTAAGGCCACGGAAGTGATGCTAAGCCACAGTATGCATGCCTCCTCCTCAACTTCCCCCTTCCTTGGCTAACTGATGTATAGGTTTGGAGGCTCAGCCCTATAAGTCAATCAATCAAGACAGGGTCAGTGTGAAGGGGAGGAAGTGTGCATGCTGTGGCTCAGCATCACTTCTGTCACACTTCAGCTAATAGAATATAGAAATAATGCAGTTTAATAACACTGCAATTGGCCAACAGCAAAAACAAAGGCATTGTTTGTTTTATCTCCCTATTAGCTATCTGCTTGTGTTCACAGCTCTGTACCTGATACCGACGTCAAAGATTCCCTTTAAAAAGTGCATGAAAAAAAAACTATGCTTACTCTAAGCTGCAAATGTGAAAGCATCTGTATGGAGCCGTTAATCCAAATGATAAAATAAAAAATTACCAAGATTTGCATTGATATGATTAATTGATAAATTGAATTTATTTTCTTTTGGAAAACAATTCCAGTAATCTCCAGGTTTAGACGGCAGAGTAAACATTAATAACAGTAACATACAAGTTGGGTTAACGGATTCAAGAATTTTGGCTGTGTAATCATCAATATAAAAAAGGAAAGAAAAAAAAAAGGGAAACAAAAAAGTTCGGACACACAAAGCAACAAAATGGTCTTCCGGAGAAAAGTCGGAGGGACAATCTACATAACGACTATTGCATATATGGTAATGCTATCTGCCATACCGCAAGGCTTACAAATATATATATGTATGTACGTATGTATATATTTATATAGGCCTTATTCAAGATTTTCTTCCATTTAATGAGAAAAGCTTTATTTTTTTCTTTTATTTTGTGCAAGAATCTTCTGCTGCAGTATAAAAAAAATCTTCAGCTGTTTTATATTAAAATGACAATTTAAGACCAAGATCTACTGGAAAGGCAGTCAGAATACAGCTGGAATAAAAACAATCCTTTTCCTGGTTTGCCTAAGAAGCACATTTACGTCATCTTTTTTCTTCCCAGGTTTTCGATTCCTTCTCCTTGAATAGGGCCCAAGTCGGCTGTCTTTATAAGACTATTTTTATATTGAACAACATAATACATGTGCAACACTGTATATACAATAAGTTTATCCGGTGCTCAAAAGTCTAAACACATGAACATCCAACAGTTCCAATAATACAAGTTTTATGGTAAAATACAATGCTTTTTGGGATAATATACATAAACAATCAAAGTTTCGTGCAAAGAATAAAACGTGTTCCCTTTTCTGTGCCTCCAAATGATCTTCAGATGAGTCTGGTTTTTGCATTAACTGCTATGTTGGGTCATTGTGTGGTTCTGAAAGACAAAAAAAAAGAAAAATGACTCAGTATGTCATACACGGCTCCCATGCCAAACATATTTAAGCTTTTCTACAGGAAAATAATTGAATATGTTATGCACGGAACGCAATCAAGACTACAATAAATATTTAACAGTGAATTCATATTGCCAGGAAGAGGTAATACCACAACAAGTGATCAATAAGGACAGGATATGTACAAACATCTCAAAGAGAAGGGTTAATTATATATGGATCGTACAAGATTCGCTCAGGTCATAGAAAGTAATTGGCTTCAGATTAGGACTACAAAGAAGTCAAAGTTTCAAAAGTATCTGAAGCACAAATCCTTAAAATATCACACAAGGTTTTATAACTCTAGACGTAATAAATGTGATCATGTCTTTATAGTGGTAGTAATATAATGGTTTAGCGTAGGGATGGGGAATCTTCGGTCCTCCAGCTGTTGCAAAACTACAATTCCCATCATGCCTCGGGCAGCCAGGCATCGTAGGAATTGTAGTTTTGCAACAGCTGGAGAGCCGAAGGTTCCCCATCCCTGATTTAGAATAACCGAATGCAATGCCATTACGTCATATGGTATATATCCAAGCACATATCTACTTGTCCATTTCATAAAGTTTCTTGGGTCCATCAGATGAAATTATTTCGAGGGTCTACACAACACATGCTCGTCTGGTCTCAATTATGTTATTTTTTTTGTTGTTATGATTGTAAAATGATCATCAAGGTTAAATAGGTTATTTACGAATCACCAATAGGAAACCTAGTGGTAGATTTCAGGGTTCACTTCTATGTCAGAGACCTAACAATTCATTGGTTTTCTGTATAGCTTATGACGCACAAATATACCAGACACCTGCTACTATTTAACATAGAAGGTGACAATTATGCAATTATGAGAAACATGTTGCCATCTGGTGGTCATGACTGGGAATACTTAGATGCTTAAAATGGTATGGTCATTTATATTAACTTGAGACAGTTTAAAAGTTATGACCGCACTGGGTCTCAACTATGACACCCGCTGCAACTATAAGTTATAGGGGAGGTATGTGGCAGCACTAGCTCACCGGCTGCCTGATAGTAGGAGCCGGGCTCCATTATAAAGGCCCCCCAACACCTTTAATAACTGATGGCTGAACGATCATTTAGCCTTCATTAATCCCTGTTGCCCGATGCCCATTCTCCTCACACACGAGAAGTTCCTGTATTCTCTATGGGGAGGGATATGCCACAGCGAGAGAACTCTTATTTCGGCTTCTCTCTTTTTGACCAAAGGCCGACCCCTATCACCGCCAATATCATCTTCTGGTGGTTGTTCTAGGTTGTTCTAGGTTGCTCCATACACCTAATACCAGCAGCCAAATCGTCCGACAGAAGTTTAAGGTGTATGGGGACCATAAGGCAATAAAGACTGACTCCTGCTATCAGCCAGAACAGGTAGTTGGTAGGGCAATAAAGTGCACAGCTGAGCACTTTCTTAACCATAATTTATGATTGTAGTGAATCTCAGATATGCCAAAAGTTACAGCAAACAACTCTGCATAAATAAAAAGTACAAGGGAATATAAGAAACTCTGTAATATATCTTATTAGAGAAAACGCCTCTCTCTCTACTTTTAAGGCTACATTTTCCCCCACACCTTCACAAACATTTGTTATCTGTTTTTCACTAAGGGCAACTTGTACATTTGTGAGGATAAGTGGCTTTCGGTTTCACCGAGAGATCCAGTTATACTGTTCATAGACGTTGGAAAAGGGAGTAGGAAAGGGAATGCAGGGAGAAACACAATGCTGCTGGTGTCATAAATGTATAGAATAAACCGCAGTACTCACCAACTAGTTTCCAACTTTATTACAAATGGTTGTACATGCTCAAGGCAACAATTTTTTCTCTCTCCACATTTTGTGACAAGTGAAACAATCATTGCCATGAGCATGTACGGCCATTTTCAAGAAAAATTAATACTTATTCATGAGTGCTGGGGTTTACTCAATACATTTATTAAGATGTGTACCACTGTGTCAGGATAGCTCCAGGTGGGACTTTTGCACTTGTGGATTGAAAGTGGGATGCTCTATGCAGTTCCAACTGTGTGTTTGACTTTAATGTGTGAGAACAATTCTGCAGGCTTACTCAATTTAGAACTAGATTCAAGCTTAGACTTCTCAAGTATTGTTCTATAATGTCCAAATTACATTGTACAGTGATACCTCCATATTAACATATTAAAGGGAAACAATCACCTAAAATACCACTATAATGCTATTGAAATGTGCTGCAGCAGCACCCAGCACACTTCCCAGACCTGCTTGAGTTTAAGGCTATTCTACACCTTCACAGTACAGTGCAGATCAGGACCGCTCTATTGCGCATGGGCGGCATAGTTAGAATGTTGTTGCGCCAAAATGATGCACGGCACGCCCCTGAATGACGTCAGACCGTAACTAAATGCCAACGGCTCACCACCCAAATGACTACTTGCGGGGGATTTGCATACAGCGTGCCAAGAATATAAAGTTTGGGGAATATACATTGCAGAGAGGATAGGTAAAAAAACAGGTCAGGGAAGCGTGCTGGGTGCTGCTGCAGCACTTTTTAATAGCGTTATAGTGGTATTTTAGGTGATTGGTTCCCTTTTAGTTTGGGACTGTTTAGGAAGATCCATTTAGAAACCTCCAAATCCGCCTCTTTATGTTGCCAAAAGTCGCTCAATGGACAAAACTATGAAAAGCCCGCACATTACTGAAACATGGCAGTTATAATTTTGAGACATGGCTTTCCAAAAATCTTCAACCACTTTATATTGCCTCAACTATCCAGCATTTTAGGTATCTCCATTTGGGATCACTAAAAGTCCTCAAATCTACAATTGTTGCACTTTAACAACAATATAAATAACGCTTAAGCTTGTCTTCTTTACCCAACATAAAAGTGACAAGCTTAATGAACAGACACTCTCCGAGCCTCTATATCTGGATGTCTAACTCCAGAAGAAAAAGGCAGAAAACACGAGGCATACAGAACAAAATCCTTTCAACAGATGGTGACAGCACTGGAGCAGCATGTTATTTTTTTCCATAGTTCAAGAACACAAACAGAAGTAATTTATCATTACTGATTAACTAATTATGGTCGACGACGTGACTCTGAAGCCAAGGATTCTATCCGCCGCAAACGGTATTCACTTCAGAGAGACAGGCAAACGTTGGCATTCAGCTGATGTGGAACTGCAAGTCCCATCATCCCCTGTCTGCCATGGCATTGTGAGACTCGTAGCTCCACAGCACTGTCCACCATTAATGATATTGATTCTCTACATAGAGTAACTGTGTAGGTGCAATGTTTTGATGCAATCCTTGTATATCCTTTCTTTTTCTCCAAGCGGCATTACATTTCCACAGACACAAAGCTTTCAGCATTGTGCTCTGCCTTTAAGCGTTCTTCTTATTTTTCCCCTTCCCTTACAAAAGCAATTGCTTTCCAACAGTCCAGATAATAAGTCTTTTGACCTGCATTCTACTCTGACCTAGTCAGGTCATCCCTATGCTAAGGCATATAGCTGATTTCAGAAATGCCTGCAAGTCCTGCATTTCATCTCCTGCCCACTCAGAATAAAGCTCTCTTTAAATGTGTGTGTACGAGTCCCATCTGACCAGAGAGGCATCCCTGTTGTGGGCAATGGAGGGACAGAAGCTTCTGCCTTTATTAATGAATGCAGACCATTATGAGTCTGGCTGGCTCCTGCTCTGTTCCCAGAAGCATATACTGTACGTGACTTAAAATGTTGTAATATTGACACAAGCAAGTCGGGCACCCCTAAGGAAAATTACTCCTTGGATATAATGTAGGCTCATAACAGCTCTAAGAGTACAAAATACAATCCTTAGGGATCAGGCTGACATATACCGCATTCTACCGAGTCCCTGAACATTACAAAGAATTTCTTTGTGAAGGAATTCTCAAGGACAGCATTAAACTGAGTTTTGTAGCATCGTTTTGGCTCCGAGCTCTCAGCACTAAATCATTTGCTTTGAATCAATGTGAGCGCTATATCATCTGCATTAATCGATGAATTTGGTTCAATACACGTTCTATTAAATTATACTTTCTAATTGAGATTTTCTAGCACTGCCCTCTGCTCCTTCCCAGGTTGTAATTTCCAAGTAGTTAAAGATGGGGTTAACATCTTGCACTTTTTCTGAAGAGTTGGGGTAAACATGCACTGAAATTGTGTGTGTGTGTGTGTGTGTGTGTGTGTGGGGGGGGGGGGTTGCTGCCCTTTTCACAGTAAAATAGAAGAATGCTTGTAACAAAAATGATATCTTTGCATGTGGATCTGCTTTACTAACTGAAAGGGATTTTATGATGAACATGAACAAATTGGAAAGGTTAAAGGGAATTTGTATTTGATGGTAAGTGCTGCATGCATTGTTGGATAGCTGTTAGGTTATAAAAAAAAATTGTAGATGATGGTTGTTGCCTATCTGAAAAAAAAAAAAAAAAAAAAAATATATATATATATATATATATATGCATATATATATATATATATATATATATATATATTATTTTTTTTATTATTTCTCAGCCAGGTGTCAAGAGGGTGGAGCCAGGCTACTCAAACTCCACAGTCTGGCACGCCTCCTTACTCTCCTTCACTTCTCAGCCCCTCCCTGACTGCCATGCTCTGTACACCAAGGAAGGGATCTGGAGTGAAAACAAGTAAGGAGACATGCCAGGCTGGGACATTTGATCGACTTGACCCTGAATCCTTTACACCTAGCTGAGAAATAAAAAGATGATTTTAAAAGTTTGGTAACCACCATCAGTTCCACATAGATAGAACTTAAAGCTTCCCTTTAAAGGAGAAGTCCAGCCTCAGGGTTTCTTTTTTTTTTTTTTTAAATGGCAGGGCATGGGGAAAAACAACAAACAGCACTAACTTACATGTCGCCGTGCCTGTGAGCCGCCATCTGACCATCCCCGGGGCCCCCACCAGAAGGCATTTTCCCCAGAGATGGACAGCCCACTCAGCCAATCAGTGACTAGAGCAGCATACCGCCCCAGTCACTGTACACAATACTGATGCGCAAAATAAAGGGGCACATATGTGAAAACTAGTGCAGGCCAATAGTAGAGGTATTGCCAATAGCAACCAATAACAATTGTACTTTAACTTGTAATGGTGACCCAAACTGATCAAGGAAGAAAGCATAAGCAAAGCCACTGTCTCACAGCCTTTTCAAGGCAGCTTTTCCCCAAAGTCAGTGTCTCTCCCCAACTGTATGGCAAGCCAAAGAACAGAAGGAAAGAATCCCCATCTACAGACAGCTGTTTCGGAGTTATTGTCCTTCTGTCCATCAGTACACTGCAGGGTGGTCACTACTTAACAGCTGGTTACTGAGAGGACCAACATTGAAAGGATATGCAAAGCATACATTTCCAGTCATGTTTTAAGACGCTGACATTAAGGGAAAGCTACCTTGAAAATGTAGTGTGAGACAGCTGCTTTGCATATCCTTTCTTCCCAGAATTCCCAGTGGAGCATGAATGGCCTGTAAGTCTCCTCACATCTTTATGATGCTCTCCTTAAGGAGAAAGTTAACCCCTTTAGTCCCAAACTTCAAAAATCACTGTCACTGGCAGGTTACTTCCATGCAAAAATGGTCTGACCAAGCTTTGACAAGTTAATGTTGTATTTGGAGGCTATTTTGCAGACTTTGATATACTGCACTCTGTGTACTGTATTTTGCTATATTAATATATTGTTGTGTTTGCTGGAGTATCTGTGCAGTCGGACAATGGAGTTTATCCCTGGATACCATGTGGCTTCAGTTAGTTAGCAGGGGCTAGCATGGAATGCTGCTGTGTGACTAGGATTGATGAGAGAGTGTCAAATAATCATTTTGTGTGAGAGTCCCCAAGTTTTCCCAGCCGATGTGTGTTCTGCGTGGAAGTGATGACAAGTTGTGAAGAGACAGCAGGATAAGTGGACTGTGATAGAACTGCCCCTTGCACAGAGAGAGGTGGACAGCTGGATGTGTAGAGCTGGGGCACATAAAAAAGAGAAAGCAGTGGCTGCAGAGACCTCTGCCACTATGGTTTGGACCATCAAAGTAAAGTGAATAAGATTCTCATCAGAGAAAAGTAGTAGTCATAATGACGTACAAACCTAAAAGTACAGATGTAACGGCCGCCACAATCATTGTGGCAATGTGCCATTGTGGTAGTGCAAAGCACTGGTGTGTTCCAGCCTTCTCATAGCGGCTCATTCACTATAATTACTGGGCCGGGTGCTCTGCACCAGACACAGCAAATGTGCATGATGGAGGTAAGTAAGGTGTGCATCTCTGTTCTCAATGATATAAAAGCAGTGATGCATATAGTACATCACCGTTCAATGGCAGGAGTCCCTGCTCCTGCAGCTACTCTATTGCTGTGCCTTAAAGGGATCTGTAAGGCAGCTAAAGAAACAGCTGAGGCCAGAGGGCTACTGGGACAGGAGAGAGAAACGTGTGAGAACGAGCACCATAGGCAAAACCAGAAAACACCTAAGTGACGCTTTGGTGGTGTAGAGACTGAGTAATTGTGAGCCTGGAAGGAGGCCTATACTGACTAGTGAGAGACTGTATGAAGTGAGCTTGTGACACTAGGGCCTAGTGGTGAACACATTGGCGGAGATTTATCAAACATGGTGAAACTGGCTCAGTTGCCCCTAGCAACGAATCAGATTCCACCTTTCATCCCTCAAAGACTCTTTGGAAAATGAAATGTGGAATCTGATTGGTTGCTAGGGGCAACTGTGTCTCCCTTTATACCATGTTTGATAAATCTCCTCCTGTGATTTGAGACTTGCTACACAAAACTGAAAGTGTTTTTAACGGCAACTATTATCCAAGTACTGCACATGCTTCTATAGCTTTATGTTATGGGCTTAAAGGAAAACTATTTAGCTGGGGACTGGGGCAAAACCCACCCTACCCCATAATAAAGATTTTTATACTTAATCACTGATCAGTGGGTTTGCTATGTGACAGATTCTCTCTAATTTTTTTCCAAAAAACACCCAATATACTGTCTAGCTGTCTATATTTCACCTCAGCATACGGTTCATCTGGAAACTCTGACTAAAACCTGTATTAAGCTCTACGAGGCTTCACTCCCAAGTAATATATTCAGAGATTAAGACAGCCTTGTAGAGACAGATGTGCACATGTGCCAGTCTCTGCTCGTCTTTAAGTTCCGCTGTAATGTTTAATTTATTACATTTGTGCTTTCCAACCTTATATCTGTGCACATCTCTGCTACGTTCATTTTCTCTGCTTTCAGAAAAAAAAAAATAGCTTGCGAACGAACTTCCCGTTTGGCACAATGCAGATGTCTTAATCCTTTGTGGGTAAAAGTTTCCCAAATGTCTACACAACACATTCTTTGTGCCGGTGTTGTATTTCATGCCCCTCTACACTCAGCTTCAATTAAACTCCTACTAAATATTTAAATGCAGGGTCTGGTAATTGGTTACAAATAATGGAACCTTAAATTAATAATAATTACACCGAAATGTTCACATTCATTGTGTGTAAATGACTTCTAATCTTTTTTTTCTGCAGAAAATACTTAATGGAACAATGCCTCCTTACATTGTTCATTTGTTTTCTTTCAAGAAGGGGCATTTATGTGCCAACAGCTGACATATTCCTTTATAGTTCTTTGCCAGATCCGTGCATTGATTTCAAATCCTGAAGTGACTGGCGGTCTTAGGATTTAAACCCTCGTCCGCTGGATTCAAAAGGTCAACCAATTAGAAGGGGGGTGCACACAGAGCTGCAATTTGTATGCAAAGGGCAACCTTTCAGATACGGATTCCTTGTTGCTGTGTACAAACACACATGCGAGAGGTCTTTAAATAAAAGGAACTCTTTATGTGCGGGTGACTTGGTTACAGACTGCTTTTGTACACACATTTAGCCATTTCATATATTCCACATCAAACGACTGGAGAAACCACAGTCAGTTTTCCTTGAGATAAGAGTATGCTATAATCTATTTATCCGTGTTGGACACCTATAGAACATGATGGGTTAGTATATAGAGTGCAGATGGCATAAAATAAGCTTCCTTAAACTGCCTTTACATCTTCTACCAAGTGATTTATAAAATTATCTATTATCCACCATAAATTAGCTCAGCATGTACACCATGCATCTAGGCAGCTCACAAAGAACAGCCATGCTTGAAGGTACTCATATTGTTCAATCTTCCTTTTGGTTAAGAATGGATAATATAGCATTATACATATAGTCCAACACCTACATGAGTAGATCATTTAAAGGGGGTCTACGGTTTAACAAAAACTGTTGACCAGGGAGAAAGAGACATACTGTAGGGCAGCAAAGGGCATGTTCTGGTCCGTGAGGGGCACAGGTGCCAATTCTATACAATAGAGGTGCCTGTATATACGAGACGGTCACATTTTGCAGGAGTGCTTATACAGTTCCTCATCTTCAAAACTCCATCAGTACTAAAGTATAAACATGATCGGGTGCTTCTTCCAAATCTCATTTCTGCGTCTCAGCTGTATGATTATTTAAGAGTTAATATGAAAAACTGGCATTTAGAAGTGAATGAGTAGGTGGCCGTCTTGCTGGTTTCTACTATTCATTCCCCCCACTTGTCCCTCCTCTTAGGTGATGCCACAGACATAAGAAACTGAGTATTTTAATTTCAATACTCAGAGATGTGCTGTAACTATGGAGAAACTAATCTGTGAATCTCCTATTCCTGCAATTTGCTTCTCAAAGTCAATTTTAATTCATTACGTCAAAACTGCATAATTAGAGGGGGGGCGGACATTTAAGTGTTTAATTCCGTGTCAAAATAAAGGCAAAATCGTGCTTATCTGAGACCAATCTACTGTGCAACGGCGAATACTTGTAGAAATTCAAAGGTAAGCTATAAACAGGCATACACAGCAATACTTCCCAGTATGAAGAGCCTGGCGACGGGAGGCAAGCTTTCTAATCAGTCCTCAAAGGAACCTGCGATAAAGAAGTGCCACTTATTCTAATTTAAATCTAATACGGGCCTTTCACCTTTACAAAATGTACAAAAGAATAGCTTCATTAGACTAACTGGGACAAAAAAAATCTCAAAGCCACTTGTAGACAACTTATAGGGCAAAAACTAAATTGTTCCATTACCTGTTATAATTATTATTACTGTAATCATAAAGGAAGAGGAAAGGGCGTTCCACCTTAACAAATGAAATGCAGATGCTTACTCCATAACACACAGATTATCACAACTATCAGCTATTTGACATACAGCCTATAAAATAAATGGTACATTAGCTGGAGAAAAATGTGTACGTTAGGTATAGCGGATATTCATTTCCTAGACAATATATGATTTAGAGGCAGGCCATACAATTGCTATGGAACTCATAGGCTATTCCTATAACCAGATGGGCTGTACTGAGAGAACAAAGAACTGGCCATAGGATCGTCCTCACAATTCGTTCTACAAGGAATGTGATTAGGCCATGACTAGTCCTGTCCTGGGGTAGAAGGCGGGGGGGAAGCCATTTAAATCTTTGATATGGGGTTCTTCCTGTTCTTGACATAAAGACGCTAATAGAACATAAAATAAATGGAGGAATCTCTTCCACCAACAAATCATATGCATGCATCTATCTCTGATATAATGTGTAACACACCTAGGACTCAAAGGACCCTAGTTGTATGATGTACCAAAAGATAGGAATGTAATAATATACACTAGCCTTGAAATAATTCTTCATTGATTATGTAGATCGATTGTACTTTTACTTCAGTTTACCTTGTTGCATATTTTGTTTTGTCTTTTTGCATGTCAAATATGTGAAATGCCATTGCCCGAACTTCCATTCCTACCTCAGAGCTTGGTATAGAGCATAGTAATATGCTGTTAGGCCACCCTTAAGCTCTGTTCACACAACGTCAAAAAAAAAAGGCATATGCTTTTAGGCTATGTTCACACTACGTAAAAGTACGGCCGTTGTTGCTGATGGCAACAACGGCCGTACTTTTACCGCGGTGGAACAATGCCTGTTGTTCTATGGGATCCCAGCCAGAGCGTACACACATCTTGTGCGCTCCGGCCAGGATCCCATACCCCGCGCAAACAACTGACATGTCAGTTTTCTGCGGCCGGAATTCAGTGAATTCCGGCCGCAGAAAGACCTGTCAGTTCACACAGTGAAGGAAGCAACTCCGGGCACTTGCTTCACTGTGTGCTATGGGAAGCTCTGATGCGGGCGTGCGCTGATGCGTCCGCATCAGAGCTCTGTGGCCGAAAAGATCATCCGTCCAGAGACCGGCCGTTCCGTGACCGGCCGTTTCTGTGAACATAGCCTTAGGCTGGGTTCACACACAGTATATTTCAGGCAGTATTTTGGTCCTCATATTGCAACTAAAACCAGGAGTGGATTGAAAACACAGAAAAGCTCTGTTCACACAATTGAAATTGATTGGATGGCCGCCATTAAAATATTTGCTGTTATTTAAAAACAACAGCTGATATAGTGAAATAATGGCAATTATTTACTGTTATATGGCGGCCATCCACTCAATTTCAACATTGTGTGAACAGAGCCTTTCTGTGTTTTCAATCCACTCCTGGTTTTGGTTCCAAAATACTGACCAAGTACTAACTAAAATATACTGTGTGTGAACCCAGCCTTACTATGTAAAAATACATCTGTTACTGCTGTGATTCATGTTCGTCTTAAGCCCTGCCCATGGATAGAACAAGACCAGTGTGGGGAAGCTGGTACTGTGGTCCTTTTTTTGAACTGTGGCCCAGTTCCCGTGTACGGCGCTGTTCTACTCACAGGCACCAGCCCGGGGGTGAAGCACTGGAGGTGGGCCGGCCCTTCCCCAGTGGGAGGAAACCCCTGCCCCTCTATGATGCGGCTCCATTGATTCTAATGGTTTATTCACTTTGACTGCAATGCAATGCATTAAAGTCAATGGGATGAAAGACGTTCAATGTACAGTGTATAAAATAACGGATGTTATCTGTGCAGACGTCATAATAATGATCATGTCAATTATTTTCCAATGTCTTTTGCAAACAGCGGATGTTATTTTTTTGTTGTTCACACAGTTTTTCTTTTCTCACCGTTCTTTCACTGTTTTTACTATTAGATTCAATGGACACAACCCAAACTAGAATAATGTACCAACAGCTGTCATTTACAGATGTCATTTTAGACTAAAAATGATGGACGTCATTTTAAACAAAGGAGAAAAAACGTTTTGTGAACATAGCCTTACACAGTGCAGTTTTGTATGTACTTGCATTCACTTGTGTATGAGAGTGTTCTAGGCAAGCTCTGTGACCTTTGCAGTGTGTGTGTGTGTGTGTGTGTGTGTGTGTGTGTCTGTTGGCTAACTAGCGATTGTTGTGAAAGATCTGGACCTATCTTATCTATACACTGGTGTCACCTTTCAGCGAGGAGATTGCTGAAAGTTGTTCTTTACAGAACATAAAGTGGAAGCTTATTATTCCTAGTGGCCACAATAGAATACTGCATTTTATAATACAGATAGTACAATAATATGTTTAACATAAAAACATCATGTAAACCAAAGGTCATTTTCTGATGACATATTCAATTCAGGGAGAAAACCCTTCACCCTGCTGAACAGCAAGAAGTAATTCTAAGCAATATGATCCCTTCTATCTTGATCTAATGTGAGCCCAGATTGGATTAATTTGCTCATGAATAATTAAAAAAGAAAGCAAACACAGTGATATGAGCTAAATAATCAATCATGAATAATAGACTGTTCACTATAGCAACAATGAACGCCAAGAAAACAAAACTGACATATGGTGCAACTCTAATGCTACAACTCTGACTTTGACCTCTAAGACATTAAATAGGGGTCACAGATGAAGAGCAGTCCTCAAGACGTTCAGTCACCAAAGTAATTCCCCACGCTGACTTTCCTACAAGGTGGCATTACCATGGGACACCTATGGACAAACATCTGCAAGAAAGAGCAGCAATGGGTGAAGCATACAACATCCTGCTCTCTGTGTATCAGCTTAAAGTTCAAACCTAATACAGACAACAGATCAATTCATTGCAAATATCAGCTCGGGAGCATGGAGCTGCCTTCAGGAGTAATTCATCAGGGATTCTCTTAGAAGTGAGAGTAAGGACGAATTGTGGCCTGCAAGCCCCATGGGGCAACAATAGATATCTATACAGAGAGGGAAGATCGGGAATCAAATCCTATTTTTATGGACCAATACGACAACCAAGTAGAGAATTTATACATCCAAGAATAATCTTGAATTTCAGACAAACAGCAGATAGCTCTCCAGATATCCCACTATAATTCCATTTGGAGTAAGGTAAAAATATTTAGCTGCTCTTGTCTATTCTCTTATAGCAGAATGAGAAACCTACTTCCTCATTGAATCCTGCATTCACTCATATATAGCTACATCACACTAGGTACGCTAGAGGCTAATATGGACTTCACCTATATATATATATATATATATATATATATATATATATATATATATTGAATGAAAACATAAAATGATCATAGTTCGTTGATTCCTCATCATTATTCCTTTGCCACTTTCACGTCCTTTCCAATAATCTGGCCTATATGTACGATGGAAGTCACAGGTGAGTGGAGCAGGTTCGGGAGCTGAGCTTCAGATGGAGCAATTACAGCTGATACTATGCCAGGATCAGATATAACTTAGATGCCACGGTCAATAGCAACCTCAGCATCTAAATAGTTAGACAGCAAAAACAGGATGAATATATTCGAAAATGATCGTTATAACCATTCCGATCATCGAACAAATTGTTCATGATCGGCGAACACAAACAATTACTGTCATGTTCATTTGAACATACGAACATTTACGAACATATTCGCTCATCACTACTGGTAAAGTCCGTAGTTGGAATGTACAAACAAAAAAGACCTAATTCTTACATATAGACATGTCTGTAAAAGGATTATTAATATATCACATTATTCATCCTGCATTGTGAATACCTTAAAAAAAAAACAATAATATTCACAATAATGTAAGAATGAAGATTTTTCGTCAAAATAGATAAGGAGACACCAAAAAGTTAGATGTACTGTACTCCAAAACAGTATCAATAAAACTGAAACTAAAGAAGAAAAAAAAACAAGCCCAAATAGAGCTTTATTGATTAAAAAGAAAAAAAAAGCGGCTGAAAATATAGACAAAAATTTAATTAAAAAAATAAAATAATAAAAGTTTAAAGGAGGAAGAATAAATATGTTTTGCTGAAAACTGAAAAAACCAAACATACTTGAACATTGCTGCCAACACTGTCTGTGGCAGGAAAGGGTTATTATATACACAAGAGATATACAGTGTATTAGGAGAAATGAATTTCCATGTGCAGAATTATTGATGTCTTTTTGGTTGAATAACACACAAGGAAAGCATACATGTACGGATATATCTCTCAGGATAGGTATAATGTAATAGCGTTTCACAAACTATTATAACCTGAAGCGGACAGAGTGGCTAGGCAAACTAGCAGCTGAGGCCAAGCTCAGCAGCAATGTAGTAGGCCATCTTACAGCCACATGCAGGCTGCTGGGCCCTGTACTTAGCCTAGGAGCTGTAGATTAGGCTACATTCACACATTCTGTGCATGGATCATAGTTATGGACGATGACCAGATTTCAAAAATCCTGGCATCATCATTCATTGTGATGCTGCAAACTCTGAAACAGTTTAAATAACTGTTGTACTGTAATAACACGGCTGTGTCAGTAAAGTAGCATGAAGATTTAATTTTTTTGGATCCCATGGCATCATAATGAATGATGATGCCAGGGGTTCTGAAGTTCAGACTCTAGCACATTGTCCATAAATATGGTCTGTGCACAGAACATGTGAATCAGGCCTTACTTTGCTCTCTAAGAACAATTTATAAAATACGCATGTGAAGTTAGGTGATGTCAACAGCATCCAGGTCAGGGGCTCTGGGTGTACTAAACATGATCTAGACCAGTGCTTCTCAAACTGTGAGGCAGGGCTCACCAGTGAGGCGCCCCCTAGTTGTTGGTGTGGCCCACCCGGGGAAGATCTGCACAGTTCATTTGTGGTTTGCAAAAATCTCCATTTTAGCCACATTATTATTTTATTTCATAATTGCTTTATGAGTATATAGAGCTTGGTAGACGGGTAGCCCTAGCATTATTTTCAGCTTTTAAATGGACTTTCACCATAGATAGTGAGGCCCAGGCACCCTCTTAGTCAGTCAGGTGAGGCCCAGGCATTGCCTTGATTTGTTGAATGAGGCTCCAATAGAAATAGTTTGAGAAGCACTGGTCTAGACTACAGAATATAACAGAACAATGCCTTTGGCACAGACACTACCAAGACTACTATGCTCCTATATATGTGAATAGACCCTGATATTCCAGCTGTGCAGGGATTCTGTACAATGGTGCAATGATGACATCACCAGGTCTTAATTATAGAAGGACAAGAAAAAATATATTATAACTAAATTTACAGGTCCTTATACCATCCATAATTCATATGGCGCAAACCACCGGTGTATTGTAAATGTATAAATTCTGAGCAGATTAATGTTTTGTTTTGCTCTAAACTAATAACATGTTTTGCAATTAAAACTATCACAATAGAGCATTGCATTTAGTTAAGAGTTTAATTACTGTGCTATCCCCCCGAGTAATGCACAGTAGTTCCTCAATAAACCAAAATCAACATTTCTAGACATGTAAATTCAGACTGCTTTTCTGACTTCTCCAGCAATTTACTACTATCACCAGGCTCCTTAACACTAATGGATTCTGACAGGAAGAAGTAAAACTAGATTAAAATTGCATTTTTCCCAGAACATAGAAATCTCACTGATATGAGTCCCGACACTTGACATCACTGTATGTTATGTAGAATAAAAATAATAATGCATGATAAATACAGAATAGCACATTCTAAAATATCTATTTTGCTCCTAGACAAAGTCAAAGGGATCTACAGACATTACAATGGAACAGATCTGACAAGCCACATTACCTGTATACAGATATGCAGTGGGAAATGTAAAGCATGTGTATAGAATCACATATGTAACTGGAACCTGTAGTATTCATCACCAGTAGAAATAAAGCAGATCATCATACAGTATAGAATATTCAAAGTTTTATCTGGTGAAGGTGATGCTGTATGTTTTATTTAACATTTAAAGTCTTTTTATTTACTGTATTTTAACATTTAAGTCAATTAGCAGATGGATCCATACATATATAGATAGAGGCTGAATTACACGGCACAATTTGCCCGGGGAAGCAAGTGCCGACCTGTCAGTGCTTGCTTCCCCCTTGTTCCCCACTCAATGCCTGTGCTATTACATGCACAGACAGTGAGCGGAGAGCAGCAGTAAGGGCCGCCCAAACGGTCTTTAGATCGTTCAGGCTGCCCATTGATCGTTCGGGCTGCCCTGTTACACGGAGTGATGTGGTCACTGATATGATCGTGCTGTTTCAAGATATTGAAAGACCACAATCACCCCACATTGTGCATGTTGGCTGATCGTACCCTTTCATGACTATTACATGGCTATTACATGAAACAATTAGCCTGAACAGTCAGTAATCAGCTAAGTAAGGCAGATAATCTAACCTGCTGATAGCTTCCGAGTGTGCAAGGGGCGCTGAGAATAAAGGAATGTCTGCTACCTTCATCCTTGGCGACGTTCCTGTACTGTTTATTCTGAAAGTGACTGTACCACCAGGCCCATGCTGAAGCACT
The DNA here is from genome assembly GCF_027789765.1 of Dendropsophus ebraccatus. Taxonomy (NCBI): domain Eukaryota; kingdom Metazoa; phylum Chordata; class Amphibia; order Anura; family Hylidae; genus Dendropsophus; species Dendropsophus ebraccatus. The sequence continues at coordinate 65,916,766 of NC_091455.1, read as the reverse complement.
GGAGGCGGGCCTACCCACCCCCAGTGGGAAGAAACCCCAGCCCCTCCATGACGTGACTCCATTAGAATCAATGGAACCCTATCATAGAGGGGCTAGGGTTTCCTCCCACTAAGGGTGGGTCGGCCCGCCTCCAGTGCTTCAGCATGGGCCTGGTGGTACAGCCACTTGAAATCCTCTTGCCTGGAAAGCCGTTAGGAACACCAGGGCAGGGCACCCACCCCGATCAAGGGGCGGAACGCCCTGTGCAGGGGGGGGGGGGCGGCCTAACGACATTAGGCCCACCCCAATGCTGCTAACAGCTTACCGGGCAGGGGATTTAAAATAAACAGCACAGAGCAGCGCTGGGGATGATGGTAATAGACATACCTTCATCCTTAGTGCCTCATGCCCACTAGGGAGCTATCAGCAGCTTCCTCTAAGCTCCTGAATAACTGCAAGCTGTAATGTCTCATCTCTCCTCCCTCTCTGCTTGATTGATACCTGGAGGATGACTCCTAAGCAGGTTCAGCTATGGGAGTGAAGAGTAAGAAGGTGTTCCTACTTGATGCACTTCAGGGGCTCAGAAAAACTCTATGGGGGAGATTTATCAAACTGATGTAAAGTGAAGCTGGCTCAGTTGCCCCTAGCAACCAATCAGATTCCACCTTTCATTCCTCACACACTTTTTGAAAAATAAAAGGTGAAATCTGATTGGTTGCTAGGGGCAACTAAGACAATTCTACTTTACACCAGTTTGATAAATCTCCCCCAATGACTCTTTGTACTATAGAATAAAAGCATTTTTCTATATTCTGGAAGCACAGACAGATATATTAAAGGTTCAATGTGTCTTCTTGACCTAACAGTGTCAACAGTTTAGAATATGAATTACAATTAACAGATTTCCTTTAACGTTGACAGCATGGGAATGATTTACATTAAAGCTCAGGGTGTATAGTGTGAGATGGAGGAGGGTGCAAATATGAGGTTCAGGAGAATCAGGTCACTACCATTGCTGTAGGATCCATCTAGCAGATCTTCTACATATGATCTCACATTACCCTGAATCTGGTCTGTTACTGGTGATAGTTCAGATTAATTTGGTGGATGCAATATCTATATAATATAGCCCTCTAAATTGTGTGCTAAGCTATGTAGAGGAGCTACATAGCAGAGGTGACACTGGGTTATTATTTATAGCCCAGAAATGAATAGCTCAGGACTGGTCAGATTAGTCTTCTCTTCCACACAAGGAATTTATTAATAAGGTTAATAGGTTTCTCTAGAGAAAGGTTATATACTGAGGGACCAATTACACAAACATGAGAAACTTTGGGGAAGGTGGTTACTTTTTTCTGGAGCTGTCCTGGCCGGCTGTATATCATTCGGGATAGGTCACTAATGTCCTAATCTTTCATAAACTCTGAATAAATACACCTCTGTGAAATTGTTAGATACCAATACGGTATAGGCTCTCACAAATATTCCTATATGTGACCCATGTAATGCTTCTGTAACCTTCTCATCTTACTTTTATTGCAATGGACTTTGTACTTCTCACCTTATTATTTTGGCGGTTCCTTGGGGCAGAAGGGGCAAAGGGGTGGTTCTGTACACCTTGTTGACAAAAAAATTCAATCAAAAAATTTTCAAAAAACCTAAATGAATAAAAAAAAATCTCTTTGCTTTGCAGCATTAGTACCTACTTCTCCATCACTCTGCCTTACTAAATTATGCTTATTAGACCAGGTAATGGTTATCTCTACACGGATGTCCTCCTCAATATCCCACAAAAACCTCTCGGGAGGAAATCTCTTTTTCACGCAGGGTCATGTTAATTGCAACACTCACATTTTATCATGATCATCATTCATGGTAGCATTGTACTCCTTATTACCACTGACAACCCCAATCTCTCGGGAAAAAATACTCTTGCTGCATTCCCAGACACTTTATTAGTGACAATGGACACATCCACCAGCACATACATTATTGACTCGGTTTTACAGTTCACTTTCAACTGCAACATTTTAAAATATTTTCTTATTTCCAAACTCTTGGGGTAGCTCTACAGTGTCCAGGGTCCAAGGGTTTGTCACCACTCATCTACCATTTTACAAAGAACACACTATGAAAACATACACTTACAATTAATAACAAAAAAGGACAATTAACTCAGTCCTGCGCCCAGGAACTGAGCATCATTCAATTGGCAAATAAACCCCTATGTACCTGTCAGGATCGGGCGATACAGACAGGACAAGACAGTGGGCTCTAGGTCTGAACCCACCCACTGTCACCTGCCTACTTGCCTCAATCGGCCCTAGGCGGCCGTGGACAACCACGTAGACGTTCCCTACACTGATAAAGTGCACACAGAACGAGACGGACGAACAAACATAAAAGAATGGTGAACAAGCTGGGTCAAATCCAAACAGGCAACGCAGTACAAAATCAGCAGCCAAAGGGATCGTCAAATAGTCAGGCAGAAGGTCAGATAACAAGTCGAGTAACACAGAGGGATTAGGAGAGGGGTTCGCAGGAATAGACGGGGGAGCTGGGACCAGGAGTTAACCTAATTAGCCAGCGCTGGGACTCTTATGGTGCGTTTACACAGGCAGATTTATCTGACAGATTTTGGAAGCCAAAACCAGGAATGGATTTGAAAAGAGAAGAAATCTCAGTCTTTCCTTTATGACTCGTTCCCAGTTTAGGGTCTGTTTCTGGCTTTGGCTTCAAAAATCTGTCAGATAAATCTGCCTGTGTAAACGCACCATTAGCTTTGCTTTATACTCACCAAGAGCCCGGTCTGGATCCTCATTGGACCGGCGGTCTGATCTACCAGGTACAGACAGGCAGAGAAACCTGTCAATCACAGCAACAACACAGGTGTAAAATCAAGTCCAGGAGCTTCTCAGCTTAACTCCTGCATAGCCAGAAGCTGAGAAGCAATCGGGTGTGGCACACAAAAGCAAAACACCAGGTCCAGTTCACAGAGGCTACTGCAGATTCCTGACAGTACCCTTAATCTGAAATATAGGGAATACCAGTAATGTAGTAATACAGACAATTGGTACTAGGGTATATAACTGCTTAGGTCCTTGTGGGTAAATAAAACTCCACTTGTACTGCCCCACATGGAGGCTTTGTCAGGACACATATATTATATGTGTGGTGTAAACAGAGGAATAAAAAGTGTACTCTTCATAACAGGAACAGGTTGCCAATGTCATGTTTTAAAAGGTGATAGGGAAGGAACAAGACATTAAAGCTCAGCCAGGTAAAATCTTTTCTAAAGTCAAAAAGTAATTCAGCAGACAAGGAATTCTATTGTATTGTCTTGTGCATAAGCAAATATTGCAGTGTTGCCATTTTCTAAGGCCCCCTTCACAAGGCAGTATTTTGATCATTGATTTAAAGCGGTACTTTAGCTGGGAAAAAAAATCTTGCATATCAACTGGTGACAAAAAGTGCCAGAGATTTGTTATTTACTTCAGTTAAAAAATCTCTAGTATTTCAGTACTTATCAGCTGCTGTATGTCTGCCAGGAAGTGGTGTATTCTTTCCAGTCTGACACAGTGCTTTCTGCTGCCACCTCTGTCTGTGACAGGAAATGTTGAGAACAGTAGCAAATCCCCATAGAAAACCTATCCTGCTCTCATGAATGGAAAGAATACACCACTTCCTGCAGGACATACAACAGCTGATAAGTACTGAAAGACTGGAGATTTTTTAAATTTTTTAAAGTAAATTACAAATCTCTGACACTTTCTAGCACAACAAAAAACAGGAGTGGAATGGAAAGTATTGTCTCTCTTTTGTGTTTTGGACCCACCCCTGGTAGGTGAAGAATAGTTCAGGGCTATCTGTAGCTGATCTACTGCTGAACAATCATGTTGTCTGCGTCATAGAAAGACCTGAGTTAAGACCTTACTAAGAACTGAGCTTCAGCATTTAGGTTGTTCCATCAAACCAGTCCTCTGGAAAATTGTAATTAAATTACTTGAGCTTGCAGGCTCCCCATTTCGTGTTACAATTTAATATTGTGATTATATTATTATTATCATTATTATTAATAACCTCCTACAGTGCTGTGCGGAGACAGAATCACACACAAAGTAATTACAACAATTACATAAATTAAAACAGTTAAACAGACTAGATACAATATAAATTAGAAGCTTGATCCAACAGACTCAAGAAATCAAGGGCTGACAATGAGCAGATTACAATAATATTCGACCATATAGATAGATTATATCACTGCTTTGCCAAGAAATCTTGAATAATATAGAAAAATAATAATATTTAAGAAAATAGATGCTGCACAAGGCTAATATTTGTGGAATTTGCCAACAATGGTGATCTGGCACCACTAAAGGACATATGAGCAGCCAAGGATACGATTGTTCTACATTTTTTGTGTCATTGGCAAAATAAGCAAAGTTGTAGAATGGAGTTGCACTAACAGGTACCGGGAATAGGGCAATGCATGCTTATTTACTGGGTCAAGCATGTTGCAATTTTTATGCTATCCTAACACACTGAAAAATAAAATAAGGCCAAAGTGAAAGGTAAAATACAGCCAAAATGTTGAGGTTAAAATACAGACATATTTTTAATATAATAATGCACTCAAAGAGAAATTGGCCGGCAATGCACCTGCAGTGTAAAATAATGCCCATGATTTATTAATACCGTCCAAAGGCTATGTTCACACTACATTTTTTCCTCTTAGTTTTTGGAAAAATTTTTTGCTGTTTGGCCGCCTGTTGGCGCAATGATGGCCGTTGGTACATTATTCTAGTTAAGGGTACATTTACACAGAATGATTATCTGACAGATTATCTGTCAAAGATTTGAAGCCAAAGCCAGAAACAGACTATAAACAGAGATCAGATCATAAAGGAAAGCCTGAGATATTGCCTCTTTTCAAATCCATTCCTGGCTTTGGCTTCAAATCTTTGGCAGAAAATCTGTCAGATAATCTTTCTGTGTAAATGGACCCTTATGTGGACTAATTGCCCTTTGGGTGTGTATTTAATTAAATTTAATAGTATAAACGTTCAAAGGATGGTGATAAAAGAAAATCTGTGTGTGAACATTTAAAAAATAACGTCCGGTGCTTGCAAAAGACATCGGAAAATAATTGTCATGATCATTATTTTGACATCTGCGCAGACATGGTCCGTTATTTTACACATTGTGTGTATTGGACGTCCATCATTCCATTGACTTCAATACATTGCAATGAAGTCAATTAAATCACGGCAAAAACAGACGTCTGTTTAAAAAAAAAAAAATGTAGTGTGAACATGGACAAATAATGCTTATTATTTACGACCAGAATGTGCACAACATGCCATTTTTTCATCTGTTCTTACACAGTTTCATTTTCACTCAAATTTATGGTTGTATTTGGCTTTTATTTTACTATGTTTAAACCTAGCCTTAGACTCCGTAAAAGTTTAGAGCTCTATGGAGTTGTAATACATAATATAAAAGTTTATAGATCCATACTATACATCTTTTGTATGTTGCATTATACAATATTCTTCCCTAGAAGCAATGCGTCTAAGAAAAATTCCACAATAAGGTGATAAGTTAGTAGGAACAAGCAAAATGTTTGTTCATTGAATAACTGTGTCATTTTAATGGGTCAAAAAACCTTGTTCTCGGCTGACGAATAATAGAAACAAAGGGCTGCATGGATGGGCCCTACTCTCTGTCTAGGTTATAAAGTCCTATATAAGAGTCACATAGTGGTCCTCCATTTTCTCAATTTTTGTTGGCTTTTTACACCAAATGACAACTACTTATAGAAATCAAAAGTGATTTCATTGCTTTCTAATATTCAGAAAATCATTAGTAGTTGTGCAGCACTAACATTCTTTGTGTGATCCATCATCCAATCCAATTGCCTAACAGAAGTAATGGAAGAAAATGTCACAAATAACATTTTCCAACCATCATCCCATTGATTCTATTGTGAAAAATGACAGGGAGAAGAAGAGACATTTTGTCATTGACTTCATTGATGAAAAAAATGATGTTTTTCTATTCGTTATATGAACTGAATGATGGATGGAAAAAATACTGATGACACCACCACTGAACAAATGACAAATAGGGCTGATCATACCCTAAATAGCATATCTATGTGGCAATGAGCATTATATGGCAATTGTCTTGTAGGTATAAAGGCCCAGGTTTAATCTGGAGATTTTGTATACTACTGGTGAAACGCTTGGAGTAATGGGCAAAATATATTTACAAAATTTCACTAAATCAACTTTAGGCTATGTTCTCACAATGTAAAAATAAGAGCAAGTAAAAGCTGATGTTGCTAAATAACGGCCGTTATTAATGGTCATGATCATTCATGATGGAAGTTCCTGATCTCCTGCTCTGTTCAAGTGCTGCCGAAAAGCCATATGCAGAGCAGGGTCCCATTTCCCTGTGTACTGTATATTCTTATATGGGGGGGCTGTTCGACACGACTGCTGTAGATTTCTATTACCGACGCCCCCACCCCCAGGTGTTATATATAAGAATATACAGTACACGGGGGAAACAGGACCGTGATTTGCATAGTGCTAGAACAGAGCAGGGATCGGGGAACTGCAGAGCTTAACCCCTACAGTTCCTGGATCCCTGCTGGTGGCAACAGAGGGGGCCATGTCGCACCTTATTACTAGCACTAAACAGAAGTGTATGCATAAATAAAAAAAAAAAACTACTTAAAAAAAAAGTTAGAATAAGACTTTATTAAAACAATGTATTGAAGATAACTATTTTGTTTCTGGAGTACCCCTTTAATCAGCTGTCAGCTGTGCAATCAGGTTCTAAAAATCAAATTCAAAGCTAACAATCAAAATGTCTACACTTCCTGTGGTCTCATTTGTTAAAACGACTGTGGAGTACAACAAAATAAAATCTAATATCACTGTAAATAAATAAAACATATAGTGAAACCTCATTAAAATAGCCCTGTTATCCTGATATTTCTTGTGGTGGATGTTTGGTCCACCATACATTCTACATAGTGCAATTCTTTTTTAGAAGACCACCGCCATAGATGACAATGCTATTTTGGACCATCATCTTAACTGTTTCCAAATTTTGATTATTGCTGAAAATTTGTAAGTTTCAGGCCTGTGGTCAATTTTAACATTTTAAGTAGACCAGGTTTTAGACACTAATAGGCTATGTTCACACTCTGTACCAAAAACAGAAAAGGCGTCTGCTTTTTCTATTTAAAATGACATCCAATTTTACCGCAATTTTAAATGGAATGACGGACGTCCAATGCACACAGTGCATAAATTGATGAACGTTGTCTGTGCGGGCGTCAAAATTATTTTCGGACATCATTTGCAAACAACGGACATTATTTTATAGTTGTTCACACACAGCTTTTTTCACCGTCCTTTCACCGTTTTTACTATTAAATTCAATGGACTTTTCAATTAAAGACTCACCCAAAGGGCAATCAGTTCACCAAAACTAGAATAGTGTGCAAAATAGTCGCCAAACAGCAGAACGTCATTTTTTTTTTTTTAAAACGGAAAGGAAAAACGTTGTAGTAACATAGCCTTATAATGAAATATAAGGTATCTCCAAATGTAATGTAGCTTTCTTTTAACATTTTCCATTCAGCTATAAAATAACCTGTTTGAGTTTTTCCTTCCCTTCTTTTTAACAATGTTAGAAGAAAACAGTCCTCGCTAACTCCACAGCCACATAGAATACTGATGGCTTCAGTCATTCAATGGATTAGACAGTACTTTAGATACATCCTCATATTTACAGCTACTCAGCCTCTTATGAGGATTCTAAATTTTGAAACTGAATCCTTTGCCAATATAAAAGAAAAACAGCTTTTGTTAACTTTACCCAACGTCTTTAGTGATCTCCTACTGTTTAATCTCGCTCTGAAAAATCAAGTTACAGCAGATGTAGCAATAGCCTTTTACTTTCCCCCCCTTATAAATATCTACGCTAACACATTATTTATATACAGTATGACGGATCTCTTTTACTATTATACCTCAGAAAGCAGGGGGGGAGCCTGTCTAGGAAGCTGGCCCCGATATAAAGACGTGGAATAAGCAATGCTAAATAATGCTGCACAAAGTTGCAGACAGTTCGGCTAGAGGCCAGAAAATGAATCCAATTTTTCATTCTGTCATAAATATTTCAGTGCAAATGTTCCTGATTTGCTGCAACTGTGGTTAAGCAAAGGGCCTCCATGTGAATATTAAAATACAAAGAAAAGAAGCAAAATGTACAAAACAAAAAAAAGGTTAGCAGCTAATTAATTTCTTATCATTTTGTGGGGAAGAAAAAAAATTAGAAATATTAAACAGTGGAGCATGGCGACACAAACAAGCGGAGGGGAAAAAAAAAAAACATTTATCCTGCTCTTCCTCTGACAGTTTCTCATAAAATATCTGCAGTCCATCTATCTTTTAGTACTTCAGGCTCCTCTGGAGAGCAGAAAATAGTAGTTTAAAGCTCACTTCAGTGCCAGTCTGCAGGAGATTGCTTTCCACAGGACTCCTGCTGATGGAGGCCTAGGGGAAGAGGCCTAGGAGTTATTCAATCAGCTCAAGACTCTGGGGCGGCTGGGGGTCCTTTGAGGGCTGATTATAAAGCTGCCCTCCTGTTGCCAGCCTCAGAACAGAACAAAATGAGCAGCCTCTTGCTGAGAGGATTCTGCGAGAAGGAATTTCACCTGTCATGGAGTTTGTCAGAATTTCAGGATTTATCTTTGTGCAAAATTAATAAAACACCAGCCCGGATTTCAGCCTAACTACTTGGCTGTGTCATCTCATAGTGATCTTTCACCTAAAAAGACCAGGGAACCAAGATAAAGTCATCCCTGCCCTACTTAATCTAGGAACTTTTGCAATGTTGCCAGCAGTGCTGGGAGGGGGAAAAAAAAGAAGTTCAATCAAAAACATAGATTGTGTGATCCTTTCTTTTATGGACTAGAAATTATCCAGCTTCTATGATTCTTTATGGCTCTTTATTATTTTATTCAGATTCTTAATTATCCTTTAAATACATGGGGGGTTTAACAATACCAGAATTTCTCATTTCAGTCTTCATAAAAAGTGCTCTGCCTTATGATATGCCAAACTTTACCACTTTATAGTAATATTATTCACCAGGCTGTATTAGTAAGGTTATGTCAAATAATCGCTCACAATTGCTTCCGCTGTGCACCTTAGTACTGAAATAGGAAGCCATGCCCCCTGCTGGCCAGCACTGTGAACGACAATCCCATCCATAATAGGGCAGAACACATGACCATGCTTTGGCGTCCACCACTGAACCTGTATATGCCTACCTATGGAGGATGCCAAGGAAGGGGCAAGGTCATGTGTTTCCCCATGCTAGGAAATGGTATGTATTGGATCGCTGTTCAAGCAAATCAGGCCAGACCAAGATATGTATTTAAGAAAATTGCTTTAAGAATCATGATGAGGGTGATGATGAAAATAATACATAACAATGATATCAATTATATAGTAGCCACTAATTCTCTAAATACATTTATTGGAAGTGGACACTGACATTAAAAAAAACATATAAAGAGACATATAAAAAGTTTTGATCGGTCGAGGTCTGGGTGTGCAGACTGTGACTGATTAGGAGAAAAGCCAGGAGAAATACACGCACAGCGCTTTCACTCCTAGCCATGTGTCACATGACCCAGACAGACTTCCAATGCAAGTCTTTAGGGCCTTCTAGGTTTCAGACAGAGCGCGGAGAAGGGCACATGGCAGCGCAGATGTCTCCCAGCTCATTCTACTGATCAGTCAGGGTCTGAAAACTTAGAACCTGATGAATAAAAACTTTTCATATGTTGCTCTGATGTGTCAAAGGTTTTTATTATTGATAGGTACTCTTTAAGAAAATTGAATTTAATTTTAAGACATTTAATATTGGGTTACTTTTCAGAGTTTATGTTAAAATAAATAGGATTGAAACTACTTTTTCCTTGTTCTTAATCTACTGCTTCCCATTACACACCCATAGATCTAAATATTGTCTGTCTGCAGCCACCACTAGGGGGAACTTTCGAGCTTACTGCATACTGCTTTATAATTACATTTAAATGGAACCAAAGTCCTAGAAATGCACCCCAATAGATATCAGAATTCAGGTGCAACATTTGGATGCTGTGCCCAAATTGTTACTTTGTTGCTCTCTGCTGCCAGGTAATTAGGCCTAGGGGTGAGACTGCACCCCATGTAATCATGATGTCCCCACCCACTAATGTAACAGAGGAACATTATGGGGACAAGGTCCAAACATTGTGCCTGAAAGCTGAGAAGGTAATCCAGAATTTTTTTTAAGGTTCCACTGTTAAATATTATGTGAAAAAAGCCATAAAAACATCACATAATATTTTTATCACATAAAATATCACATAAAACAGTCAAATCAAATTTTGTCAATGTGTTCATGTAAATGGGTTAAAACATATTCTCATTTAATGCTACCGACTCATACATGTTAAATCTCTTCATTCAAAAGCAGAAGAATATTTTTTATGCAGAATAAAACACCCCGCAGTGTCATGACATACAGTGAATCCAGGACATAGGAGATATAGGGTGCTCACAGCAGGTCCCGGCAGAAATGCATTAACTCCGCATGAAAATAAGCAAGTCCCATAGCAACCATCATGAATTATAACTGAACCCATGACAGCAAGGTCTGAGTGCTAATCTCACATATGCCTTGCCAACATTGTTAAAAAGAATATACAATACATTTACTGTAAAATGAGGCAGGGAAATACAACTTATAGATTAAATAAAGATAGAACAGATACAAATAGGCCATTATCTGTGATTCATTAAAAACGACCCCACACATTGCATTCTAATCTGTTATTTCTACCACACAATTTAGTAATTTTTGCTGTTATATCCATAACCTGGCCAGTGCATAAGTTTTTTTGGGGTTTTTGGTTTATTGTTATCGGTATCTGGATGGGTAATTAGATAATCTGCATTTTTACAAATAGGCCTTAGCATGGAATAGTATGTTTAAAATGTCATGACATGTAAAACCTCCAGCAAATATATAGTTAATGCTTGCCTTATGCACGCTAATGGTTTTGATTTTAATCCCTTCACGTCCACAATGTATATATACGTTTCTATTGCACATGCCCAGTGCAGTAGGAACGTATATACACGTTGCTGCAGTGAAGGTGCTTTTAATGTGTCCATTGTGAGTGTCAGTGTTGCTGGGGCCGGAGGTAATGACAGGCAGCCGCGTGACTGTCATTATCCCCTTAACCCCTTAAGGTCAAAGCCAATTTTCGTTTTTGTGCTTTTGCTTTTTCCATTTTATGTTTAAAAGTCCATAGCGCTTGCATTTTTTCACCGAGAGACTTATATGAGCGCTTATTTTTTGCGAAACCAATTGTACTTTGCAATGACTGGCATTATTTTTTCATAAAATATGCTGCGAAACCGGAAAAAAATAATTTGCGCTGTCAAATTGAAAACAAAAACGAATTTGTTTTGATTTCGGGGAGTTTTGCATTTACGCCGTTCGCCCTATGGTAAAACTGACTTGTTATACATGTTCCTCAAGTCGTTACGATTACAACGATATATAACATGTATAACTTTTATTGTATCTGATGGCTTTTAAAAAAATCAAAACATTGTTAACAAATACACGTTCCTTAAAACCGCTCCATTCCCAGGCTTATAGCACTTTTATCCTTTAGTCTATGGGGCTGTGTCAGGTGTCATTTTTTGCGCCATGATGTGTTCTTTCTATCAGTACCTTGATTGCGCATATACGACTTTTTGATCACTTTTTATTACATTTTTTCTGGATTTGATGCGACCAAAAGTGCGCAATTTTGCACTTTGGAATTTTTTTGCGCTGACGCCGTTTACTGTGCGAGATCAGGAATGTGATTAATTAATAGTTCGGGCGATTACGTGTGCGGCGATACTAAATATGTTTATTTATTTGTTTATTTATTAATTTATATTTATAAAATGGGAAAAGGGGGGTGATTTGGACTTTTATTAGGGGAGGGGATTTTTTATTAATAAAAACACTTTTTTACTTTTTTTTTTACATGGACTAGAAGCCCCCCTGGGGGGCTTGTATATACATAGCACTGATCTCTCATAGAGATCAATGCTGTGTATATACACAGCAAAGATCGATTAGATTGGTCATAGATTGCTATGGCCTGCTGCAGGCCATAGCAATCTATTGCCGAGCCGGGATCAGCGTCATTCCGACGCTGAGGCCCGGCACGGGCAGAAGAACGGATCTCCCCCCCGCGATCGCATCGCGGGGGGGGGGAGATCCGACCCACTAGACACCAGGGATAGTGTGCATAAAGCACTTCAATGCAGCTGTCAGGTTTGACAGCTGTATTGAAGTGCTTAATTAGCCGGCGCGGCAACGGGACCCACGCCGGCTAACAGAGGCACTGCCCGGCTGCACGTGTCAGCCGGGATCAGCGCCGTTCAGAGCGGGGTCCCGGCGGGACCCCGCTCTGAACACCCCCCGCGGCACCATGACGTATCAGATACGTCATGGGTCGCTAAGGGGTTAAACTGTACGATCTATAGTGATCGCGGTGTTTAAGAAAGTCAGTGACAAGATAAGCACCTATGCTGTGAGACTTCTGATCACTTTCCCTGACAAGCAGAGAAGAAACACTCACCTTCATCTTGTCAGATCAGCGATCTTCTGATCAGGCAGGCACTATGAGAAGATCGCCGATCGTACTGATCAATGCTATGCTATGGCATGGCATTAATCAGTATATGCAATCCAATGATTGCATATGTAACTGTAAAAAAAAAGTGTAAAGAAAGTTTTAAAAAATATTTTTTTTAGAAAAACCTTATATAATAAAACCCCAATAAAAGTTAAAATCACCTCCTTTCCCATTCTAAAAATAAAAATATATAAAAAAATAAAATAAATAAACAAAAAGCGATCAAAATTTTTCTTTTTACACCAATATAATATCAATAAAAACTAGAGATCATGGTGCAAAAAAATGACACCTCAACTGCCCTGTAGGTGAAAAAATAAAAACATTATGGCTATTAGAAGACAAGGAGGAGAGCGCTGCTTCACTGTGACCTGAACATCCGTGCATCAATGACCTTGGGTCATGAAGGGGTCAATTTTGCAGCCCCAGTGGTCTATTTAGTGCCCCATTCTGTTGCTGATACTTCTGCATTTCACCCTGAGCTGGAAGGTGATGCCTTAGATCAGTTAAGCTGCAGCAATCCACACGAGCGTGTACAGGGGCGTGTATGGCTGCTGGCCAATGAGCATTCATCTTCACTGGGCCAGTCTGTGCAGAGCAGAGAGACAACTGCATTTGGTCTCTTTTGTCTGTTAATAGCATTTTTATATAGAAAACAAGCAAAAAAATAAATGAAATAAATTGCAAAGATGTAATATAATACCTTCCCTGCTGATTTATAATTAATTATTGGTAAGAACAGTGCCCATTTAATGTAAAGTAATTGTCACAAAATCTTAACGATAAGCTATAAGGCAAATATAGAAGCTTCATATACTGTAGCATCCATGTCAAGCACAATGAAGGGTATTGTCTACATCCCTTGAGGTTTGGGGCAGTAAAAGAGTTAATTCCATCATCCCTAGTAGTCTAGGGGGTAAATAGGGAAAATGTACGGATCCCTGGTCATCTAAAAATGTGACAAGTTTAATCTGAATACCCCTAGTGGAGGGCAGCAGAAGGGTTAAGGCCGCATATCATGGGTCTTTGCGTCAACAATGTTATTACCAGACAACCTGTTTCGTATATATTTTGGAGGTAAATTAAGGGTATTTATGGTATATACCTCCACCATGTGGCTTCAAATTATTCCCCATACGGTAGGTCTTTGGCCGTACTGTATAAGAAAAAAATGTTTTCTTTACTTTTCTACAGAGTAAACAACAAAGATCTCATGTGTCAGTGGGGACATATGGCAGCACTCACTGTATGTGGTAGGAGCAGTGCTGCTGCATACACTGAACGTATTCACTCATGCTTACCTTGTGAACATCAAAGTAGTCCTAGTATTGTGGTTTTGTATCGATAGCAAAGAGATTGCTTTGGTCTTAAAGATAAAGGGAACAATTTTTGCTAAAACTCTTGTATCTGCCAGCCTCCATTTCATAATGATACTCTATGGGAGGCGTGCGCGCTGCATTTCTCAATGCTGAAGAATGAACATTTTCATTGTTCAGCGCGGAGAGACGCACGCCTCCCATTAAGTGTCATTATGACATGGAGGCTGGCAGCAGTCCGCGGCAGACAATTCCACTGTGGAACTGCCTCTCTTGCTCTGTGTGAACGGGGCCTTACCCTTGGATTATCTCATTTGATGGATTAGCTAAACAAATAAAACAACAAGAAGAACCCAAAGCACAGTGTCCAATAGTTGGTTAATGCATGAAAAACAGGGACATTGGGGGAGATTTATCAAACATGGTGTAAAGTGAAACTGGCTCAGTTGCCCCTAGCAACCAATCAGATTCCACCTTTCATTTTCCAAAGAGTCTGTGATAGAGAGGAGCGAACCTCGAGCATGCTCGAGTCCATTCGAACCCGAACTTTCGGCATTTGATTAGCGGTGGCTGCTGAAGTTGGATAAAGCCCTAAGGCTATGTGGAAATCATGGATATAGTCATTGTCTGTATCCATGTTTTCCAGACAACCTTAGAGCTTTATCCCAGTTCAGCAGCCCCTGCTAATCAAATGCCGAACGTTCGGGTTCGGATCGACTCGAACACGAACCCGGTTCGCTCATCTCTAGTCTGTGAGGAATGAAAGATGGAATCTGATTGGTTGCTAGGGGCAAATGAGCCAGTTTCACTTTACACCATGTTTGATAAATCTCCCATGTCTACAACCATTTCCCCTCCCAAAAAAAACAAAACTATTCCGAATATCAACTGACAGCAGCTTAAAAATGTCCAAGCTATCCGGCGTGCTTCTTACAGCAATATTTCATTATCTCCAAGGCCAGATAATTTCCAAGATAATGAAAATGTTCTGTAAGCCCTGAAAGTCCGCATTCTCCCCTCCCACAACCGCTGTAATAGCAGTGCCCGCTCACTTCTTTGCAGCCATTTAAAATTACATGGTTTTAAAGGATTATTTCACCCTGCCTATTCAGAGGGAAGCTTAAGACCTTAGTTTTATTTTCTTGTTCTAAATGACGACACCGCAAGCATTGCTTTTAAGCACAATTCATCTTCCCTGCAACATTTCAGCCTTTTAGAGGGAACTCAGCGTTCTCCTTCTCTTTCTGGCTTGCTTCCTCCTAAACTCTGGAGCCCTACTAGGTGTAGCTTCAGGGCAGAAAGGATGTTACACGCTGTGCCGAGCTGCAAATACTCCAATAAAAGATAGCACTGTGAATTCCGTCTACGTTCAGGTCGAGACTGGTGCTGGCTGATTGAACAAACTCAATCAAGAGAGGACAATCAATATTTCTCAAGATACGCAGCAGTCAACAGTTTCATTCAGATGTCCAAATTATCAAATGTGCGGCTACATCTGGATACGGCTGAAATTAAATATTTTCTTCTGAACTAATAAAAATGTTCTTGTTGCTTCTGAGTCATTTGCCATTCTCAATATGTGCTTCCAATAGCACAATCTGCTGAAGGGGAAGCAAGATTTGTGGTGTTCAAACAAGCAGGGAAATGCTCAATTCTATGTACTGTGAGGGCAACAGGGAATTAGCATCTTTAGCAATTCGGAGGTGGTTATAAAGCGGCTGCATTGAAACAACATGTGAGTATAGTATACTGTGTAATATACAGTATAGGTAGATTTCCTCATCAGCCTGTAGTTCTGCTCCCTCTGGTTGTTTGGGAATGACTTTTTTTTTGTCTTTTGATGAGTTTGAAGCCCAAAAACACACAGCATCTAAAACATGTAGCTGAAACCACTGTAAGGCTATGTTCACACAATGTAAGAGACCGGCCGTTCCGTGACCCGTCCAGCTCATGGAATGGCCGATCTCAGAAAAGATCATATCGCCAAGTACTGCAGTACCGGCCGGATGATCTTTAGCGCCGCAGAGTTTTGCAAACAGCGGACGTTATTTTTTAGTTGTTCACACAGTGTTTCTTTTTTCACCGTCCTTAAAGACACACCCAAAGGGCAACTAATCCAGCTGAACTAGAATCATGAACCAACAGCTGTCATTGCATTGCAGCCAAACAGGGAAATGACAGACGTAATTTTGATCTTACCACGATGAATGTCATTTTAAAGAGAGAGGAAAAATGTTGTGTGAAATAAAAGGATGGAGGAGGGGGATGCAGCTGCGGCTTCTTACAAATAAGTTAAAGTGACTCTGTACCCACAATCTGACCCCCCCAAACCACTTGTACCTTCAGATAGCTGCTTTTAATCCAAGATCTGTCCGTTCGGCAGGTGATGCAGTTATTGTCCTAAAAATACTGTTAAATTTGAAGCCATGCCAAACGGGAATATCTGGGCCCTAACTTTGCTAACCTCTCTGTCCCTCCTCCCCAACCGCCTCATCATTAGGAATGCTCCAGGCAGATTGCCTCCTATTCCCCACCTGTGGCAGCCCGGCACATGGGCTGGATCTTTAACCCCTTAAGGACAGAGCCTGAAATGGCCTTAAGGACCGGAGCAAATTTTATGAATTTGACCAGTGTCACTTTATTCATTAATAACTTCGGGATGCTTTTACCTATCCGGCTGATTCTGAGATTGTTTTCTCGTGACATATTGTACTTCACATTTCTTGTAAATTGGAGTCGATACTTATAACGAATCTTTATGAAAAAACCCAAAATAGCGTGAAAAATTGTGAAAAAATGCATTTTTCCAACTTTAAAACTTTTCTGCTTATACAGAAAATGGTTATACCACATAAATTATATATTAAATAGCATTAGCAACATGTCTACTTTATGTTGGCGGCATTTATTAAACTATATTTCATTTTTTTTAGACAATAGAAAGCGTAAAATATTAGCAGCAAATTTCCAAATTTTCAGTAAAATTTCAAAATCAGATATTTTTAGGGAACTGTTCAGGTTTAAAGTGTATTTGAGGGGACTGTGTGTTAGAAAGCCTCACGAAGCACCCCATTTCAGAAACTGCACCCCCTAAACTCTGCAAAAGCACATCCAGAAAGTTTTTTAACCCTTTAGGGGAGTCACAGAAATAAAAGCTAAGTGTGTAAGAAATTTGAAAATTTTAATTTTCTGTGCAGAGATTTTATTGTAATCCAATATTTTTCATAATTATAAACCTATTACCAGAGAAATGCACCCCAATATTGATTGCCCCATTTCTGCAGTTTATAGAAATACCCCATATGTGGCCCTATTGCGCTATTTGACGCAACCACAAGCCTCAGATATAAGGGAGCGCCTAGTGAATTTCAATGGCTCCTTTATTTTTGGTCATTTTTGACTGTACCACTTCAGGTTGGCAGAGGCTCTGGGGTGCCAAAACCTAAAAAACACCCCTAAAGGGACACCATTTAGAAAACTACACCCCTCAAGGAATGTAACAAGGGGTGCGGTGAGCATCTGGACCCCACAGGTGCTTCACAGATTTTCCAAACAATATGGCTTGAAAAAAGACTAAAGTATTTTTTACACTAAAATGTTGTTCTAGCCTTCAATTTTTCATTTTCACAAAGGGATAAAAGGAAAAAAAAAACACAAAACATGTAGCACAGTTTCTCCCGAGTACGGAAATACCCCACATGTGGACATAAAGTGCCAAGCGGGCGCAGGACGAGCCTCCAAAGGGAAGGAGCGCCAATTGGCTTTTGGAAGCTGGATTTCACTGGAATGGATTTCAAGGGCCATGTCGCATTTACAGAGCCCTCGTGCTGCCAAGACACTGGAAACCCCCCACAAGTGACCCCATTCTGGAAACTACACCCCTCAAGGAATCTAACAAGGGGTGCAGTGAGCATATGGACCCCACTGGTGACGGGCACAAATGTGGAAAAATGTGACGTGAAAGTGAAAATTTTCATTTTTTCACTTTCATGGCACAAATGTGCCCGTCATCCAGGGGTCCATATCCTCACTGCACCCCTTGTTAGATTCCTTGAGGGGTGTAGTTTCCAGAATGGGGTCACTTGTGGGGGGTTTACAGTGTTTTGGCAGCACAAGGGCTCTGTAAATGCGACATGGCGTTCATCATCCATTCTAGCCAAATCCAACCTCTAAAATCCAAATGGCGCTCCTTCCCTTCGGAGGCTTGCCCTGCGCCCACATGGCGCTTTATGTCCACATGTGGGGTATTTACGGACTCGGGGGAAATTGCTCTACACATTTTGTGTGTTTTTTTCTCTTTTAACCCCTTGTGAAAATGATAAATTCAAGGCTAGACCAACATTATAGTGTAAAAAATTTAATATTTCATTTTCACGCCACATTGTTCCACATTTGTGCCCGTCACCAGTGGGGTCCATATGCTGACTACACCCCTTGTTACATTCCTTGAGGGGTGTAGTTTCCATAATAGGGTCACTTGTGGGGGGTTTAACTGTCTTGGCAACACAGGGGCCTTTTGAATGCAACATGGCCCCTCGAAATCCATTCCATCCAAATCCAGCCTTCAAAAACCAAATGGCGCACCTTCCCTTTGGAGGCTTACCCTGCACCCGCATGGCGCTTTATGTCCACATGTGGGGTATTTCCGTACTCAGGGGAAATTGCTCTACACATTGTGTTTTTTTTTATCTTTTAACCCCTTGTGAAAATGAAAAAATCAAGACAAGATCAATGATTTAGAGTAAAAATTTTAAAAAAATTACACTAAATGTTGGTCTAGCCTTGATTTTTTTCCATTTCCACAAGGGGTTAAAAAAGAAAATGAACACAAAACGTGTAGGGTAGTTTCCCCTGAGTACGAAAATACCCCACATGTGGACATAATTTGCCATATGGGCACAGGGCAAGTCACCAAAAGGACAGAGCGCCATTTAGAGGCTGGAATGGGGGATGGAGGCCATGTCGCAATTACAAAGCTCCTGTGCTGCCAGAACAGTAGAAACCCCCGACAAGTGACCCCATTCTGGAAACTACACCCCATAAGGAATCTAACAAGGGGTGCAGTGAGCATATGGACCCCACTAGTGATGGGCACATGTGTAGGACATGTGCCGTGAAAATAAAAAATACCATTTTTTTCATTTTCACGTCCCAAATGTGGCCGTCACCAGGGGGCCATATACCCGCTGCCCCACTTGTTAGATTCCTTATGGGGTGTAGTTTCCAGAATGGGGTCACTTGTGGGGGGTTTCTACTGTCCTGGCCGCACAGAGGCTTTGTAATTGCATCATGGCCTCCTCTAATGGGAATGGCGGCCATACCTATTTAGCTGGGGAAAAGGGACAATTCTAATTTATTAAGGGGGTATTAGGCCAATTATTAGTTTATAAGGTTGGAAAATGACAGGTGTCCATCAAACTCAACCTGTGTTGATCCAGAGGAAGGCAAAAACCCCTCGTGAGGCAGACGACAGTAGCCTCATCACAGGGGAAAAATTCCTTCCCGACTCCATAATGGCGATCAGAATAATCCCTGGATCAACGTGACCCCTGAAATAGGAATAAGGGACAGAATTTAGATAATGTAGAACCCCAATGACGTGTAGTGCGCCTTGGAGCGATCCAGTATGCAGAGGCCGGGGGGATCAGGACAGGTGTCACACTGGTAAATGGTGTCCTTCCTGATCCCCCTGTTACCCCACACTCTGCACTTCTTCTGGGGTCTCCTGTTCTCCAGTGTGGGGGACGTCACCTGGAAAATGTTGTCCTGGTGCGATACGGGGTCCTTCATATCCAGAAGCGCTGGGTCCGCTCCATGGCTGCTAAATATTAGGGCTCTATTACTACTTCTGATATGTTCGGATCGTGCCGCAAGCTACAGTAGCTCGGGCAGCGAGGGACCGGAAGAGGGGGTGCTGGTATAAAGGTTATCCCCGTACGGGTGGTGGTGACCTTTATCCAGCAGTGGGAAGATCAGTTCCCGGACGATCTCCCCACTAACTCCGAGGATGGGGGGGGGGGGGCATCTGGCGGCTGGATTCGAGTGTCCCTTCCTTCATACACTCTAAGGGTACGTGCACACTGCGGAATCGCGAAGGATAACCCTTTGTGCATTCCGCAGTTGGCACCCGCCGGCGGACTGATGCAGGCGCACGTCTCCGTCCGTGTCGTAGACTCCATTCTATGCACGGGCGGATTCCGCTCTGCGTCCAACGTGTTGATGGAATGACGGATAATGGAATCCGCCCATGCATAGGATAGAGTCTATGACACAGGCGGAGACGCGCCCCTGCATCAGTCCGCCGGCGGGTGCCAGCTGCGGAATGCACGAAGGGTTATCCTTCGCCATTCCGCAGTGTGCACGTACCCTAAATCTGTAAGTGTACCCTGAGGTACTCTCACAGAGTTTGTAGAATTTCACGCCATACCGTCATCTCTTATTGGGACGGTACTGGCGGAAAAGACGTGTCTGGGGGGCAGCGTACGCTACGCTACTCCCAGACACGTCACTGGATGATGAGGAGGATGAGGATGAATGGAGGAAAGAAGGATCCCCCCAATTCATCCTCACTGGCTGTTTCGGTGTCGGAGGCAATAATAATGTATGCGTCCGACACCGAAAACACCCTGGGGGCCATCTTTATATGGGGATTGGTATATGGGGTATGTAGTGGTGTAGTGTAAAACTTTATTCAATGTAGTGTGGTGTAATGTAGTGTTTTTTTACGTGTTTTTTACAGTAAGTATACAAAAAAAACCTACGCCAAAAATGGTGTTGCTGATGAATGCCGCACTTATGTTCGGCACTTATAAGCAGACCGTGGCAGTAGGATATAAAAAAAAACACCCTACGCCAAAAAGGAGGAGTTGCTGATTAGCAGCGCACTTTCGTGCGATGCTGATCAACACTCAGCGGCGATAGGGTGCGGAAAATAGAAAAAAAAAAATTGGGAAAAAATTTTTTTTTTTTACTACATTCTGAACATCCCTGTAGTGGCTGATACGTGTATTACACTTATCAGCCGCTAGGGGGCAGCAGAGCGCAAGATCCGAAAATAGACGACGCTGGAGCCGGAAAAATACGAAAATAGACGACGCTGGAGCCGGAAAGAGACGATCGGGACTCACGGAAGAAGCCGAAGTCCCAACAAGAGGAAGTGGACGCCGGGAACCCGGAAGACGCCGATCAGGACCCCGGGACAGGTGAGTAATGTACAAATACCTGCTCCGGACCCCTCAGCTACCTAGCTGAGGGGTCCGGAGCAGGTATTTATTACTTGTGGGGACTTTGATCGCCGTGAACGGCCGGCCGGCTGGCCGGCCGTTCACGGCGATCGGGACGGTGGTACCGTGACCACCATTACTTTTTACAGTAATGGCGGTCGGTGCCGTCCTCGGACAGCACCGACCGCCATTTTTTTCCGGGTCATCGGGCCACCGATGGCCCGGAAAGGTTCCGATCGCCGCTATGGGCTTATCAGCCAATAGCGGCGATCGTCGGCATGGGGGGGGTTAACAACCCTCCATGCCGACAGGGAGAGATGGCCTGCTATGTATTATAGCAGGCTATCTCCCCCGATCGGGACCCGGCCGGCCGCGGCGCCCGTTTAAAGGGATGACGTACCGGCACGTCATGGGTCCTTAAGTGACAGTGATCCATGACGTGCCGGTACGTCATGGGTCCTTAAGAGGTTAAGGACCTGTGCAATGTTCAGCATAGAGAAATTGTTTCAGTGGCATTCCTAATGATGAGGAGGACGGGGAGGAGGGACGGAGGGGTGGTGCAAAGTTAGGGCACAGATACTCCTTTTTGGCACAGAGCTTCAAATTTAAAAGTATTTTTTTTAGAACAATAGCTACATCACCTGCCAAACGGACCACAGGACAGATCTTGGACTAAAAGCAGCTATCCAAAGGTACAAGCGGTTTGGGGGGGTCAGATTGTGGGTACAGAGTCGCTTTAAATGAAACAGTATAAGAGGGAAGAGAAGGAAGAAAAGCGGCAGCAGGGGAAGACATATAGAGAAGGGGGGGGGGGGGTGCTGCTGCAGTTTCTTACAAAGTGGTTGAATGCATCAGTATAAAAGGGGAGGGGCGGAAGGCAGCAGGGGGAGAAATCTGATTTCCACACCAAGTGTATGAAGCATTAGGCAGACACAAAAAAAGGCCATCAAAACTCTCAACGCTACTCTAAGTAAAATGACAGTATGTAAAAGAAAATAAGGGCTGGGTGTCTGTAATGTACTGTGCATGTTAAATGTGTTATAAAATCAACTTTTACTGACATGATACCACACAAAAATCAAGTGCTACAGGCTCAAAAAAAAAAAAACTACAGTACTTAAAAGATAAAATGTACAGACTGCACTTTACAGCATTAATTTCCCTCCCATCTTGCTTGTACGCTCCATGGTATTCACCCTCTCAAGCAATATATGGGGCACTGTAGAAGCAATATTGTAAATTGGTTATCCCACGAGGACAACTTATCACCTATAGGATAGACACCTGACTGGTGAGGGTCTCAATGATCAGACCCCCAACAATCAGGAGACTAAAAACTGCAATGAAGAAGCAGAACCCAAATAAAAGTTATGCTACAAGCCACTAAATGTAATAAATCAGCATGAATGTTGTAGGACATACAGTAGGAAAACACCTAAACCATTACAATAGCCGAGATACAGTGCTATACTCGTATATCTTCTCATTTATTGTTATATTTCCGCTATTAATTGCTATATTTGCCTACAGCAATGACCACACAAATCTGTATGCATATATAAGGTGAACGTACTGTTACAAGTCAACCTAAATGTGAAACAGCAACATCCAAAAATTCAACAAAGTTATGCCGGGTAAGAAAATAACAGAAAGCAAATAAAAAATGAAACGACACACAGAACTACAGTAGTTTTTATTATAGCTAGGACCCTGCAGGAAAAATAGAGGGAAAAATAACGGTTTATTACAGATTTTGACACGTTGGCTGATCGAATCCTCCACAAAACACGGAGACTGGCTATAAAGCCATCACTTCTACCCATCATAGAGCCTCGTCCGCAAGATTCTATGCCACTGATAACCTCAAATTACCTCCGGACCATAATAAACTCACAGTAGAAAAGTGTATAATGTCCCGTGTATCGGCTGGGATGAATGGAAGACAAATTAAATAGAAAGGCAAGGTGAAAAGAGACAGTAAAGAAATTGTAGCTTACGATGCTACGTCCGTGAATATCCAAGACCTAATAAAAAGGTGCCCCACTGACTACAATTGAGCTTAAACAGAGTTCAGCCTATTATTTCATGACTTAAAGTGATATGGACTAAAATACTACTCTATACTAAGAATTATATTACATACTGCAGGTGTTTGCTTTATAAGAGGCTGAAAGATCCACTTCTAAATACACATAACATGCTATCACAACATATCATAACGTATACAGCATCACTTACATCTTGAGGCTGGGTTCACACTACGTATATTTCAGGCAGTATTTGAACCTCATGTCAGGTCCTCATAGCAACCAAAACCAGGAGTGGATTGAAAACACAGAAAGGCTATGTTCACACACTGTTGAAATTGAGTGGATGGCCGCCATATAACGGTAAATAACTTCCATTATTTCAATATAACAGCCGTTGTTTTAAAATAACAGCAAAAATTTGCCATTAAATTACAGCCATCCACTCAATTACAACATTGTGTGGAAAGAGCCTTTCTGTGTTTTCAATCCACTCCTGGTTTTGGTTGCTATGAGGACCTGACATGAGGACCAAATACTGCCTGAAATATACAGTACGTAGCCTGAAATAGAAAAGAGCCCACATGACCTGAGCAATCATGCAATCTGGGTATTTTGTATTGCATTTTAACCTATCCCATTGGCATGAATGGGAAATGTTACTGAGGGGGAAGCTGAGCTGTGAGCTTCATCTATTGAAAACTCTAAATTGCGATGTCAACTTTCACTATAATTCTGAACAGATCACTTGATTACCACAGACAGAACAGGAAGTCTCAGCTTACTTTTTAGACCTAGTTATGAGACTGAAAATTGCAACATACAGTGATCCCTCAACTTACAATGGCCTCAAGGTACAATATTTTCAACATACAATGGTCATTTCTGGACCATCATAAGTTTAGACCAGACTCAACATACAATGCTACAGACAGTCCAGATCTGCGGAACGTGTAAATAACTAGATGATCAGCCAATGAAACTGGCAATTTTACTGGTAAAACCCCAGTATTAGTGAAATGCATGCACTGGTTGGCTGTCTATTAGTGATTCTCCATAGTACAGTGTGATACTACTTGTCCTGTCGGCTCTTTACCTGGGCCAGTTTTCCATAGAATTTTGGTCTCAACGTACAATATTTTCAACATACAATGGTCATCCTGGAACCAATTAATATTGTATGTTGAGGGACCACTGTATCCGGATAATTTCATAACATAGTAAAATGGAAAAGTAGAAAAAAAATCACCAAAAATCCTTAACAATATATTTAATATAAAATGTAATTTAAACAAGAAGTAACATTCTCATAATGCTTTTTTTTATGTAGGTAGATTAAACTTAGGTACATGTTAATACCAGTTAAAGGGGTTGTTGCAGGGGAGATTTTACTTGTATGTCTAGGGAAGGGGATATCAAAAACAACCTGCACTCACCTGCCTGACTCCCATGTTGCCACTGGTATAATACAACTCACTTCCTATTGCCTGTGATGTCACAATCCCTGATCCCAGAAACAGCCACACAGCATGGACAATGCAATACAATACTAATGGTGGTATGGGAGCAAGGGAGGTGAGTGCAGGTTACTGTTTTTAATCACCCTATCCCCATGCATATACCTAAAAACTTCCCTGCATGGACAACCCTTCAAGCTTAAAGGGGTTGTCCAGCGAAAAAATGTTTTCTTTCAAATCAGCTGGTATCAGAAAGTTAAATAGATTTGTAATTTACTTCTATTTAAAAATCTCAAGTCTTCCCATATTTATAAGCTACTATATATCCTGCAGGAAGTGTTGTTTGTTTACATTCAGAAACAGTGCTCTCTACTGACATCTCTGGCGGAGTCAGGAACTGTCCTGAGCAGGAGAGGTTTTCTATGGGGACTTGCTGCTGCACTGGACAGTTCCTGACTCCGCCAGAGATGTCAGTAGAGAGCACTGTTTCTGAATGTAAACAAACAACACTTCCTGCAGGATATATAGTAGCTTATAAGTATGGAAAGACTTGAGATTTTTAAATAGAAGTAAATTACAAATCTATTTAACTTTCTGAAACCAGTTGATTTGAAAGAAAAAAAAATTTCACTGGACAACCCCTTTAATTACTGACTACAGATTCCCTTCTTAACCCTACATCTATACGCTATGTGAATTACAGCATTCTGGTGTCAGACTACTGTATTTGTACTTGAAAACAATTGTTAAAAAATTAACAAATCTTTTTCATTTGAAAGCTATAGTAATTGCTGGCATCATTACTATAAAAACTAACAAAAAAGGTATTTCTAGAGCAGGTGACCAAAAATATTAGACTGTTATATGCCAAGCAATGAATACAAGTTAAATGGGCACTGTCCCGAAAAGTAACTTTTGACATGTGAGTGGGTCTCTCTGCTGACACCCACTCTGATCTTAGCCGGGGAAAGATTGCGGCACTGTGACCCACTTCCCGGCCGGCGGCACAGATTGTCAAAATGTCCCATAAACTTTAATGGGGAATTTTGATAGACTGCACTGCTGGCTGGGGATTGCATCGCAGATCTTTCCCCGGCTATATTTCTTAATCAGAGCGGGTGTCAGCAGTGAGACCCACTCTGATCAATAACTTTTGACATGTCTGTTGACACGTCAAAAGTCAGTTTTTGTGACAGGTATGCTTAAAAGAAATATTTTTAAACATTATGCCCTATTCACATGATAAGGATTGACCAGCTGATTAAGTGTCTGACTGGTGGGGCCAATCACAAGAACAGAGTGCACAGCCAGTGCTCTATTCATTCTCTAGGCCTATATAGTCACATAAGAGACAATAATTTAACACATGATTCTAACCTAAGACATGATATAAATACTGAGGGCTCCTTTTACACTGTGCAATGCAATATATGCCAACATTCAAAAGATAACAAACATCACCCATAGTCGCTTATGTACAAAAAACTCCAAAACAAAACAAAAAAAAAAAATACCATACTAACAGGAGAATAAATACTGCGATGTAAGTGTAACTATACTTTGAGAATGTTATAGGGACAGTGAGGATGTTAATGTTATATAGGCCTACTTCACTATCACTGTGTATGTAACCATGAGGAAATACACATATGGGAATAGCATATTTAAGAACAATTCATTCTTACGTGAGCAGAATAAGAATACAATATGTATCACAAAGAATAAAAACAGGATTCCAAAATACTCCTGGGTATTGGTTTGCATTGCTCATCTTACACGACAAACACATTACCTGCAGCTCAGTCTGAAAAAAGAATTTCTGTGGGCATTGTGTGCAGTCATAGATCTTGTCCTCTTGTCCATGAGCCGAAAAAATATGCTGTTGCAGCTTGTTTGCTTGAACAAATACTAGAAGAGAAAGAGATATTTATTGGATACTGTATACACATAATGATTTATCATTACAATATTAAACAATAAAATGTGATCACTTTATGGAGAGTAAACTCAGATTGCATCTATTACTCATGTGCGATACATAACCATAGTGGTAATCCAGATTATAATATATAGACTATAAGGCCTCAAAATGACGGACATCGAACGACCAAAAAAAGACAATGTGTAAACTCAGCCTAAGAATGATTGACACAAAGCTGGGAGTGTAGTAATATTCACTGAATTATATACCACATGTGATCCGCTTTTTGGGGGTGGAGTTATCTCACTAGGCATACATCACTATGGAGCATGATCATGAGTGGTGTCAACAAGTTATGCTGTTCTTGTAAGGGTCTTTTATTAGCTCAAACTTGAACTTTTTAAGTGTCACTTTGTAATTGGGTTTATTAGGCAAATATGCCCCTATCTGCATTCAAAAAGACTTTCCCCAGGTCCCCCCCTCCTCTCTCATTCACTGCTCATTATCAGGAAATCTCGACTCTTTTACACCAGTTGAGCCCTGTCTAACCTTTGGAGAGGGGAGGGAGATTAGTCACCAGCAGAGAGCAGAGAACAAAGGATTACACAGTGGGAGCTGTATGAAAGCTGGTATTCAGAGGTCAAAGAGGTTAGTGCTGACTTCAGAGGAGATAGCCCGGTGATGTAGCTGTAAATTAACTCTTTTTTGTCCCGTTTTGGTGCCTTATCTCCCTCCACCCCTCCCCTCTCCATAGGAAAACCATGAAGACAGAGGGGCTTTAAACTGCTTTTTCATGATAAAAATGCATTTTTCGGCTAATAAACCCAATTACAAAGTTTCTTAAAATCGCCTGTACTATTGATTTCTGCCAAAAAAATGTAAACAACAGTGACACATTAAAGTAGGCAGAGCCCAATGGTTTTCACCTGTTTAAAGTGACTCTGTACCCACAATTTGACCCCCTAAAACCGCTTGTATCTTCGGGTAGCTGCTTTTAATCCAAGATCTGTCCTGCAGTCCTTTCGGCAGGTGATGCAGTTATTGTCCTAAAAAATAACTTTTAAACTGGCAGCCCCGTGTCCAACGGGCGTGGCCTAGATTGTGTATGCATTAGGCTGGCACAACCTCTCTGTCCTTCCTCCCCGTCCTCATCATCATTAGGAATGCTCCAGGCAGATTGTCTCCTATTCCCCACCTGTATCAGTCTGGCACATGGGCTGGATCGTTAAGCAGCTGTGCAATGTTCAGACAGGAGTAAATGTTTCAGAGTCATTCCTAATGGTGAAAAGGGTGGGGAGGAGGGACGGAGGGGTGGTGCAAAGTTAGGGCACAGATACTCCCGTAGGGCACGGGGCTGCAAGTTTAAAAGTTGTCTTTTAGGACAATAACTGCATCACCTGCCGAACGGACCCCAGGAGAAATCTTGGATTAAAAGCAGCTATCCGAAGGTAAAAGTGGTTTGGGGGGGACAGATTGTGGGTACAGAGTCGTTTTAAAGTTGTTTTATATTATAGCCAGAATATACTGCTAGGGACAAAATATACATTGGGGAAAGAATGAATGTAAGGTTTGTTTACATGTGCCTGAGTAAAGTGCTGCACCCCAGATTTCTCTAAGTTGTGATCACTGCAGGGGGACAACCCTGACGCTTCTATTGATAAATGTGTGGAATGAAGTGGTTTCCTATTCTCAATTAAAGTCAACGGGAACAGAATTTTTTTTTTCTTTTTAAGTAACACCGCAAGGTTTTTTACATTAAAGCTGTCGTAGTTTCTGTTCTAAAAAACATCCAGATTTTGCCTGTCTGAAAAAATCCTAAGGGCTTCCCAGGGGTAAAAACACATGATCTGTTGTAGCATTCATGTATATCTATTTCCTATATACAGTATTCTGCCAAGAAATCCCACAAACACCTTAAAAGAGTCTCAAAGGTCCTAAACTTAGGGCCCAAATTGATTATAAAGAGATAGCATATCCACTCAATATACTATCACTTTAAAAAATAGGATTACTCCTTTAAGAGCATAATGTGTAAAAGACTTATTTTGAATTTTTCTTCACATTAATCACAATGGTAGGTCAGTTTAAAATTCAGGATCACGTATATATCCGTACAAGGCACAATAAATAAGTACATCAGTAAACATGAGAACAATTACATAAAAAGTTACAAAATTGTATCCTGCAGAGATACTCCAGGGCAGGGATAGTAAAATGGGAAATCACTGGGTTCTCTTTGGACACATTCAGATCAACTAAGCTTACACGGAGAATGTAAGGGTTTCAATAATACAAACATGTTCAATTTTAATGACTACAAAACAAGGCCCTAAGAATGTGTAACAGTTTACCTGGGAGACATGCTATTAATAATTAAATTGTATATGCCAGAGGCAGAATTTGGGTTGGCAGCACTGACTTCTGATGGATGCTTGGTGCACTGTGACCTAAAAAAAAAAGTTTGTGTGTAGAATATGTATCGTTGCAGGCAGGAGAAGATTGATTAGGGATGCTGGCATTTGACGCTGACTCCAGTCTTAACATTACAATTATTCTAATTTCAAGCCAGCTGAAAAAATTAGTATATTGCTTGGTGACTCATACATTTTAATCACATTTTCTCATTAGACTAGAACCACTGATCACATAAGAAAATAAACATTACATTACTTCATTCTCTAAAGATGAGTCTCAACCTGAGTAACATTAAACTAAAGGTGACGCCAGGATATAGAACACAACTTTTTCAAACTAAAAAAATACCCGTATTTTCTGGCATATAAGACGACTGGGTGTATAAGACGACCCCCAACTTTTCCAGTTAAAATATAGAGTTTGGGATATACTCACTGTATAAGACTATCCCTCTTTCAACGCACACTAAATAAGATCTGAGAGGCAGAGAAGGAGGTACAGTAATACCGGTAGGATACAAGGACGGCCAGATGGATGGAAGATTTGTGTTTTTCTGGGCACAGCACCACTCTACTGTTTTTTTTTTTCATATCCCGGACACCTACAGCTTGCTCTGCCATTCATACAGTCGCTGCATACGGCAGGGATGTGGCCATTTTTGAGCACTCCCACCCCCATATGCGATGAACAAAGATTCTCCAGTCCAAAGTTTTTCAGCACCCACCCTATAAGATGACACCTGGCGTATAAGACGACCCCTGACTTTTGAGAAGATTTTCCTGGGTTAAATAGTAGTCTTATACGCAGGAAAATACTGTATATTCAGAATGTCAAAAACATCTAAAATTGGCAGAAAAAAAAGGTTTAAACCAAATACCTTTCTTTACTAACAGATAGTGTGAGACTTTCTTTTCTCATATTTCAATGTGCATTTTGCATCAGAATTTATGGGTAAACTATGTTCCTGCTCCAAATAATTTATAATGGGTTCCCACAATGTCAATTTTTGGCTGTTTGATGGCCGTCTTTTTGGACATCCGAAATTTTGAGGCCAAATAAGGTCCGTCAGTTTAAAACCAGGGACATCATTGCAAAATAACAGACGTTATTTGACCTCAAAGTGACGGACGTCCAAAAAGACAGCTGTCGAACAGCCAAACAAAGACATGTGAACCCAGGCTAGAAGTTTTTAGATGGGGGTTAGCCTGGATGTGGGCTAAGACCATGGAGAAAGCTCACAGTGACAACTATGCAACAACTGTGTTGCCAAGAGAAATACTGTTTGTATCAGAAGTTATTGGGGCCATAATAGGAAGTGGTTTGTTTGAAGCTATTTTTCAGTTTGTCTGTTCCGTTTTTCCATTTTCAAATGTGGCATGGACCAATGAAAATGTGGTGCATTAAGGATAACTGATTACACCACTTCCATAGTAATAGGATTTGCTTTGTTTGTCAAGCATGTATATCGTGGTAGATACTTGCGATCAAAGTATTTTAGGAGTGACACTAACAAAAAATTGTTAGAATTGTGAGCTTTCAGAATTCAAAAGATCCCTTCGTCAGACAAGTTCACAAATGAATGACTTACAGAGACAGCACAACATCTTAGGGATGTTACAAGCAAGAAAAGAGAGACATCTGTGAGAGGGGGTGGGGGTGGTGAGAGGGTATATCACATAGATAAGCCAGGGCAATAAAAAGGACTTGAGAAGTGGGTGAGTCAATGTCCCTCCAAGATAGTAAAGAGATGGGCAGCCCGGGCACGTGGAAACCCTCCTGGATGTAAATACATGTTTACCATCAAAACCTCATATAAAGGAAGTCCTGGGGCAGATTGTGAGGAGGGAAACAGTAGCACTTACGTTCTGATGCAGAGGGGGGTGCCGCTGTGGTGCTTCTGACAGCCAATGTGCGTCTGATGGGACCGTCAGCCGGCGTGTCCTTAAGGGCGCAGGGCTGTGTGGGCGTGGAGGTGGCGCGCTGACGCGATGACGTCAGCGCGTCGTATCCCCGCCGAGTCCGCGCATGCGCGGTGCGGGGATTGAAGATACTTGCCCATACTCCTAGAGTGCCCTTAGTGTGCGATAAGGGCATGGATGCAGGGAAATGGGGATCAAAAAAACAGGATTGGATCTGTAAATCTGGCATGCTGTAGAAGATGTATGGAGTGGCTAAGAAATGTTGAGGCATGATTAATTGTGGATAGACCGTGCAAACGAATATTAAATATGCTACAGGGCTAACAAGATTAGGACAAAAGGGGAGATGGTAGTGAAGCAGGAGAAGAGGGAAGGAAGGGGGGAGGGGGACGGGAGAGGGATGGATACGTAGGATGCACAACCAGTATCGATGAGACTAGTTGTGTTAAGACATGATGTTGCTAACATGATGTAATAAGGATAAATATGGTCAGGCGATCATGAGATCATATATAGGTTGGAAAACAAAGTATTATTATTAGGACTAGGTAGAGAGGGTAGGGCACAGGAGGAGTGGAGGTACCTTAACACAGAGGGTGTTGTGTCGGGGTAAACAGTTGGGGACTGTCATCTTGAATAATTCTCCAGGGTTGTAGTGAAAAGAGGTGAATTTCCTTAGATAAAGTGTGTAAACAGGATCTGGTCATTTAGACCACTTGGTTCCAGGGTCTTTAAGCGGTAGATCCACTCAGTTTCTTTTCTCAGGAGTTTATTATCATAATCCCCTCTCCGAACATCTGGTTTTATTATTTCAATGGCCTTGAACGTGATGTTGAAGGGGGTTTTGGGGTGCACTGTCCGCATGTGAGTCGATACTGGTTTAGGCCGTGAGTGTTCAATGTCGCCGATGTGCTCCAGGATTCTACGTCTGAACTCCCTTTTGGTTTTTCCCACGTAGGACTTCGGACATTCACATGTGGCTAAATAGATAACACATTCGGTTTTGCAGTTTGCGAAAAACCTACTTTTGTAGATTGTAGGATTGGAAGCAGAGCAGAATGTCTTTGACACTGATATGTAGCGACATGCTTTGCAGTTGCCACACCTGTAGGTGCCGGTTACATGGGTGTCGAGCCAGGTAGTAGGTTTAGAGACCGGAGGGACATAGTGGCTGTTGGTGATGAAGTCACCTAAATTTCGTCCTCTTCTGTAGGTGACTAGGGGGCGGCTTGGGATTACCGAGGTGAGATGGGGGTCTGTTCTCAGGATCGGCCATGCTTTTTCTAGGATGGATCTCACTTGTGGTGCCGCATTATCATATGTCCCTATGATTCTAAGGTCCCCAGTTCCATCCTGGGTGTCCTTGTTTCTGGGTACCAAAAGATCCTGACGGTCGATCTGTTTCGCTGTCTGATATGCCTGTGAGAGAGTGCGGTTAGGATATCCCCTCTCCTTGAATCTCTTTTGGAGTGCTTTGGCCTCTTTCTCGAAAGATTGTGTCGTGCTGCAGTTACGCCTAATTTCATTATAAGTGTTTGCCATCAATGTGCTGGAAACAAGGTTTTCCCATCGCTCATCTATAGTTTGTGAAGTGTTTGATATCTTTGTCTCCAGAGCTGACATGACACATCGCACTATGAAATCAAATCCCCAGCTAACCCCACAGAGACGGCTCATAGTGAAGGAGAGCTGTGTCCTTCCAGTCGCGGAGATATGCTGCACCAGTCATAAGGTCAGTCACAACAAAGTTTGTGTCTACAAAAGAACCCACGGCACTGTCTGCCCCTTTGGCTTTGAAGATATTGTTTTGGATCCCCTTAGGCATGCTCTAAAGGCCTACACATATTACATTTATAAATGACACCTATGGCCTTCATGGTTAGGACATCTATTGAACTTGTCTTTCAGCTTAAAGTGGTTGTTCATTTTGGGCAATACGTCAATATGCTGGTTACAAGCTGTTGGGTCTTCCATTGATCAGCTGTAATTTGTGGAGTAACCTGGCAGCAAGTGTTCGATATCTTTGCAGAACCTCCATAGTTGAAATAAAGCATTACACGGTGCTCTCTGAAATCAATGCGCTGTCTGTGTAATGGACGGATGTGCCTGGTCCTTCAGAGCGATAGATGCAAAGGAAAAAAAAAGGAGAGTCAGCTCACTACTTCATGTCACCTGAATGTGCACACCATTGCGCAGATGGGGAACAGATCAGTTTCCAATAGAAGTGAATAAGAAAAGACAACCATTCTAGTACAATGAAGTGGTAAAGAATAAAACCCGGCGCTTTACTGCAGTAAAATATAAAGATCCAAAACAAATCCATGCAGCTTGGCTTACATGATGCCAGATTAAAGGTCTTCGACTGAAACATGTAAGCAAAGCTGCAAGGGTTTTACTATGGATCTTATAGCTGTGCTGCAATGAATTCTAGGATTTTCCTTTTTGCAACATCCTAATAATGTGATTTCTTGTCTACTCTTCAGAGCGAGAGACGCCTTTTGTTCCCTACTCTGGCTACAAGATGAGGTTTAAAATTTAAGTTCTAGAAAAATAACCAGTTGGTAATCTGAGTTAACCTTCCCCAAATCACCCCAATGTCAACAAGGCAGGTTCACACGCAACAGCAGTAGTGCGGTACACAGCCAATCACCTTATGGTAAAATCATATGTAATTTATGACAAATCACTGCAGTATCACAATGCTGTTATTAACTGAAGTGTGTTTAAAATTCCTCAAGTTAACTAAGCAGGGGAAGGGGTGTATGGAGAAGGCTCAGGAGATGAGCCCACTACATACACAGAGGGAGTCTGATGCTATGTGCAGGAGGCAACCACTGCTACTGACTGACACCATCAATTCCACTGGTGTCAGTCATTTAACTATTTAAATGCAGTTTGTGATCAATAGCGATTGTGGAATTTAAATGTATGACAGGTTTCAATCTACACCTACACAGTAAGATTGTGGGTTGCCAATTGGTTACTTCTTTACTTACTATTCATAGCAGCCAAAGTGTCTCTGCCCTTATAGCCCTTATATGACGCTATAGATGGAAAGCATTATGGCTCTTAGAATGGGAGGAGGAAAAACAAAAATGCAAAAATAAAAAATACGTCCAAAGAGCCAAAGTAAGTGGCAGGAAGTTTTGCGGCGTGGCGAGGAACCCATGACCTTGGCCAAATATTCAAATATTAAGAAAAATACCAGCATGTGCTATATGCTAAATAAAAGGCAAAGCTAATACCACTCAGTTCATTTAGAGAAGGAAGACCAAAGTCTATAAAAATGAAAAAAGAAAAAACACATTGAAGGGAAGGAGAGGCTTAGGAGGCTCTCAGGTTTTATAACTTAGCAGCAGCATCTGTAAACACTATAACAACGGCAAAAAAAAAATCAAATAATAATTCTCAATGCATTTACAGTAAAATAAAGCATTTAAAAACACATAAGACATTACATCAGCAGCGCACTAGAACCTGTACAATAAGCCCCTCAGTAGCTTATTAGAGCATTACAAGTGCTGTCAATAGAAAAATCGATTTCACCAAAGGATTTCGAGCCCTCTGCAGTATTAAAGAATTGACATATTGGATTGAAGGCATTACTCCTATGCAGACGGAAGAATTTCAGGAGGGTGTGTAGTAGCCACTAGAGATAGCTGCAGGATTCTTTTGAGAACATTCTACACACAGAGACGATTGCCTTTATTACTGCAGGATATGTAGACTGTCCACCTAGTGGGCTCACAATAGGCTTTTCTTAGGCGGAGAAGGAAAAAAAATAGAAATGAAGTTTGCTGAGGGCAGGCTCTGTCTTATCCGCAGCTTTTCTCATACATGGTGTAGTAATAGAATCTACAGCTCATTTCTTCTCGGAATTATTTTATTCTTTGCTTCTCTGCTATTAGAAAGAGACATGTTAGTGCCAGGTCTAACACTAGATGTCGCTCTCTGAGCACCTCTTTCCGCTGGCAAACTTCAAGAGGCAATAATAACCGTAATGAAGGGTGACACTTGCATCACTTTATGTGTTAAAATGAGCCAATAAATTGTTGTTTTAGTCATTCTGTTCTTCCAGTTTTGTTTAGGTTGAATATACTCACAGGTTATAGTGAATACAAACACAAAACAATTCACAAATATATATAGATGTATAATACTAATATTTATTAGGAATAGTTTAGATTTTGTCTTTCAACAGATGTAGCAGAGCTGGTTCTGCTAAAGGAGGATGAAGAAGAGTTCCTTATCCTGTTTTATGCCCCTGTATGAAACCTGGAAGTTTGCAAGAAGCTATGATACAGCCATTTGTATGAGGCCTTATTCATTGTATATTCATGTCGTGGAAAATGTAGCCCAGCTTTATTTGTATTTACCACGTCAATATTATCCTTGTGTAAGATAGCAAAAAATATAAGAGGACATACTATATACATCTACTTATCTATATATGTCATTAACTATTTATGTCCTTTTGTCTAGATCTCGCAGCATAGACTGAATGGGAAGGGGGGGTGTTTAAGTGCAGAGGGATTCAGCCATATTGTGCTCCCTGGACAACCCCTTTAAATGGGAAGTCTGCAGAGTCGTCCTGCCCCAGTCACATACTGGATGAGCCCGGGTCATGATGTCATGACCGGAAGCTGCAGGAGACAGTTGGGGGGGACTGTGATTAGAGATTTGTGAATATTTGCGAATCGCATACAAACATATTTTTTATTAAAACAGGCAAACTATAGTAGCTACTTTAGTGGGACTATTACAGAGTAGCAATTTTTTCAACAGCTGTTGCTGTGACTGTGACTAAATTGGAAAATGTAAATTAAAAAAAAATGTCAATCAGCCTGTTAATCATTCAATTTCCGCCATGGAATGTAGTGGACATTGGTGGATCAGCGGTGTAATATCAATGTTTTCCCAGGACAGCAGTGGACGTTGGTAAATAAACACCCAGTGAGGTATTAAAATGGACACCGTGTTCACTGTGACTTAGTATAATGCACACCCAGAACCCAGTGACTTGGTATAATGCACACCCAGCACCCAGTGACTTGGTATATTGCACACCCAGCACCCAGTGACTTGGTATAATGCACACCTAGCACCCAGTGACTTGGTATAATGCACACCCAGCACCCAGTGACTTGGTATACTGCACACCCAGCACCCAGTGACTTGGTATAATGCACAACCAGCACCCAGTGACTTGGTATAATGCACACCCAGCACCCAGTGACTTGGTATAATGCAAATCCCGCACCCAGTGACTTTGTATAATGCACAGCCAGCACCCAGTGACTTGGTGTAATGCACAGCCAGCACCCAGTGACTTGGTATAATGCACACCCAGCACCCAGTGACTTGGTATAATGCACACCCAGCACCCAGTGACTTGGTATAATGCAAATCCCGCACCCAGTGACTTTGTATAATGCACACCCCGCACTCAGTGACTTGGTATAATGCACACCCCGCACTCAGTGACTTGGTATAATGCACACCCAGCACCCAGTGACTTGGTATAATGCACACCCAGCACCCAGTGACTTTGTATAATGAACACCCCGCACTCAGTGACTTGATATAATGCACAGCCAGCACCCAGTGACTTGGTATAATGAACAACAGTCACCCAGTTACTTGGTATACTGGACAATGGCTTCACTGCTCCCACAGAAAACCACCCACAATACACCCTCCTCTCCTCTCTGTCCCTATCTCTCTCTGTTTCTCTCCCTGCTCTAGCTTCCTGCTGCAACCTGCTCTCCACTATACACAGCCGACTGGCCGCCTCCAGGAAGCCAATCACCTTATATAGAGGGTGGGGGGGGGGGGCTTGCTGACATCTCAGTGGGGTTTGCAGCTGATTGGATGGGCGCTAGGAATTATTGATAATCCCTTGCTCCCGCCAAAAGATAGTATTGTAAGACAATTTTTGGGTGCATATGAATGGCGCATTATAATACAAGACAGAAATGGTGTGTATCCCCCCTCCCCCTTATTCATTTGAAAAATAGACTAAATGTATTCGCTTGGGGGGAGATTTATCAAACATGGTGTGAAGTTAAACTGTCTCAGTTGCCCCTAGCAACCAATCAGATTCCATTTTTTATTCCTCACAGATTTTTTGAAAAATGGAAGATGGAATCTGATTGGTTGCTAGGGGCAACTGAGCCAGTTTCACTTTACACTATGTTTGAAAAATCTCCCCCTTGATGTCAAAAACATGACATGGTATACATCAGTATACTTTTTTTGACATATTACTGATGTAAAACATTGATGGATAAAATATTTTATGAATGTCCCTTTGAAGTTCAGTGACATGTCTGGTTTAAGGCTGGGGCTACACAGCGATTCCTGATCGCGCAACCACTGCATCACATTGCCTTTTGCATTGTCTAGTCATATGATCCCCATCCCCTTAGGCTATGTTCACACAACGTTAAAAATAGAGAAAAGGCTGCCAATTTTGGTATTTAAAATAACATCCATTTTTGCCGCGATTTAACTGACTGTAATAGCAATGCATTGAAGTCAATAGAAAGACGGACGTCCAATGCGCACAATGCATTAAATAATGGAAGTTTTTACCGTGGACATCAAAATAATGAACATGATCAAACCGTGGACATTTTTCATTAGTTGTTCACACACAGTTTTTGTTTATCCACCGTTCTTTCTCTGTTTTTACTATTAAATTCAATAGACTCTTTAATTAAGCCACACCCAAAGGGCAATTAGTAACCCAAACTAGAATAATGTATAAACACCAGTCATTGCACTAAGGGGAGGCTAGGGTGCTAAATGACGTCCGTTATTTTAGACTCAAAATTATGGACATCATTTTAAACAGAGCTGAAAAAACGTGTGAACATAGCCTCAGGGTTTAAAAGGGACATCTTTAAGAGGCTGCTCTGCATCTAATGATGTTGTCCTGTTCAATGGCTAGTTACTTTCTTTTATTTTAGGACTTTTAGGATTTTAGGTCTATAAGTATGTGGTCTACAAAGTGCACAAATTCCAGTAAGATTTACCTGTAAAACAGACAGGGCATTTAAATGTGCCTCCCATTCCTTCAAAGCTGTGCTCAATAAGATGACACTGGAGCTTTGCTGGCGAGTCAAATGATTGGCTGCAGAGCTTGCACTCGTGGTTCAGACCTTCATCTATAAAAAATAGAAATTACATAAATAATATTAAACAATCCCAAAACACATTACACATTAGAGCAAAACATAACAATAACAACATATAGGGCTATTTCCCTTAATTTAGTAGATCATGGAGTGTTAGAATTCTCTCAGAAACAGTGACGTCATGACAAACGGTGTAATTCCTATAGAGTGTCCAGCGGGGGCCCTCTATATGTAGAAGTCTATGGGACTTTATTGTGTCTATGGATGTCTATGTAAACTAATGTTATGTACAGTGTGCTTTGTTGAATGAATACATTTATGGAATACTTTGGGGAGCAAGTGTCCTTGCTCCCCAAAGTATTGCATAAATGTATTCAATCAGTACATTTGCAGGGCACCGAGCAGGGAGGGAGAGATGTGCTGGTGCATCTACCTCCCCCCTCCCTCCCTGCTCGGTGCTGCTGCCGCCACATATACGCGGTACTATTCCCCCATCATCTGCTCATAGTATGAGCAGATGATGGGGGAATAGTACCAGGGCCGATCTCCATCATTGGATCTGCCGCACTGAACAATATACACTGAACTACTACTCCCATCACCTGCTCATAGGTCTAGGTTCACACTGCGTTTTTTTGCTGTCCATTCTATGGGGGGAAAAGTGCAAAAATGGACAGTAAAAACAAATGTTGTATGCCATCCATTTTCCATTAACTTACATTCTAAAAAAAAAAAGAAGATGAAAACAGGGCGGTTTTTCAAAACATTTTTAGCGTACGTAGAATGTGGCTGACCTTGTTTTTCTGTATGTTAAAAGTAAACATTCAAAAATGGATCCAGTAAATGGGCAGCAAAAACGCTGTGTCAACCATAGCCTAATAAGCATGTGAGCATCTAGCCATGAGGTGCTTTCTCAGACCATCAGCTACCATAGCAATCTATGGGTAGAAAATTGTGCTGGCGGGGTATTGATGGTGTCAGAGAGCAAGAAACCTTACTCTTTTTCATCTTCCTAGATTCTGCAGTTGTTAGATGGAAAGGATCAGGGTTATCTCCTATCCCAGCCCTTGGAGTAAGATCATACATAATAACATAGTTGGTTAAAAAAAATACACAGGATCCCGACTGTCATTTAGAGCCGGTGGCTTGCAGTGAAAAAAAATTAATGTACTTTATTACATGATTAAAATATTATCCTGGAAGGTATAGTAACCTACAAAAACATTATATGTCAGTGTAGACACCGCTATAGAGACTGCGAAATGTACTCCTAAAAAGCTTTAGGACGTATCAATGGCAGAATGTATTCATGATTTAGGAACATTTTCATAGGTATAAATGGAAGGTTCATATTATGCAGACGACATCAGTACGGAGGAGTTCTTCACTTAAAAAATGACATTTAGAACAACATCAACTTCTTAATCATTTAGCGATCTCTGCCAAAAGACACCTATTTATAATAATATTAACTGTTGGCGATGGAGAGAAGTAGTTAATCTCACTGTAAGCACTTGGCAAAACAGTTTAATAGCCCATCCACCAATATGTTCCTTTAACTACCGTCGCGCACATGACACAAATGTTGTAAACGTAATGGTATCTGCCTCATCAAGCTGTCATTTCCACTAAGCTGGATTGCTTTGCTTTCTCTATTTGTAACTAAAGATGAAATAACGTGTTGGCAGAAGCAGGCCTTGATGGTGTCTATATACAGTTCAGATCATTTCACGTTTAAGGTGGTAATTTGGAAACAATGTCTTTCATGTGTTATCAGATACATATAGCTTATATCTATAAGCGGTGCTCAAAGACAGCAATAAGGAGGCGACTGATGGATGTTTCTATTCCTACAGCATATCACCTGTGTATATGTCACATAACCCTCTACATGGGTATATAACCAGTATTACAGTTTAGTACAACTAATATATACCATAGTACTTACAGTATGTTATAATAGGTCCCATATATTCCTACCTGATGACCAGCACCCAAGCAAGTGACAAGTACACTGACGCCCACTAGCCTCATCTATTATCCATTAAAGAGAGCAACCCACCTTCCTAAATCCACTGTCACCTAATATTGGCACCATAAAGCACAGAAACAGTAGGTAAGGTTGTGATAGGGAAGCTACACTCTGCAATGAGACAAGGAGATTTCATGGTGGAGCTGGAGCTTCTCTGCCCCGCCTGCTTTAGGTACAACCATGGGCCACACTTTAGCAGTGGAGAAGGCCAGATTGGACCAGGAGAGTAAATGAAAGCTTATCCTGCTTGTGCTTTTAAAAAAAGGGGGACAAGATATATGCATAGTACATATGCTGGATACAGATTTGTAATTTTCAATCTAAACCTACAAATGTAACCCTCTCTCTAGAGTTTATATGTATCCAAGTTTTCTAACAATGCACATGAATATTAGATAGAAAAAGATAGACGCAGCCCAATCTCCCATCCCTGAGAGGGGGAGATAACTCATTCTCTTATATTATTCAATGATAAATATGCATAAATGTAGGCATGTTAGTCAGACTAAGAGTAATGCTGAAATGAGACACAGAAGATGTGCTAGACTGTGGAAGAAAGAAAAACAAATGATATTCAAACATATGTCTCTGCTATCATGTCGATGCGGAAAAGATTATCCTTCCAAGGTTCATGTGAAATACAATAAAGGAAATGCATGTGAATGTACATTCATCACACATTATGGCCCACGTGCCTAACCTGTAGCAGAAACCGAAGCCAATGAGTTGGAATATTATAGCAATACATAAAAGCATCTTTATTTGACACCGTAACAGTATGCTCCATGCAATATAATAAAGAGACTTAATAGCTCACTGCTATTCAGGACCACTATGGTTTTGATACATTGGCTTGCACTTCCCATATAATATTTGATTCATTTGAATTACTTTTCCTGCACTACTTATTACTTATACTCAGGAGCTGTACTTATAATTCTGTTGGTTGCCACTAGAGTCAGTCAACACTGTTAACAGACAAGCTCCTAACAGCTGCCATACATTCATAAGTTCTAGGGGATTTTCCCTATAATACATCTTCATAAAAATCTCTGACGAACAAACAGATTTTACTTTCTCTATGAAGACCACACACTAGGGTTATGGGCTAGGGGCAGATTACTAAGCTTACTAAACAGGCACATTTTTAGTTAGCACACTGTCATACTTTGATATGGGGCAAAAAGTCAGCCTGGTGTTATTACCCCACAAACTGATAAATAACCCCTCCAATAGGCTATTGTCAGGAGCCGGCCACCACACACAGCTCCCAGCACTGCGTCCAGCCGAACTCCTGGTAGTGCTCGGCCTCCTAGTAATGCTGACGGCGTTCCTGACGACCGTCCCGGCTGGTTGTTAGGGGCGTGTCGGCAAAGCGCTTCTAGTTATTGCTGCAACCAGGGCTTCACCTCCCCCGGATGATCGGCTAAAGTGGTGATCATTGTGACGTGCTGACTGGCGGCTGGCACTACCAGTCAGCTCTGTAATACACTGGGGGTCTGGGCCTCCATAAAACTACTCCCCTCGTCATCCTCTTTGCCTGTGATAGAGCCTCTTTGAGTCTGACTAATCTAGAGATGTATCCTGATGTTTATTCCTTGGTTTTTCTGATTCTGGCTTGACTTTTCAGCTATTCCCCCAAACTTCTGATTTTGTACTGCGACGACCGAGAGTTTCTTACCCGGGTAGTTGACCCTGCTACTATTGTGTTTGTTTTGTCCTTGTCTTTGTGTTTCACTTATATTAGAACAGTGACCAGTCTTCAATTTGGGGTCGGCCTGCTAAGGAGCCGATCACTCCAAAAGGAAGGGACAGTGGGGCGGGTGCCAGCGTTACGGCTTCACTTGTCCTATGTTCCTGGGTCCCAGCCTGACAGCTATTCATATTAGATTGTCATTAGAGGATGTGTTCAAAGGTTCTTTCAGTAGTTGTGTTGCATCTGACGACAAGAACAGCACAGCATGCTGCAGTTTTATTAGCATCAAACAGGACCCCATTCAACACCAATAGCATTTAGCAGGACATGGTCATGAACCCACTTTTTTCATCATATCACTGTAACAATTCACCCCACATCAAATTGCCACTTTTGGATATTAGAAAGTATATGAACTAGTACTATGTTATCTTCTTTCAACCTTAATAACCCTAATGTACAGTATATCTAACTGCAATAAGAACGCCAAAATCTGAGGGCCCCAGAACACTCCTAGATGCTCTATGCAGCTGTCACTCCTGACTGAGTGATATCCAATGATCATGTATGAAGAAAAAGCTCCCAGTTACTTAATAGTCAGCACCAACATC
Organism: Dendropsophus ebraccatus; assembly: GCF_027789765.1. NCBI lineage: Eukaryota > Metazoa > Chordata > Amphibia > Anura > Hylidae > Dendropsophus > Dendropsophus ebraccatus. The sequence goes on along the minus strand of NC_091455.1, from coordinate 65,874,250 downwards.
TCAAAATTTAGATCAGGTTAACAGCTCTGTTTTCAGACAGGTCTGCAAGCTTAAGAGAACATCAAATCTGCATTATGTCTGCTGGGGCTGCCTGGGGCACTCCAGTGATGCTATCACAATTACAAGCCAAAGCTAAACCAGTTCAGGGAAGACTGAGAGGTGGGGATAGCTCCTGCAAAATGACATCTAGATTTTCACATGGTTCAACCCAAACATAATTTATACAACCTGAAAATGAAGAAGACGGTTTTAATAAGAAAAATAATTTTAGCGCTGCATAATCTCGGCACAGACTTGTCAGCTCTATGCTTATTAAGGGAACAGACCACGTTCAATTTTACATTTATTTTTATCCCATATTTTTCACGTTGACTAATCCATTTATATCTCCTATCTAAAAGAGGCTCAATAGGTCTTCAGACACAACCTTTGTCTAGTTTGATCAATGCATGAAATCCTCTCCGTCAAAATTACTGAAAATCTTAAAGACAATGGTCCCCTTAACCAGGACTTTATTATTTTTGGGAGAGCAGAAAAGGTCCTAACTCATCTGCTCTCCCACACTCCACTTCCTCCCTCTCAATATCTCTTTTGCAGATGAGTGGTGGAGGGAGGATGTTGCGCGGAGTGATCAATAGTTGCCCAATGTAAACAGTGCCATGGCATCGGGCAGCTATTGGACAGCAGAGGCGGTCGTGGCCGGAGAGGTAGGACCTTTGTTGCTCTCTTGACAGACCCTTAAAATGGAGCCAACATCCTGTCCCGAATATATATATTTTTTTAATATGTACTTCTATTTGTTTTAACAGAGGTTTTTAAGTTCAATGGCCACCAATGACACACTCAATGCATATTATATATAATTTTTTCTATATTTATATCAGTTGTTTATTCTCATTCATATATATTTGTTTGCTGTTTCGTTAGTAAAAATGGAATGGGCACACACATTGGCTATCTTCACATAGCCATAAACTATATAAAAATAATATAAAAAACATGCATTTATAAATTCAAAATGATTGACTTCTACAGGCTGGACACATAGAACATGTTATGTAGTCGGCATGGAGACTTAGTGGTCAGCATTGTCCCTTTTGGGAGTCCAAGGTTTAAACTGACAGAGACTGAGTCATGGCAATTTATGTACAGCACTACTGAACATGTTGGTACTATATATATATATATATATATATATATATATATATATATATATATACATTGTACCAACATGTATATATGTATATATATTAGCAGTGAAAGATGTACTTACACTGCACAAAGAGAAATGTGAATGAACCCCATTTAAATGTTCTGTCACCTTTTTAACTGAAAAATTTGCAGAATAATCTGATGGACAGAAGTGTGAATGAGACCATATGCCGAACACTTGAAACACAAAGGTAGCAACATTCAGAGACTATGAAAATCAAAGCAGACAGCACAGTATAACCTGCATAAAAACCAAAGAGAACAGCTAAACCCTCTGTAACTGCTTGGGTGAAAACTGGGCAGGTGGCAGCCATAAATATGTAATGGTAAAATATTAATAGGGTAGGAACACGACTTGACACGCATACTGTAGATATTGTACAACTCAAAATGATTTTCCTGACTGGTCTAAACTCTCGTTAAAAATTATGCAACAAGAGTAGACGCCAAAGACAAAAAGAACAAAGTAAACTAGTTAGGATTTGTGCGGCTACTAAAATGTATAGCAGGACTGTATCCACTGTGAATGCAGCATCTTGCTGCTGCTAGGACATAGAACGATAAAGCAATGGGTAAAATTACAGCCTGTAGGATGTGCTGAGGGAAAAGAGAAAACAAACAAACATTTTCTTTTGCGCTTCCTTCGGCACGGTTAAACTTATAATGGCTCATACTGTGCTGGCTCACTAGACTTCGCATTTCCATCAGTATCAGAGGTTGATAATACCCGTAAGGAGTCAGATCGTTAAACAAGAGATCACTTCATCAGGCCCTGATCTAGGTGCCCTAACTTAATGCTCTTTTCCCTGAAACACTGAGCATTAGTTCAGATACAATCAAACGCTCATTGGCTATCTCACATGCAGCTGTTATTTGTGAGGTCCATGGGGAGGCCTTGTATTGTCCGATCAACACATCAGCCATTGCCGAGCACCAATTTGCAGAGGTTTGTAAATAAGGATTCTTATTCTTCTCCCTCAAGAGCCTGTCCAGAGAGTCCGTTAACCTCAGATACAGCATATATCCATAGGCTAAGATCCAAAGCAATAAAATCCCTCCTGGTACATGATAATATACCAGTGAATTTACCAAAAGCTTTGACCATCACAGCAGTAAACAACATCTCAAGTAGGATTTAGATAGCCTGCAGTCGCTGTCAGAGTTACGGCTTCAGTTGTAAGCTACTTGGAACTTCAGGATATGTCAATTTTCTTGAGCGCAAGTGCAAGAAAAATATTTTTAACCATGTCCCGGAGTTATATTTTGTTAGGAGCTGCAAGACCTGAGAATAAGGTGTAAGTGGTAATGTCACTGCCTATATGATTGGCAGGAGAGTGCTACTAATCCACCAGTGCCCAGGGTATTAGGTATAAACCATCATTAGTAAATAGAGGGAACCTTGAAGCCCTCATCACCACCTAGCAGTTTCGGAAAGTTTAAAAGCTTTTTTGGGGGTGAATAAAAAATAGAGTATATTTTTACAGGATTAAAAAAAAAAAAAAAACTAAACTCTTGGACACAAGTCAGGTGCTGGGCATATGGATAGGGAGGGCACCACTGAATGAAGCATTAGGGTGCTATAGTGCATAGCATATGACAGATATCGAAAGTAAACAAAGAAACCACTATAATCCAGCACACCTTATAATACAGAATATATACTTTAATTATTACACAGAAAAAATACAATAAAAACCATTAAAGACAAACACATAGCATGACAACAATAAAGTGTGCTGACATCTCTGTCCTTACAGCTGAGCCCAGCTGTCTACATCCCTGATAATAACAGATGAGTGCAGATCTGAATACTGTTTAATATTCAAATACAAGTAAACTGCATACTGCAACCCAACCTGTATAAAACACTGTTCCCGGTGCTAAATAAGGTACAAAAAGAAATAAAGAAATAAATAAATAATAAATAAATAAAGAAAAAAAATAATACAACCTGCACCGCGGAAATACAAAGGACGGACAGAGAAGGACAAGTGGCTCAACGCGTTGCGTTGCTCTATGCTCATGGGGTGTGCACATTCATACACATTCCATTACACTTTCTATAAAATGAAAGATCCACTGTCCATATGTGATGTATGAAGATGTATGAACCCGAACCCAAATGTTCAGCATTTGATTTCCTGCGGCTGGTTTCCAGGACTCCCTAGGGGGCATCCAACATCTGCAGCAATGGGGAATCAAATGACGAGTGATTGGGTTTGGAGAACGTTTCCAAACCCAAACAGTTTTACAGGTCCGCTCAAAACTAATGGTAAGACATTGCCCTATGTATATATGATCTATTAGAAACCACGTGATCACTGCTTTATTTATGTGTTGTACAGTATATATTGCAACCTATGCCGCTGTAATGCAATTCAGTTAATCAGTAAAATGTTCAGTCAAAGGAAGATATAAAGGTTATTTGTTGTATTACAGCTCTTAGAAACCTGAATTCTTCCATTATCAATAATAACAGAACACGTATAATTCATTCACATTACTTTATGAACCTTGACTTTCATTATGGTAAATGAAAAGAAAAAAGTCCAGCTTACAGAGGAACAGCTGTATTCCTGGCTCTGCTCAAATGTAAGCAAAAGTCAATCTAGTGCATCTCTCAGTACTATCATTCCTAGAGCAAGGGATGCATTTCACTTCAACAACTGTTCTCTTTCCTGCTTGGATGCACTTACTTCTGTTGCTTGAAAGTGAACTACAAGAGCCACATGTTAGCGGCAGCACATGTTTCACTGGATAACTCAAACGCACATGAATAAGGCATGGGGAAAACAGCTAAACAGAGGCTATACTATCTGCTGTAACAGCCGAAAATCATTTAAAGTCATTTAGCACAATTATTTGCCACTGCCATTTCATCCTAGCATTTATACATGACCACATATGTATCACTATATATTGTATATGTGGACTTTGGACATGAGCTACAGTAATTACAAGTAATTACATGTTAGGAGGTGAATGACTTTGATTCAATGGGAACATGTCACCGTTGAAGATTGTTCCCGGATAACTTATTTATTTATGTAAATTAGCTTATTCTGGGCTAAGTAGTCAAATGGGCGGTCCTACTGTAATTGACAACTCTTTATTTGCACAATTATGTGCAGATAGTTGTCAGTCACTGACTAGGACCGCCCACATGGCTATGTAGCCTAGAATGAGCAGAGATTTACATGAATAAATGACAAGTTGTCCTTGAACTTTTCCCACAAAGCTATATATTAATATTCTCAGCTTCTCCTGCTCTATAACACGATGCCCTATGCCTAAAAGAGCCATTACTTGAAATTATTTGTAATTCTTGTATCTACCCCCTGATAATCCTATTCACTGTGAACTTGTTGAATGCTTTTCTATCTTGGATCTTTCTGGCCGCAGTGTTTTGATGCCGGAGCCGCTCGCTTTATTGTGTGAACTGACAGGTCTTTCTGCGGCTGCAATTCACTGAATTGCGGCCGCAGAAAACTGACATGTCAGTTCTTTGCGGTGCTGCTTGGGATCCCGGCTGGAGCGTATACTATGTGTATACGCTCCGGCCAAGATCCCATAGAAGATAAGGCAGTGTTTTCCAGCATACAAAGTACAGCCGTTGTTGCCTTCGGCTGTGTGAACATAGCCTGACTATGGATATATACAGTTGGGACACAACCTATAGTATAAAATGATACAGACAAAGACGAGCAGCCTACCATATATTAATCCCAGACAGCAGTGATGTAGCCGCACAGATTACATACTGCACACAACTTTCATCGAGTCCCTGTGTTATAAGTGTACAGCAAGGGTCAGAATAACTTTTTCCTCTTCACTTTCCTGGCATGATGCCATTACTTTGTGATGAGAGGTGGACTGCAGCAGAAACACTAAAATGGGTTGTACAGGATTAGAAAAACATGGCTGCTCTCTTTTAGAAACGGCACCACGCCTAACCATGGGTTGTTCCGCTATTGTACGTCAGATGTATTGAAGTGCATGGGGTTGAATTACAATATCATACAATCTGTGTGCAGAGGTGGCTCTGTTATAGAAGATGGTCTGTGATTTACTCTGATGCACAGCAGTATTTCAGAGCAATAAAAACAAGCCGGGGGGTGGGCCGAGTCATTGGGGCAGCCCAGCTTCCTTTCGCCAGGTCTATCAACCTTGATAGATCTGTCCATATTTGCACATAAGGTGAGATCTATAAATCGAGGCAACCAGGGTGGAAAAAAGCGAACCGGGACTGCCCCACTGACTCGGAGTGAACATAGACTATTGGATTAAAGTAACCCGTCCCTGTTTTCCCACGTAATGGACATCAAGTGATGACAGGTTCCCTTTAACCTTGGCAGGAGTCTATATGACTACAAATACTTTCAGTATTAAACGGTCTGTCCTGTGCTATAAAGATTTTTTTTTTTTTTTTTTTTAAAGGTTAAAGGGGTTATCCAGCACTACAAAAGCATGGCCACTTTCATCCAGAGAAAGCACCACTCTGGTCTCAAGTTTAGGTGTGGTTTTCTATTAAGCTCCATTCACTTCAATAGAACAAAACCCCATCCAATCTGGAGACAAGAGTGGTGCTCTCTCTAGAAGATAGAGGCCATGTTTTTGTAGCTCTGGATAACCCCTCTAAAGCTGGCAGTGCCTGGTCACAGTGTATTATCATTTACTAGTCCACGTCTAGACACAAAGAAAAGGCTGCTCCGCCAATTACAAATATGTGAGACAGATTGATAGGTTGACATAATAAATAGATCTATGTGGAATCAAGGATGAACTGTAGGTTAACATGCAAGTAAAATAATGGACAAATCACTTCTGATAAGGAGAAAAAGAAAAAAAAACATAGGGCTTAAAATAAAAAGAATAAAAACCAAGATAGAAACAAACCAAAACATAGTGTTCTATGACATACTGAGAAACCCTACCACAACTGTGATGGGGTCAAACTGTATTTCTAAGCAGTAAATAAGGAATTAAGAAGTAATTATTTGGAGAATCAGGGATCCTTACAATGAAAGACATGTGCAGTCATGCAGGGCGACCCCTCATCTGGAGCACACCAGTCCCAGGAACAGACATCTGATAATGCAGTTTACACAAGGCAATAATTGCATTTTCTATCTTGCAAAAATTAAACAAAAGCAACAAAGTATTTCATGCACGATTCAAGAATTCATAAATGCCCACACATCCTTCAAAGACAAGGCACATCAGTGTCCGTAAGTGATCCATCTCTGACAGCACGACCATCTCGGCATTGTTTTATGAGCAGTGACTGCAGATTTTCCAGTAAAACTTGGATGTTCTTGTCTCGGTATCATTTTGTCTAAGACAGACCAGTAAACACAATCCCTCTCACTATAATTAGCCTTTTTCTCCAAGGCTCTGAAGTGAGCCTGCCTGCCGTAGATTTAATATCCAGTGCTGTATCCATATGTGCTGCCCTTGTCTGGTCCCAAAGCATATAAACTCCCCTATTAGCAGTCCTGACTGCTTAATTATGCAGATTTTTTTGTACCCGTCTGCCTGTAAAATTACTGTGTCTAACCTTTTTTTCCCCCCTTTTTTTTTTTCTTTTTTTGCACCATGCTGGTCTTTGTAATGAAATCAGCATAGTGGAAAGGGTCTGATTTGCAGTAATGGAGGTTGGATCATACTGACAACTTGTCCTTCGTGGGAGTTATGAGAGAAGTCAAATGCCTTTATCAGGCTCTCCCCTATCACTCCCAAGGTGATCTTAGTTTAGTTCCTGATGCTTTCGGAGTTTTCCTCAGGCTGTCCAATCAGCACATCCACTAGGGAGCCTGGTCTAGCTTGCAAAAGTCTCTGTATCTAGTTACAGGACCACCAGGGACAGTCAACTAACCACCCCCAAGCCTTCTGATGAAAACCTTTTCTAACAAGGCCGCCCAGCGCCAATGAAATAACACACATCTGCATATCCACTGGGTCCCATGTTTCTTGTGCTCATGGATTATGTATCTTGCAGCCTCTAATAAAGAAATGCAGTTCTTTGTTTAATGTTTATCTTGTGCTTGTTAAGCAAATGCTAATGTTGTATCGGAATGCTTTAGTGCTATTTGGGTTTTGGGTGATTTACTACAACACAATCTGCTGTAGAGTAAATTTGGAAGAGAAAAAAAATAGTTATACTGGTGGAGGGAAGGAAATAACAGAGCAACTGGGGGAAAAATAAAAAGCTGAATACTTTCACTTACTCCTATATAATAAGGCAGGCGTGTTTGTCTCGGTCAGGCATTTTAACAGCGGATTAAATAAGGTTAAAAAGTAGGAAAACATTTTAAAAGTTCATAAATAGGAATATATAGAGTCCGGGTAAATCTCATATTATGTTTACATGTGGATCCAAAGCCAAAGAATTCATTATAGTAAAAAGAAGTTTATATAATTTACTGGTAGTTTCATGGTATAATGAAGGCCACAATAATGGGGCGGAGGACAAGCTCCAATTGACGATGGGGCTGTGGACAGAAAAAGGGGAAAAGTAATTGTTCATTTCATAAGTATGACCTATGGCCAGAAGACTCCATTGTCTTCAAAGCTGACCAATGGCGATATTACAATATGAGCGTCAGTCTCCTAGATTGGAGCTTATTTAAAGGGGTTATCCAGCGCTACAAAAACATGGCCACTTTTTCTCCACTCTTGTCTCCAGTTCAGGTGTGGTTTGAAATTAAGCTCCATTTACTTCAATGGAACTAAGTTTCAAACCCCACCCAATCTGGAGACAAGAGTGGTACAAAAGTGTCCAAGGTTTTGTAGCACTGGATAACCTTTTTAATGAGCCTATTACACAGCTTGTATTGGGCGGTCAGTGCTGCATGAATGATCGCTAAATCGTCCATGTGACCCTTTCGTTATATCATTCATTGGCCACATATCTCAGGGTGATGTGCGGCTGACAAACAACCATTTTAAAACCTGTGAAAGTCATGTGTTTCCTAATTTATTGGCTGATTGCTGGGCCTCGTACACGCTTGGCCCACAAAATGGAGCCACAAGGCCATGTTCACATATGTTCACCAGATGCAGCCAACGGGGTATGTTGCACCCTTCATCCCCTAGTGGTCCAAAGGCTGAAGTGGCCCGGACCAGGGGGCATGGTAAGGAATCTATCAACTCGCTAGAGCAAAAAATGCTTCATGTAATGTTTCTTGTTCTAATGCAAACACATTAAATTGTCCAGACAATTAACAAATCAAAAAATTACCCACCTACAGTAATCTGACTGAATAATATTTAATGCTAGTCATACTGTATCTATAAGGGCACAAAAATTGATCAAACTCTAATTTCTCTCTTCTGTATCGGTGAGGTCATCAGGGTAGAAAAGCAAACTACCACTAAACTATTCAGTGGGCGTTATAACACCCAAAATTCTTTTTATAGGTATGATAAGATTTGGGATCAATGGAGAAATTTTCACAGTAATATTTGTGTTATTATTGTAATTATTAGGCATAAGTAAATGGAGGGGGGTTGTTATGTACTGTATCTATACTATGAAAACTTAAAAAAAAAAAACTCACATAGGTAAGGTATGGGCCCATCAAAAAGTACAACAAATGCACAAACATCCATATAACAATTGCCATCACTATTCATGTACAGATTGAGGTAAATAGTATCTTTTCTTATATCACATAACTGCTCCTATAGATCAATTGATACCCAATTGTGCACATAACACGACATTACTGTTCATGTACAGATATATATAGATAATACCGTTTCTTGTATCAGATTTCTGCTAGTGTAGATAAATAACGTGACCTCTCTGTTCATGTACTGATACAAATACAGCCATGTTAATGCATCGTGTCTGACATATAAGATCAGCCCTTAATGTATAGGGTCTAGTAAAAGCATATCATGTTAAGAGGCACGTAGCCATGAGCAGCCAATGGGAGCCATAATAGCAGCTTCCACACTAGTACTGCTTCATGTCCAATGTTCTGCACATGTGGCTGCTTAGATGGTAATGCAGTAATGTTATCTGAACATGGTACTTTTACACGGAGCGATAATTCGCCCGATCGCACGATTAACGATTTTGAATGAACAATGTTTTTTTTATAACGATCAGTGTTTAGACGGAACGATACATCGTACGGAAAATTCGATATGCGATCGTTTTGCGATCGTTTAAGCCTATCTCACAAGTAGGTGAAATCGCTGAAAGACTGTTTACACTGAACGATCTGCGAATTTTTTGCGAACGATCAACGATGATTTGAGAACATGTTGAAAGATCAAAATGAACGATTTTTTGCTGGTTGTTTGATCGTTCACTGCGTTTACACGTACGATTATCGTTCGAATTCGACCGTTATCGTGCAAAAACGAACGATCAATCGTCCAGTGTAAAAGGACCATAAGGTGGAAAGTGCTACCATGGCTCCCATTGTCTCTGGCACAATGCATTTACATGGCTTTATCTGTATCAGTACATAAACAGAGATGTTATTGATTGTGTATTCAATATCTACAGTAGCAAATAGATGTGCTATAAGAAACAATACTAATTACTTATATCTGTGCATAAATGGTGATGTCAATCGTTATCTGTTATCTTCATATGTTGTATTTATTGACAGGTCCATAACTTACTCGTGTGGGTTTATATTGTTAATTGCTCCACTTTATAGTTTAGTTGTTATATTGTGACTTTTCTCCCCTGATGACCTCACAGGCACATGTGAGAGAAACGTGTTGGAATCTATTTTTTGTTCTCTAATCGATATGATTGGCCCTATATAACACTCTGGTCAGACCGTGCTTGGTGGACATTTTTCTGATTTGCTATATGCTGGTTTTTAGACCTTGAGTTATATACACCTTTGGGACAGCACAATATTGTGGTGTAATTGACCAATTCAATAAATGCTAGAAGTTTTATTGCACGTCCAATGTAATTATACTGCATTTGCTTAGTATTTTATTTACTAAAAAAGTATTTATGTAATAAACATTAAAAGGTTGCACACACAATTCCGATCTTTTCCAGTCCTTTTTGTGTATAGTGGGTAGATATGTATAATTGTATGACAAATAGCCATGTTCCTGTTTGCTCATTTCATATGAAACAGTCAGGATTTTCCATCCCTACATGTAAGAATAAATTATATCGGGAACATTGTACATTGAAATAAATTTATCATACACTGACTCCAAGTGTAAAAAAAAAAAATCTAGAAAACACAATAGGCTGCCTGGTGTCTGTATTTTAATGGTCTCTTTATTTCATCATTCAGGTGACTGGGGTGCTGGCTCTGCCAACATGCAACTCTCCTATAATAATTCAAACAGCCTAATCTTCGCAGGTCCCTTCTAAATCCCAGTGATGATCCATTAAGCCATCCATGAACTTAATCAAAATACAATTCAGATCTTTCAAATACCACAATATTGTACATTTTGTGCAAGGACTTCAGCCCAGGAGGCATCTCCCTACACAAAGGGCTTAGTTTACAGACCAAACAGAATAGCAAACTAGTACTGGGAATATACTGCTGTCAAATTTAAAATGATATATGTCATAAATATGCAAGATTTATTTATATTTGTCAGTCAAAACATTTGAATGCACATAGCCAGGACAAAAAGCAGACACAAGCCCATGCGTGGAGATCCAGCACCAGTCGGGCGGCAGATTGTGTTCAAAGGACTATTTTACAGACACAACAGAAAGGAAAAAATATTCTGCAAGAACAAGACGGCAATCCTGTTGACTTCCACTTCTAATTTGATCATGGTACGTATGACAGCTGAGCTATCACAGCGCACAGCAATAAAGGCCCAACACAACTGGTGTACAAATAATGCTATCTTATAGGGAATACAGCAATAATTCGGTACTTTTAGCCATAAAGACTATATGCCAGTCTACCTGCTCTGCACATTTCCAGGGCATATACTGTATACCATAGAGATAGACATTGTAGCTACAATAGAGCCCTTAGATATAGGGGGCCTAAGTACTGTTTGGTACTCTCTCTGTGGCCCTAACCAGAGATATTGTATAGTTAACAAAGAGGAGGTATGAAACTGTACTGAGTTTTATGGGAAATTGGCTCTATCTTGGGTGGTACAAGACAGAATCACAACAGATTCTCTTCTGTGTACAGGGCTGCTGGTCTCAGTTATTGTCTATGGGTGATTTTGCCTCATTCATTTAGGTAGGTAGCACCTATGACAAATTTTGTGTTTTCTGACAAATCACTTAAAGGGATCCTGTCACCAAGACAATTCTATCTAATCTATCGCCATCATGTTATAGAGCATGAAGAACTGAGCAGATTGATATATATTTTTATGCGAAAAGATTCAGTATAACTTGTAAGATGTTGACTAAAATCTCTTCTCATTCTATGATAAGGAGTCCAGTGGACAGTGTCACTAAAGGGACGGGAATCTTTAGCATAGAAACATCAGAGATTTCAATCAATAAATTACAAGTTATATTGAAACTTTTCCCATAAAGATATACATCAATCCGCTTAGCTTCTTCTGCACTATAACATGATAGCTGAAGTATCATTTTCATGGTGGCAGACTGCCTTTAAATTAAGATAGCTATAAATGTGACCACACTTAACCCTCTGTGAATTTCATTAAGGAATCCAGATTCACCCATTTCAAATTGAATATAATAACGACATATTCTAGTAAAGCCCTCGACAAGCTGAAACTCACATCACAACCTGTGGGTGGCCGCATAGAGACAGTCTGAGCCTAAACATCTTCTGATAGAGATTTGCAAATTCTTTGTTTTATCCAAAGCTGGTGACCTCACATTCATTTTTGTATATGTTGAGCCGATAAGAAAGGTAAGGGTGGACACATAAGTATTTTTTTATAGCTGGTATGCATGACAAAAATATAAGATTTTTGACCGCACTTGTTGTGGTCCTAGGATACAGGCTGTCCCAAAAGACACTGACCAAGTAATGACAGCTACATCGCCCTTACAACACACATGCACTGTTCTGTCCTGCTGCTGTAAGGAAATGACACATGAGAAGCCAACTGGCAGATACCCGCATGTCCCTTCTTTTCCCAGAATGGATCACAGGTCAGTGCTGGAAGGTGGTTATTTATCTGGCAGGAGTGGTTTAGGACTGGCTGCTCCTACTGGAGAGACTCCAATGTGTGGAGAAGACATGCATGTCCTGCCAGAAGCATCAAAGGTCTTCCCTTACAGTATTTTGGGAAATTCTGGTCAATCCAGGAAAGTCGGCAAGCATGATTTAAGTGCATACAACATATAAAATGTACTTTCAATATAGATATTTCTTTTTCTGGCCATATCGAAGGATCAACCTGCTCCTAGGAGCCCCATTTGGGTTGGACTAGGCCTTCAGCTGTTGGTTATATATAAGGTAACCCAAAGGCAGACCTTACATTTCAGTGTTAATATGATTCATTAATTGACTCCCTGTACATGTTAAGCAATTATATTTCATAAATAAAAAAATAAATTATTATCCTTTTTGTAATATTAATATAACTGCTTCATATAATAAAATATTACAAAGGGTTTAAATATGCATATTTAAGTAGGATTCATACCAAGGCAAATGAAATACCACAGCATAACATGTATTAAATATTATATTAAAAAGAGTAGATTTTTTTTTCATATAAATAATTTAGGGATTTCTTTTTTTACAACTTAGCCTTAGTTACTGAGGAAAATATCATGGTTTATGACTTGTGCCTCCCCATGATTAGTTAGGGGAGAGACAGGATTCAGCACTAAGCTTTCTATTTATTCAGAAGCGTGACATAAAGCTCGTGAGTTCCTATGCTAAATCTATACCAGAGCCTTCTACCGGCATGTGCCATTTCTAAGACTTGTGTCTTCCTATGTGACAGGGGAACCATTGAGGCCACTGAGACATTAAAGGGAACCAATCACACTAAAATTGGGCATAAAGGTAAGGAAACGTGCTGGTACATCAGCCAGCACGCTTCCTAACCATCCCCCTGTCCCCCCCGTCCCATGAACATTCAGCCCGCAAAGTTAGTTTAATCGTGTCCCGCGCTCTATGCAAATTACCATACAAGTAGTCACGGTGGGCGGGACGGCTGTTCGAGTAGTCACGGTGGGCGGGGTCTTCGTCAAGTAGTCACTGGGTCCTGGGCCGGCTCCTGCGCTGTAATCACGCCCGGACGTGTTGTAAAGCGGCGCCTGGTGACGTCACTCGGGGGGGGGGGCGGCATTGCACGTCGGCCACGCTGACGTCTTTACTAAGCTGCGCATGCGCAGTACAGTGGGTGAAGCCACTGCTGTACTACGCCGCGCAAGCGCAGTACAGCAGCGTCTTCTCAGGCTGCACTGAGCATGCGCAGCTTAGTAAAGACGTCGGCGTGGCCGACGTGCAATGCCGCCCCCCCCCCCGAGTGACGTCACCAGGCGCCGCTTTACAACACGCCCGGGCGTGAGTACAGCGCAGGAGCCGGCCCAGGACCCAGTGCCTACTTGACGAAGACCCCGCCCACCGTGACTACTCGAACAGCCGTCCCGCCCACCGTGACTACTTGTATTGTAATTTGCATAGAGCGCGGGACACGATTAAACTAACTTTGCGGGCTGAATGTTCATGGGACGGGGGGGACAGGGGGATGGTTAGGAAGCGTGCTGGCTGATGTACCAGCACGTTTCCTTACCTTTATGCCCAATTTTAGTGTGATTGGTTCCCTTTAAGGCCAAGGTGTGACAACTATCACTGCACACCCTATAGCTAATATATTGCACTCATTTCCATCCTTTCTCAAGGAGAACCACAATTCTTCTTCCAAGGAACTCTAAATATACAGATGGTGCTTCAAAATGACCATTTAAGTAGTGGATAGAGGGGGGTCCCAAAAGGTTAACCGCCCTCTATGATGTGAATATGCCCTTACAGGGCATGTGGACAAATGTTATTGTCTTGAGAAATGCTGTCTAATCTATCAGTATTTTATCATAGAGCAGAAACAGCTGAGCAGACTGATGATTTACATATATTTCAGGGAACGTGCAGAACATGTAACGTATTTATATTATATACTTCAATTTGCGCAGCTCCTCCTAATATTATATATATCGTAATATTGATAGATCAGACTATTTACTGTGACCTATATTCTGTGAATAAGTAAATGTAAAATTCCCTGGAGCGCAGGGAATAGTTATCAGACCACTGCCTAAGGGCCCTATTACATAGGACGATTATCAGCTGGAAAGGCTGTCATCACTCTGTGTAATAGGGCCGAAGATTAGCTCGTCCATCATTTTGACCCGCTAATAAATTATCGGCTGCATATCTCCCCATGAAATAGGGGATGTGCGGCAACACTTGAGCCATCTGATCTGTATACGAGTGCCGATCTATGAGATCACAGGGGGCCTCGACCTTCTAATACAGCCCTTAGAAAAGAGGAGTTCAGATAATAAAGTGATATTGGAGAACAACATGTGATGCAACTCCCTTTAAAGTGACTCCTATGTTTTCTTTTAGGATTATCCATATATATTACACAATGTTAGAAAAAAATCATATGACATGTAGATATCCCATCTGTTTACTGCCCATGACCCATATCTGTATAAATCTACTACTGCTTTCCCGTTAAAGCAAAAGATCAATTGACACTGGAAAAAATAGTTCTTGGAATTCGATCACTAAGGGTCATAGGTTTTAGTTTTCCCCAAGAGCATTCGAGTCAAAATAGATGATGCGTGGACTATTGACACCTTCTCAGATCCAGGCAATGGATTGTCAGGGCTGTGTAATCCACTGCAGGCACAACCTGATACTTTAGCTGAATTTTAAGATAAATTGTTCCAGAATCATTTCACTGAATCCCATGTTTAATTCCGCCACCAGATAACGTCATTTAATCAGTAATATTCCAGAGGCAGCTGAGGCACAGGCCAGCTGATACAGATCCTGTTATAATGCTATTAACCTGAAGACAGCAGAAACAAACAGGAAGCTGCTATATACAGGGAATGTACACTGGCAGAAGAAAACAATGGTCCACTCCGTTTCCACACTGTACTATAGTAAAATGCTCCAGAACAGGGTGTTGCAGTGTTCATAAACATAGGAGGATGATAGAAGGACTGACATACTGGTGGCCACATGTCCCCCGGGGCTCCATACTGATGCTGGTTCATGCTATCAATCCCATCTATCCTGGGAAAACCTCCCTTTCTTATTCCTCTCAGGCTATATTTGCATTGAATGCTGTTTGGAGCTTCTGTCTTGTGTAGTCAGATTTCTGGGGAATACAAGTGCAGCATAAAACGCTATGTGTGCCATTAGAACTGATCAGCCACAACATAAAAACCACTGACAGGTAAAGTGAAAAACCTTGACTATCTTGTGACAATGGAATCTGTCAAAGGGTGGGATATACAGTATTAGGCTAAGTTCCGTGGGAATCACGGCCGTTGTTCCCACGGAACTTACGTAGTGCTGCCTTCTGAGGGAACCCCAGCCACATAGTATACACTCCGGCCAGGATCCCTAGCGGCGCCTTAGAAAACTGACATGTCAGTTTTCTGCGGCTGCTATTCAGCGACCCTGACAGTTCCTGTCTCAGAAAGAGATGTCAGCAGAGAGCACTGTGTCAGACTGAAAAGAAAACCCCACTTCCTGCAGGACAAACAGCAGCTGATAAGTAGTTGAAGACTGGAGATTTTAAAATAGAAGTTACAAATCTATATAACTTTCGGAAACCAGTTGTTTTGAAAGAAAAATGTTTACTACAGAGTACCCCTTTAAACAACCCCCACCAGCACTTCTCTTCATAAAACCAAGCAAATCTGAGCTACACATGTTCTGACACTAAAATCCTCCCAAGCTGCGGTGCATGCAGAGGCCACAACCCTCCTATCCCATGGCAAGCATGGCTTAGACCTAGAAAACCTAGAGGCCTGTGATGTCACAACCCAGAGAACGGAATCAGCTGCTCAGCGTGGACCAAATCAGCACAATAATAGTAGTGTGGGAACCAGGAAGGTGAGTGCATGTCATTTTTTTTATTTACCCACTACCTGGGCATAAACCTAAAAAGTGTCCTGCCTGAACAACCCCTTTAAGGCTATGTTTACATGCACTGTATCGCAGTAGATTTCACGTTGTAAGTTCCTCACAGTGAAATTCGTTGCAAGAATGGCATGCCATAGACTTTAATGGTAATCAGATTTACAGCGGATTTCACAGCTAAACTCACAGAACGCAAGTCGGACAATGATTGTAAGGGAATTTACATCCAGTAGGTGACGGTGTGGAGCAAATTCTTTATCTTCTGGAAATTAGTTATTCTTTGCCCATAGAACATTGCACAGTTTTTAAGATGCCATACACCAATCTGGCAGTCTCCTCCAGTAGACACATTAACTCCCCGAGTCCTAGAAGCTACTGTAAGATAGGGCTTGTTGAACTTGTCTTCCTCATCTCTTCAGCCCCATAGACATGCAAAAGCTGACTCTATATTCTCTGCCACATGAGAAGACACATCTATTATAAATGTTGCAGATGTGGGTGGTCATGTTTAGCCCCCTCCTCCCATAAGCCGCTCACAATATAGTTAGGCCCCGTTCCCACTGAGGAAAGGAATTCCGCTACCTTTCCTCAGTGGGAACGGGGCCTTAGGTGTTAAGTGTTTGTGTTGACATAACTCCTGCACAGCAGTCATAAATATTTACATACAGTAAAATGGAGCCTTGGATTACGAACATAATGCGTTCCAGGACCGTGCTTGTAATCCAAATCCACTCTTAAATTAAAGCAAATTTCCCCACAAGAAATCATTGAATTGTAGACAATTGGTTCCACACCCCAAAAAATAATGATTTTTTATTCTTAATAACATGTAAATATGCAAAACAGGAGTCCGTGGAGCCTCGGTTGCGAGTCTCAAAACACGGGATAGCCAGATATCTCTAGCCTGTTGCCACGGGGTGCCTCCATGATAGGGAGAGCACCACCCCACCCTGATAAATAGCCCCTTAAGTCCCACTCGGTTGCAAGTATTGGAACATAAATAGGGAAACACCAGGGTGGCCCCTTTTTATCAATGTCTAACTCATGGTGCGAGTATTGCGATCATGACAAGGCCTTGCCAAGGCAGGCTTCCATCCACAGACAGCCGTTTCGGGGTTTTTGCCCCTCGTCAGTGTGGAGTAGGATTCTGGCTAGTTGGGGCAAATAGCTATTGCTCCAACTAGCCCCCCCTGTAGGGGTCTGTAGGGGTCCTCAACTGGCAGACCGCGGTCCGAACCTGGACCGCGGAGGCCAGCTGTCCGGACCTCTGGTCAGACCTCCTAACCGCCCGGGACGGACCGGATCCAGGGCGGTTAGGAGGTCCCGCTCCCCACCGCACTGCTTCCCGCCCCATAGGCGTACTGTCCTTAGATGTCAGTACGCCTGTGGGGCTGGGGGCAGTGTTGGCTCAGCCCCCGGCTGATACGCGCTCTGTAGGGATGTCCCGGGGATTCCCCAGCAGAGCGCGCACCACAGACCTCAGTGTACGCCGTCGGCCTGAACTTCCGGGAAGTACAGGCCAGCGGCGTACACTGAGGTCACTGGTGCACGCCGCTGGGGAATCCCCGGGACATCCCTACAGAGTGCGTATCAGCTGGGGGCCGGACCGACAGGAAAAGAGAAGACAGCTGCAGCGGGGAACGAGGTGCTAGGTAAGTTGTGGGTTGTTTGTTTTTTTTTGTCTGGGGGCCATCTATAAGGGGAGAGTGCACTGGGGGGGCTATATACTACTGGGGGGAGTGCACAGGGGGGCTATATACTATTGGGGGGAGAGTGCACAGGGGGGCTATATACTACTGGGGGGAGCTCACAGGGGCCTATATACTACATGGGGAGAGCACAGGGGGCTATATACTACTTGGGGGGCTAAATACTACTGGGGGAGCTCACAGGGGGGCTATATACTACTGGGGGGGCTATATACTACTGGGGGGAGCTCAGAGGGGGCAATATACTACAGAGGGAGAGTGCACAGGGGGGCTATATACAACTGGGGGGAGCGCACAGAGGGGGTTATATACTACTGGGGGGAGCTCACAGGGGGCTATATATTACAGGGGGAGAGCACAGGGGGGCTATATACTACTGGGGGGACCTCACAGGGGGGGGCTACATACTACTTGGGGAGAGCACAGGGGGGCTATATACTACTGGGGGGACCTCACAGGGGGGCTATATACTACTTACTTGGGGATAGCACAGGGGGGCTATATACTACTGGGGGATAGCACAGGGGGGCTATATACTACTGGAGAAAGTTCACAGGGGGGCTATATACTACTGGGGGGAGCTCACAGGGGGGCTATATACTACTGGGGGGAGCTCACAGGGGGCTATATACTACAGGAGGAGAGCACAGGGGGCTATATACTACTGGGGGTAGCTCACAGGGGGCTATATACTACTGGGGGGAGCTCACAGGGGGCTATATACTACAGGGGGAGAGCACAGGGGGGGCTATATACAACTGGGGGGAGCTCACAGGGGGCTATATACTACAGGGGGAGAGTGCACAGGGGGGCTATATACTACTGGGGGAGCAACAGGGGGCTATATACTACTGGGGAAAGTTCACAGGGGGGCTATATACTACTGGGGGGAGCTCACAGGGGGGCTATATACTACTGGGGGGAGCTCACAGGGGGCTATATACTACAGGAGGAGAGCACAGGGGGCTATATACTACTGGGGGTAGCTCACAGGGGGCTATATACTACTGGGGGGAGCTCACAGGGGGCTATATACTACTGGGGGGAGCTCACAGGGGGCTATATACTACAGGGGGAGAGCACAGGGGGGGCTATATACTACTGGGGGGAGCTCACAGGGGGCTATATACTACAGGGGGAGAGCGCACAGGGGGGCTATATACTACTGGGGGAGCAACAGGGGGCTATACACTACTGGGGGAGAGCGCACAGGGGGGCTATACACTACTGGGGGAGCAACGGGGGGGGGGGGGTTGTATACTACCAGGGCAGTTACCCCCTTTGTACCTAATATCAAAGGGCTGTTGAGAGAGAAAAAAATGCCAGTTTTCTTGCTAATAAGCAGCAATTCTGTATGTTAATAGTTGAACGTTTGTGAAAATTAACAAAACACGTTTCCTATTGATGTTCAGCTCGGACCTTCACCTGACAATAGACCCCGGTAAGTGGACCTTCACTAAAAGTTGTTGAGTACCCTTGATGTATTGTATAGTGTATAGTGAGAATCACAGAGCTGTGCAGGAGGACAGTGATAGAAACTTTTCTATATAGCAGTGTTAATGGCTGAGTATTAATACAGGCACATTATAGCAGCAGTGTATATAGCTGTGTGTAAGTGCAGGCACCTTATAGCAGCAGTGTGTATAGCTGAGTGTAAGTGCAGGCACATTATAGCAGCAGTGTATATAGCTGAGTGTAAATGCAGACAGATTGAAGCAGAAATGGAGAGAATAGGAAAGACAAGGGCTGACAGAGACTGCAGGGAGCATGAAGTAGAAAGGAAGTGGATCTTCTATGATTTGGAAGGTGAGGGAGACTTCCTGGGTCGGAGTACAGGGCTGTAGACCCCACTAGGCAGACCATGCCCTTCCCCCACACCCATTCCCACCCAGCACAAGGAGCTCTTAAATCAAAGTAATGTTCTTAAACCAAGTTACGATTTAAAAAAACTGTGATCTCTTCTTGCAAAACGCTCTTAAACCAAGGTACCACTGTATATGGAAGTGACCAATAGCATTGTTCTTGCTTTTAGAATATAATGTCAGAACAAGTGGGTAGACCAGATAAGAGCAAGAAAAAATGGGGGAAGTCACAATTAATAAATACCATGAATATGTTCCAGTAAGTCATTGTATAGCACACTGAGCACGGTACTCGTGGCCAATAAGTGGTTGTTGGGTTGTTAGTCCGCATCTGTTACTTTTTTTTTTTTTTTGAGTGGAAACGGCTCTTTGAGAAATACATAATGTATACTATCCCAAACATATTGTGCAATTAGATACATTATAAAGGGATGTTGGCATGTTTTTATGTAAATCAGTCTTTTTCAGCAACAATTTGTTCCTACATACTGTATATACAATCCCTCTGATGTGCATCACTACTCGAACAGCTTTCTGCATAACTTTGCACCCCATTAGCAAGTTGCGAAAGTAGATTATGCAGGAGATGTGGCCTTATAGCATATAGTGTGAATACTTCAGTTTCATAATCCTTCTCTCCACATACCAGCTTACTAATAATGTCATCCACATTATACAGAGTTGCAAGCTAGAGGGATGGCATGACATATTCTGAGTGGTAGATGCCCCTAGGATACAGGGCTAGGGAGCCAAACTATATGCCCTCGGTGAAGAGAAGCCTCAGTACAACTATGCACATTGTAAGGAGGTACAGTGGTGCCTTGGATTACGAGCAGAATTCGTTCCAGGGCTGTGATTGTAATGCAAATCACTTTTAAACCGAAGCAAATTTTCCCATAAAAAAATCTGTAAAATGCAGACAATTGGCTCCACATCCCAAAATTTAGATTTTTTATAAATATTCTGAATAACATGTAAAACAAACATACAAACTGGATATGTCATATTATACGTTACTGTACAGTATAACAATCAGCATGTGGAGTATAATGTATAGTAAGTGCATAAACCTGATAACACAGCAGCAGTTTTTAGATACAGGATAGAACTGCAGATCCCCATAATGCAGTAACGTAGTACAACAGGCTAGAATAGAGAAGCAGGGCTGCTGTCAGAGGTCTGTGTGGTCACATGGAAGCAATGGGGGAGGGGTGTGTGTTCAGCATGGACCAATCAGAGCTGTGCAGGAGAACAGTGACAGAAACTGCTCTATACAGCAGTGTAAATGGCTGAGTGTAAGTGCAGGAACATTATAGCATCAGTGTTTAATGCTGAGTGTAAGTGCAGGCACATTATAGTAGCAGTGTGTAAATCTGAGTGTAAGTGCAGGCACATTATAGCAGCAGTGTGTATAGCTGAGTGTAAGTGCAGGCACATTATAGCAGCAGTGTGTATAGCTGAGTGTAAGTGCAGGCACATTATAGCAGCAGTGTGTATAGCTAAGTGTAAGTGCAGGAACATTATAGCAGCAGTGTGTATAGCTGAGTGTACTGTAAGTGCAGGCACATTATAGCAGAAATGGTGAGGATTGGAAACACAAGGGCTGACAGAGCATGAAACACAGTCCTGTCCCCTGATGCAAGCCCCAGTCTGAAGTGGATCTGCCATGATTTGGAAGTTGAGTATGCTGCTGGAGACCACGCAACTCCCCCTCCCACCCAGAACAGGCAGTTCTTAAACCAAAGCAATGCTCTTAAACCAAGTTACAATTTTGAAAAACTGTGAGCTCTTCTTGCAAAGTGATTTCAGTCCAAGTTACTCTTAAAGCATGGTACCACTGTACTAACAACATGGTAGAAATCCCACCTCCCCTCCATAATATGCCCCTCTTACTGCAAATCAGACTTTGTAGGCTACTCATCTATTTTCAGCAGAGGAGAAATGTCACCTTATAGAGAGAGGAGGATTTCATATATTTCCATCCAGCAGACATTAATGCGTTACAGAAAGCGCAGATAACTAATCAGGTGTAAATGCACTTCCATAATCTTAACAATGCTCACAAGTGAAGGAGCGCAGGAATCCTGCTGGATTTCCCTCAGCAACCTGACAGAAGCCCACAAGGTCGGCGAGCAGGAACGGCAGAAAATTATACGGTGGGGAATTATCAACTAAATTATTTCAAATACTTAGGATTTTAACTACGTCTCCTATTTCAGCAGTCTCTAGCTAGTCATACCAGTCACTGGAAATAAGACTGATATGTCAAAGAGGCTTAAGAAAATGTACGTCTTTTATGACTATCTGTAAAAAGAAGTCTCGGGAAGAGGCTTGTGCAGATAATGGACAGTGTTTTTATGATTGCGGTGCCATTATTACAAGATCTGAAGAAACTGATAAAACCAGATTCATTTCACAGTCCTGTGACACCATGATTTAACAATTAACAGGTAATGGGGAAAAATTCTCAGCAATTAAAGATATGATTTTCTGAGATGGAACACGGCACCAAACATCCACACACTCCTCGGAGATAAGGGGCACGTCTTTCACAGGATGCGGAATGCTCTGTGCTGTGATGGATTGCAAAGTCCCCAGGAGAAATACTAAGATAATGAAGGTATATACTGGAGAGACCCCCAAAGGTCCTTGTTGATTGAATAGTCTCAAGAAAGGTGCCAGGGATTGGATTTTCTTTAAGGAATGGTTAATCACTGCCGCGCCTCTTAAATAACTACTAAATATAGTTACATGCACAATGCTGTAGGAAAAACAGATGCTTTTCCTTTCTTGTCATTGTGAAATTACAGATGTAGCAAGCGCCAATCAGCCTATTAATGCTATGGGTGGCAAAGGGAGAAGTCGCAGCCAGTCTGCTCTAGTGGTGGATTATTCCTCTCAGAACAAAGGGATTGTACACCTAAATTCTACAAACCTGACCCTTTAATGTGGTGTCTAGAGACTCCGGAGACTTCTATAAACCTCAAAGAGTCAGCTTAGCCCGATGAAGTTGACTTTAGTATAAGGTGTTTGGTTACGTTAAGAGTCCTTTACTAATGGCAGACCCATGAGTGATGTCCTTTACTAATGGCAGACCCATGAGTGATGATCTAGCAGATCGGTGCTCATTTAATAACCATTTTAGGCTGGGTTAACACTACGTTTTTGCAATCTGTTTTTGCAATCCGTTTTTATTCGACCACGTTTTTGTGTCCGTAAAAAAAAATGGATCCGTTTTTTTAAATAATGGAAGTCAATGGAAAAACGGATGCACACAGTTGCATCCGTTTTTTCCATCCGTTTTTTTCCACCTTTTTTTTTTAAAAAACGGATTGCAACAACGTAGTGTGAACCAAGCTTTACACAGCTCCCTTGTGAAGCTTAAAGGGCGTTGGCCACTTTATAGTAAAATAGTTCCGTGTACAGTATTAGTAAGTGTTCTCACTGTATTTACTGATAGCAGCTCCCTGTTTACCTCATAGAGCTAAAATGAGATTCCCCTCCTCCAGGCTGAGCTGCCCTGCTCTGTGGTCAGTCTGTCCATTGGATGGATGACATGGAGGAGCACATGATCATGCCCCGCCCTCAGGTGTCCAACACTGAGCCTTTATTTGCATATGGTGGACACAGGGGGGCGGGCATGGTCACATGCTCCTCCATGTCAGCCATCTTATGGACAGAATTACCACAGAGCAGGGCAGCACAGCCTGCAGGAGGGGAGTCTGATATTAGCTCTATGAGGTACAGAGGGAGCTGCTGTCAGTATATACAGTGAGTACACTTACTAATACTGTACACTGAACTAAACTATTTTACTATAAAGTGACCAACCTCTTTAAGTGCATGATTGGCTTCATATCACTTGTTTACACAGCAGATGAGCTATTAGCGATCGTTTATCATTGACTGATTGTCTTTTACGCATTTATCGCATATATGAAAGCATGCTGTATTTTGGAAGTGCTGCTGTTCCTTCACTGTCTATAGGAAGTGCTGAATGAAAAATCTTCCAAGTTAGTCATTTATATATAATATGCTCCAACTCCGCCATTTTAATTATTATTATTATTATTTTTGTTTTTAAGAAAACACATTTAATTTGATAATAAATATAAAGCTTTTTAATCTAAAGGGGTGTTCTCTTTATTACGTCAGCCCCTGTCATTATACCCTTGTGGAAATATAATTGTTATAGTGTGGAGATTTGTAATAGCTGAAAGCTAGTATCCACCGGCAGACCAATGGCCAGCAGTACACAAAAACCTGACATTTCTTCTGCAGGCCACCCACAAGCAGGCAAGCTGCCGCTGCTGCCAGATCCTTTTATAGCTTGTGTACCATAATATACACTGCAGCCCAGCAATTTAGTACAGGAGCATGCAAATGACTTGATTAACTATGGAAAGTTAGGTAATAAACAAAGATACGTAATAAGGGATCAGTCAACAGCAGCTTGTTGGCAGCACCCAAGCAGTAAAATTGTGTTCTATGAAAACACTGATATTACAGATCTGGCTGCTGCTGTAAAATAACACTGCATAAACTGCAATGAAAGAGTCTTGTGTAAACAGCCTAAACTACTCCATGACCACCCAACATGTCTGAGCAGCAAATACTGTACAACTGCACATTTCATTCGCCTGGTTTATATTGGCAGGAGTGCCCATTAAAGACCTTAGCCATGATGATATGAAGTATAAATTCCCAGTATCCATATAGAGACGACTATTAGATCGAATTGGCCGTGTCCAGGAATTAATTACATTTTCCTGACGCAGAAAGGTAAGAACATGATTATGTTTTGTATCTTTTATTGTATCGCGTTCTTTAATGTTTAGAATAGAAATGGTTAGCAGAAAGTGGGTCTCATATCTACAGTAATTGTGCTGCCAGTTCTGTCATGTGAATCCAAGTGTGAAAGCCATTTACAAAGTAAGTGATATTAAGGAGGGGGAGGGGTCTGTCTGCTGAGTACAGATAAGCAGCTAGTGCTCTTTGAGGTGGGTATTCTTAATTCATAGGAGGTGTAAGATTAAATGCAACCCCCTCAATGGAACACTGTGCTTATGATACTGTTTCATACACCGTGCGGAAAAGAATAATAATGTCCAATGTGTGACGGATAAAATAATTGGCATTTGAAGGGGGTGTCCACTTCTAAAAGCTTTACTCTCCCCCGGATCACGAGAGGGTGCTCTCAAGTGGAGATCCTGCAGAAACCTTACTGCCACTCATGGACTTTTTCATTCAACTTTCAGTTCTTCTCCATAGAGAAAATATATGTTTTCTATACTTCAACAATTATGCCCTTGAGTTATTCAGTTCAGTGGCATCAATGGACATTTACTGTGAAAATGCTAAATATCTTTCAAAAGGTTAGTGGTAGGTAGTTTTTGGATAGCGTTAATGGGAATCTGACATCTCTGTACCATGCTTGGAGTAGAGGGCATGTGCAGATAGATGATTGCAAGATAAAATAAATGGCTGACAACTGCTTACAAAATCAAGTGTCATAGAGGCTGTTCAGAACTTCAGCATGCATGCTTCCTCTCTCCCCCACCCCTCCCTCATTGGCCTCCAGCACTGAGCTCTGTACAAGGCAGAGAGCGGTGGGGGAGGGAGCAGGCACGCATGCTATAGCTTAAAGGGGTATTCCACTCGAACATAACGTTTGATATTTTGCTGTCCATGGTGAGAATAACAATCTATTCAGTCTCCTTCTCCCAGTTCTCAGCTGCTGCTTCCTGCTGAAAACACAAAAGTCTGTGTGTGAGCCTTTCTCTCTGTCTCCCACTCCCTTGTGAGACAGCAGATGTAAACAGGCAAAAGTTATGTTTGAATGGAATACCCCTTCAACACAACCTGTATGTCACCTAAGATAAGAAGGAAAATACAAGCAGCCATCAGCTAAGGGCCCTTTTACATGTTTCGAACTAAGACCATAATGAGTGCCGATAATCGAGAACAGTGCATGCTTGCATAGCCTTTTATGCAGATAGGTGGCATGAATAATTGCTTGATTGTAAAGACCCTATTACACAGAACGATTATTGGCCGTATTCGTCCGATGGCCAATAATTATCCTGTGTAATAGAAGGCAACCATCAGCCGTCATGAACGATGTCGGCTGAACGTTGCAGTTGTTCGTCTTTCAACATGTTGAAAGACAAACAGCTAATATAGCAACGACCGCGATCACCCAGGCTTTTACTATAATTATAAAAACATTTTTTTTTACACTTTATGAGTCCGCCTAGGAAACTAGGGAATTAAAAGCAATCAGTAGATCGCATATAATGATCAATGCTATGCCACTGGATATCATTGATCAGTGAGATCGTCACTCTGCATGTAGAGTCTGCCTGAGACTCTAGATGCACCAATCCGACAGGATGGGGGTAAGTATTATACCTGCATTTAAAAGGTTAATGGCATTATGGACAACTCCTGGCACAATGATGTGTGCGGTGCTGCTCACACAGAAGCACCCTCCCACACAACTAAACCTCTATATGCCAGGAACGTACAGTATGTGTGTGTGTGTGTATATATATATATATATATATATATATATATATATATATATATACATACATTCCTGTTCCTGCCAGCCAACCATCAGTTAGTTTCCCATAACTGCAGATGATAAAGAACTGACAGATTCCATTTAATAGCATTAACAACAGAATCTCAGAATCTGAACAGGTCTAGATGAGATGGCTAAGTGATAAAAGAATTCCTATGAGGATGTGGATTAAAATTCTCAGTATGATGTGCTGTATGTAACAAGAGACTGAGCAAACAGAGTAAGTGGTATATGTACCAGTACATGCTGCTTAAATATTTATGATGGCACCTATATCCCCATATTGCAGATCTACTCCCACAGCAAATTATTAAGGTGTTATAATATGACAAACCCCTAATGTAATGTCATTCACAGACTGATCAGAATTTTTAGAATGGTTACTGGGTGCTATTACATGATGATAACTCAGCTTTAAAGGGAACCTGTCACCCCCCCGTGCCGGGGTGACAGGCTCCCGACCCCCCGTTAGAGCCCCCTATACTCGCCTAATCCCGCCGGGTCCCGCTTCTGGAGGTGGTCGGGTGACGGAGATCTCAGCCGCTGCAGCCCGGCGCGCGCGCTGAGAGATGAATCCAACACCCATAGAGAATGACAGGAGAGTCCAGCGCTCCGTCATTCTCTATGAGCGTTGGACTCATCTCTCAGCGCGCGCACCGGGCTGCAGCGGCTGAGATCTCCGTCACCCGACCACCTCCAGAAGCGGGACCCGGCGGGATTAGGTGAGTATAGGGGGCTCTAACGGGGGGTCGGGAGCCTGTCACCTTGTCTAGGATAATCTCTGCTACCTAGAAGAGTCCCTGACAATAAAGGTGGCCATACACATCAGACTAACATAGGTGGAACCCGCTGATTTCAGCAGGACTGGGCAATTATCTAATGTGTTTAGGATTTTGTATTAAATTAATTGAAATGTTGAATTTTAAATTATTATTATTCTCCTTTCCCCATTGAGAACAGCTCAATGGGGAAAGGGCAAACCAAGCGTTCATGTGTAAGGGAAGGTTGGAAGAAATAGATGTCAGTGGAAAGAGTGTTTGGCTATGTTCACACATGTTTTTTTTTTTTTAGTAAAGAACGGACACTGATTGCAATTGCCTCAGCGTCCGTTCTTTACTGCAGGGGGGCGGCATTGCATTGAAGTCAATGCAATGCCGCCCGCTGTGTTCATACATTGTTATTTTAACGCCCGATCTTTAGAACAGGCGTTAGAATAATGTGCCTGTCAATTATTTCCGGACGCTGTTCACTGAACAGCGTCCGGAAACATCAGCTGTTCACACAACGCAATGTGCGGTGGCGGCCGTACATTGCATTGAAGTGAATGGCGGAGGTATCGGCTGCAGGAACAGGCTGAGTGCAGCCCCGCAGCCAGCTGTTTACCAGCGCCCGTTGCTATGCAACAGACGCTGTTAAACGATGTGTGAACATAGCCTTTGGATGACAACTATGGAAGGTGCCCACCAAGTGTTCAACTTCCCTACAGTGCCACCACTGGGGAAAATAGGTATTACACAGCGCTTATTAAAAACAATGTTTCTTTGGGTAATGCAGGTGAGGTCCCCCAGAGTGAGACACTCTTTACAACAAGTAGACCTTGAACAGAGAGCCTTCCACTGTTCATTCTTTAACAGCATGAAAATAGGTCTTCTAAACTAGACAAACCCATTAAAGATGGCCTATATAGAGATAACTGCCCCCAACTAAAGAATCCTTGAATTTACAGTATAATGGAACTTGACTCTAGTACTAGTACATTCATGTGTGGCATTATTTCTTCACATATCTGCTAATGATAATGCCAATGGTATAGTTCACACTCTCACTAACAGCCATCGGCAAGACTAGTTTTTTTTTTTTTTTTAATCTATAGCCTTAATTGTACAATATTAACGTTTTTTTTTCTTATCTCTGAGCCATTTATGACCCTAGTGACTTGTCAGATTTCTTCGTCAGATGAACAGCCTATTTATTACTTCTTAAAACCAAGAAAACATATAAATACCACTCAGAAAAATAAAAATCTATTAAACAACAAAACAGGAAAGACAAAAAAAGGTCATGGAGGAAGAGCGGCAAAAATAACAAGCAATCCGAGCCCAGGCCCCCGAAAGAGCATCATTATTTTCACTTTATTATATTGCAAACAACTATCACTTTTTAGAGGAAAACTGACATTTTTAGCACATTTTGTGCATAAATCTTTTTTTTTTTTCCTGCTTTTAAATAGCCTGTATTAGTGGAGGTTCTTGAAATGCACCCACTGGGGGGTAGTGGAGGAAAACAAAAACAGATGCAATCCTGCAGTCAACCTCCAGCACATCCAACCATTACTCTGTGGCTTGTAGGATTATACAGTGGTCAAAAGGTTATTTGGATGGCATCTCAGAGGATCCTGCCTCCGACACACACAAAACAGCCACATTAACATCTTCCATTTCGGCACATATCGGAAGCTCCACTGGACATATTTACATGAGGACACTAAACGCACAAAGCCAGCTTTCACAATTTGAAAAACAAAGATAACCAAGAGGTATATTATCATTTTATAGGTACAATTTGTACCTATCTTCCAGTAGATGAGAGAGGTGGCACACAAGTAACGGATCATTAAGCCGATGTGCGAAGCCAAAGGAAATTAACCAGCTGCTACAAGAGCCACCTTTCTTATTCAAGATGATAAAGGCACGCCAATTTCACATATAAAAGCTATAAATTAAAAATAAAAAGTCTGTTACTGCCATATATTGTAGTCGATCAAAGGAATTCACTTATCCATGACAGGTTCTTGAAGCATGAAAATGGGAGCTTAGTATTTTATACTGCCAGTTGGCATTAACCGCACAGTGTTAAGTTATAATCAGCTATGCAGAAAAGTTGTACAATCGTATCTCTGCCGGCGCTAACCCGCTAATAACAAACGTATTAAGCAAAGACAATGTGACTCAGTGTAATGACACATAATTATGAGGCTCGAAAATGATCCGCCACCAACATTATTAGGATTCAATTAGGATAAAATGGTAATGGGAACGATTCCTGGACAACACCTTCAGGTTCATCCATAGAACATTGTCAGAACAAAGAGAAGGGGTGACAATTATTATTGGATTATGGCTTCTATCTTCTAGCGTTTGGAATTACTTCTGAAGCTCGTGGACACTGTAACTCTTTGACAGCCATGTTAATTGTTGGAACAGACACAAACGCCAACTTTTACAGTAAGGGTTCATGAATTAAAAAATAGCCCTGGCAAAGAAACAATGTTCCCTGCTGTACCCCACTTCAGGCAAATAAAAATAGTAAATATCTAGAAAGGCATATATCACCTCTGGGGACAACTGGGCATCTTCAATCTGTGCCACCAGACCCTTCTGTAGTATAGCACTGCCAGATCTCTAGTGGCGCCACTCGCTGTCTGTGGCATCTGTTGCTAAGAAATGGCTTAAAAATATTCAGGCTGCTGTGTGAAACAGAAAACACTATGCTTAATGAATACACTCAGATCAATCCATTTCTATGTTTCTTTTATTCTAGAGTTATCATTATGCTCCAATACTATTGTATTTTCGTCTTCCACTACAATTATATGGCACTATTAGGATGCCATCCATAGGAAAATCTATAATCAAACTATTATTGAAATACCCTAAAAGCAGTAATAGGGGTCTATTTGTATGTAACATTAACTATTCAAATTCGTTTAGACATTGCTGGAGGATTGTTAATAATAAAAAAGTCATACTCGCCCTGATCTTCCACAACTGCTGTTCCATTGCCTCCCGGTGCTCGTCTCGGGTTGTCCCAGCAGGAACTGTCCTCTCCGCTGATCAGCCACACCACTGTCCCCCCCTTACTAGCCCTTATTGTGACTGGTACTATGAGAGGCAGGAACAGTTCCAGCGCATAATAGGGCCCTTCTTCTTCCACCTACATCCTCCTGTACACTGGACAGCCAATTTAATAGTGCTAGGTCCCTTTTTTATGTGTGTGCACAAAAAGTAATGTCACAGTTTTTGCAGAAATCCATCAGTTGTCATTGGGTTTGTTCACATTTTCTACTAGAGAAGTTTCAAAGCTGCATGATGCATTCACCTATCTACAGTCTGGACCATTTTGGCACCCCCAATGATACACCAGATATCTTGAACGATCCCGTTGAGAACAATGAGATCAGTTCTAGGATCAGTCTATAGCATTTTACTACTAGGGTATACTCACACAGGAAGGATCCGCATCACATTTCACGCTGCAAACTCGCAGCAAAATCCGTGGCGGATCCCTTCACTGCCCCGCCGCCCAGAACATACTTTACCTGGTCCTTGTTCCAGCTGCATCTGAGGCTCCTGGTCCCCGAAGGTCCCGCTCAGCCAATCAGTGCACGGCTCCGCAGCAGTCACTGAATGGCTGGGCAGGACCTACGGGAGCTGGGAGCCTCAGATGTAGACCAGGTAAAGTATGCTTCAGGTGGCGGCTGGTTAAGAGGCCGGCATTTACATACTCGCAGCAGGATGACGATTCCGCTGTGAGTATGTAATCTCATAGAAAATTACAGTGAAGGGATCCACAGCAGATTTCAATTCGAATCCGCAGCGTGAAATCTGCTGAGGATCCATCCTGTGTAAGTCTACCAATAAACTGAGAGAAAAGAAGAGAAACTGAGCTGGATGGCAATAAAAATGGAAACTGGGCCTAAGAATCCACTCATTATGAGCATTTTTTCCACCACATTCGCTAGTACCGTACAATCAAAAGAACACTAGGGGGCGCCATAACAAGTATGTAACCGCAATATCTAGACACAGGAACATTTTTAAAAGTATTCATATGGAAAACTGTTTTGCTTGATCTAACAATGACATACAGTATTAAATCATGGGACAGCCCTGTTAATATTTTGTGCATTCAGTGCCTATATACATTTTCTGGCTACCATGCAGTAAAATAACAAATAGAACTGTTTTAGCATGTGTTTTGCAATACATACAGTAGATGAACAGGCTTTCTATCGATCCCTATTTAGTAGACACCACTAGTATAAGGTAATATGATCTTGAGCATCAGAATATGTGGAAACATACATGCTGTGATCTTATTTTTTATGGAGGGTTTGATATCATCTATTATCCATGCATGGGCACAGAAAGTACAACTTTTTCCTGCTGTTCCATCCATATAGCATCAGCTTCTCGAGTCCTGCCATAGGCATTATGACCTAGGTCTAAGTACATGAAATATTAACACGGCAGTTCTGACCAGCTCTAGCCTTTACACTCATTTTGCGCGTGCCGTACAAGTGCTAACCATGTATTGCAGAAATCATTCTAGGTGTGGAAATAGATGAAGTCGAGAAAAGAGAGAACTAATTATTCTGTCAGATGAAAACACAAACTTTCAGATTGCAGGTGACATTTTTTTTCCAGTGTGAAATGATAGCAAAAAATGTGTCAGGGTAAGACATGGCAGCGCATTCAACATTTGTTAAAAGTGTCATGGGAATTAAAGTGAAACTGTTAAAACTGACACTATTGGCTTTTGTTAACACATTAAGAATGGGAAGTCTGCCAGGCTGCATATCCTCTAAAGCATCAGAGCTGTTAAGTCATCTGGAAGACCAGGAAAAAGTACCATTTAATAGTGCTGACACTAAACTCATAATATCAAACGGGGCTAAAATGCTACTTGACACTGTTTAGAACCATTTGCATTGAATAGAGGTTAGTGGTGCGGGAGGCAGAGAGCCGACCCCCATAAATATGGAAGCTGTACGATAGGTGCTGTGTGATGAGAAGTCATGTGAGATTATTAATATCACAACAGCAGCTGATTCCACACGCTTTGTTTTATGTATCATATTTGTGTTTTATCTCCATCCTTTCAATATTATTGGCTAGTGAACAATCAATATTTTATGATGACAAGAAATATCTATAAAGTCAACCAAGGTAAATACAAATTAATAAAATGCTAAATAAGCCAATGAATAAGGGTGGCAGCATGATGACTATGCAGCAGTGGCAGTACACAGCAGGGCAGACGAGGGCACAGCATGTGGTTCCTCTTTTGGTTAGCCTGTTTATTGAGTTACCTTGCATAGAAGCATATTAGTGCGTTAGTATCAGAGGATACCATAGCCAGACATAACCATACCATGTCAACACAAAAGGATTAGCTAGGTGCGACTATTTTTAGAAAAGCAATGGGTGGCTTCATGAGGCTGGCATGAAAGATGAAATGGAAACTTCCATAAATGTAGAATTTGTTTGTTGTAGCTAAATCAAACACCTTCCGCCAGAAAAGACAGCCACTACTAACAGCAGTCCTAGTTCTGGCAGACTCAATTCAACAAAGTATCACATAGACTATATATTACATTTCCCCTGTAGTAACGCTTCAGGGTAAAATGTATAGGCATTGGCACCTTCCCTGGAATTACAACTGATTGCTGGGGCATTCACCTTAGGGGCTACATTTAGAAACATTTGACAAACATTTGACCAACCCTGAGGCATATAGTTAATGAAGAGCACCATACCACAATGACCTGCAACAACATGCTATGCTGTACATAGCTGATACAATCCCCTCTATTGTAGAACCTTGAACAAACCCCTCCCTTCCCGATTATGGATCATTATATCCAATGAACTCAAATAAATATTTATGTAGCCCACTTGCTTGTTCCCATAGTAATGGTAGTCTCAAACTCCATCCGTACATGTTCTACTTTGCTGGTAAAGTTAGGGGGAAAAAAAGCTTGAGGGCAGCATCCATCCGATGTGAAAAATATTTTACTTTATTGTGCCAATTGCATATCAAAAAACAATGTTTCCGCTCTTAAAAAAACGGAACCTTTCTCAAGTATACTTGAGTTGGCACAATAAAGTAAAATATTTTTGCATTGGATGGATGCTGCCCTCAAGCTTTGTTTTTTTCTGATTGAGAACCGGGTAAGGGTCGACGTGGATGAAGACTGTGCGTCCACGTCGAGATTTCGCTGTTTCTGCTGGTGGATTGTTACTGGTAAAAAAAAAAAAAGATTATGACATGTTTTATAGTGTTCAAAATAGTTCATTTTCAGCATTTAATTGCCCCCCCCCCCCGACTTTTTGTACTTTTATTTTTTTGGCTCTACCATCTCTGACTAAGTTATCAGAATCACGGTAGTTCCACAATATGCAGCCGTAATATGAACACAAAAATTATCCAGTATTACACTAGTGTAAAAATGCTGCCCCTATATGAGTACAACAATACAATAAAATTACACAAAATAGGCCGTCCTATTGAAGATTTTGCCCGTGGGTCCGGGACTTCATGTTGGTTTACCTTCACTAGTCTTACACAGAAAATATTCAGTGTTTCAACATAAAATTTTATCTGTCATTTTTAAAGCCATCTTTTAATCCATCTACATTTTAATTACAGGTGTCCTTGAGTCTAACACTGGCTTTAAGTATTGACATTTTCTTAATTTCCCTAAATAATATCAAGACGCCTGAAAACATTAACAAGCAGATTCTGTGTCATGCCCTATTGGCATATTTCATGCATAATAATGTTTGAAGATCAATTAGTGATCTTCAAACCTTGAAGAAATTCAAATTTGTAGAGAGTATGAGGAGTAGGGGAGTTCCATGTAGATGTACCCACTTTGGTTTACCCCATGGATATGCTATAGCAAATTGACATGTTACGTTCAAATTTCAACAGTAATAATTATTATATCATTCTTTTAAACACAACATGTTGTCCAGGCATGATGGGAATAGTAGTTTTGCAACAGCTGGAGGGCTGAAGGTTTCCCAACTCTGGTGTAGAATATGTTTCAGATGTCAGGGAGGAGCTCCCCTCCTCCCCCCCCCCCCCCAAAAAAAAATGGTGGAAAGTGTGTGTGTGTATATATATATATATATATATATATATATATATATATATATATATATATATTTCATTTATTCCACCCTACAAAAAATTAATTAGGTAAACATATAATATTACTGATTTAAAGATCTGTTTCCATCAGCTTTCCATTATCACCTAGAAAAGGAGTGGTATTGTTCAGGGCACTTTCTATTAGGCTCATTTTATTAGGGTCATTCAGGGTATCAAATCACTAAACTGAGATTGATACATGCTATGCATGACCAATGACTTCAATGTGTCTCCTGCCATGCAAAATATTGCTGTTACTTGTTATGGCAGACTGTCCACCTATTGTGTCCAGTACTAGTGGTCACACATGAAGCTCTGTTCCACTTCTGATATCCTGTATATCAATAAAAATAAAAAAAGCACTAAAGAGCACTAAATTGTCTTCTTTTCACCAACCTGGACACATTAGGTGGACATTCCCAGAGGTGATCAAAAGAACACTAGGGGGCACCATAGGTATGTAACAGTAATTTTTATTTTACGACTTAAACATTTTAAAAAGGGGATTTTTGTGAGACTTTAATATAATATTTCATCATGAGACAACTCTTATAGTAACATATAAAAAATATATTAATACATCTGGTGCTGTAATCTGGGTGCCATTTTGGCAAAGTGTTACTTGGCATGTGACAAATGGTTCTGGTTATAGCTTGATGAATGCCTGGAAATTTATAGAAATGTTTTTTTTTTTTTTTTTTTTAATCTGCAGACACCCTTCCTGCACCATTAAAAACCCTTACTGCTTTGCGTCGACTGATTCCATGAGTTGTAAATACTTTGTAACAATGCATACATATTTCTGACAAGATAAACCACAGAGAGTGACTCATTTAATTTCAATGAACATTAGTGCAACGAAAAAAAAAATGCAGGCTTATCTATTAGACGGTTACATAGATAGATTTACATAGATTCTGTTTTTGTTTTTTTTTATTGTTGTTTACGGAGACTGATTTCTTACAGCTAAAAAGGAATGAACTTTCAGCAATGCTCGACTCGCTCTCTAGAGTATGTAACAAACAGCAAAAAAGGGGAAGGTTTTGCAATAACCAAGGAGACTGTAGATACTTAAGGTTGTTACAAATTATTATCCACAATAAATCCAGCTGTCATCTTTCATACTACACAACCTGAAATTTTATGAGCAAATTGTCCCACGTTTGCCTTAACAAATGCAGCTCAATAATTTATATCAATAACATGGTAAATATTTCTGCGATACTATGGAAGCGCATTTTTGTTAGCTTATAATTACAAGAATGATGCAAATGAATCCCTTGATTTGCTTGAATATCCCTTGTTAGCGCCACAGACCTCTTTGCCTCTCTTGTTTTTCTCAAAAGCAATTTAGAAAATGCTTGTATTTTAGACAAAAGAAGAACATTTGGTGAAAGAAAATTCATCATTAGGTATCTAGAGGTTTCTTAATAGAAAAGGAAACTCCCACAGTGTATCCTAGTGCTCAAGCCAGACACACATGCTCAGGACCAGCAAGCTGCCTTCACAGTGGGCCAAAAGTCATTATCATAATTTTATATTACATAGACTACATTGAAAATTTAATATATCCCAGCAAAAAAGAGACTAGAGACATTTTGCATAATGCTTCTGTGAGCGCTCGCTCTCTCTTGCTACTCTTTTAGCCACCCCATGCAGATAATCACACCAGGAAAAAGAAGTTCATTACCTAAGCCAAATCAAAATTAGGCTTCTC
Organism: Dendropsophus ebraccatus; assembly: GCF_027789765.1. Lineage (NCBI taxonomy): Eukaryota > Metazoa > Chordata > Amphibia > Anura > Hylidae > Dendropsophus > Dendropsophus ebraccatus. The sequence goes on along the minus strand of NC_091455.1, from coordinate 65,838,155 downwards.
TTTTTTGATAGGGAACTTCATTAGTAAGCCCTGTCTTGTACAGCAGGGAGATTTGATGAATCTATCTTGGAGTAATAATTTGGTACAATCAGCATACAGTTCGGCTTAAAGCCTTATAACTCTATTAGGTGAAACAAAGACGTACAGAGAAGCAAGGTTACCTGGGCTCCATTATACTGCGCTTGTTCATTATAAACTTTCTATCTGACCAGTGGTGGACAAAAGAAAGAAAAGAGGCGTACGGTATAAGGCATCTATACAGGTGCACAAAAAAACAGGACAAGAAAAATTATGGCTTTCAGGGCTTATTCACATCTCGTTGTGACTTTGGCACTTTTAAGCTTTTGTAAGAATAAGACCTTATAAGAAAATAATGACAAACATGTAAAAGTCCTACTACATGGAGAGATTATCTGTCCAATCAGGCAGAGTCGGGCAGATATCGCCCTGTGTATCAGCAGAGGAGCCAATCATTGGCATTGCTCTGTGTTATAGGAGCTGCGCAGTTGGCGACTTATGAAAGAGTATTTGCAGCGGATTTCACTGCAAACTCGCAGCGTGAAATCCGCTGCAGATACGGTATGTGCGAATCTAGCCTTAAGAAGTTTACATGTATTATTGGATGAAGTTCAGAAGTTACAATTCCACCAAAAGCCTTTGCCAAGCCTCCTATAGCATTATTATCGAAAAAGCAATGGCCAAATAAATACAGTAAAGGGTCAACTGAAAAGAACACATTTCTGTACTTCGCATTTCTTATGTTCTTAAGTTAAGTTCTAAATACATACAGATCCTATGCGTAGACCGAGAAACTATTTTGAACTCACTTCTTTACACGCTATTACTGAAAATGCTTCACAACCCTTAATATATAGAATAGGTTATGCAGGAATAATGTAGCGTAGGAGTACAACTTTATTATCTAAATTTAATATATGAATTTTCACTGTAAGTTACATTTAAAATCAAGTGGACCATTGAGGAAAACAAAGGTTTTCACAATCAAGAATGTAATACTAGAAAGACACCCAGTGAAAATCCGTTTTAGTCATCATAATGTTAAATGGAATTTAAAGAGGTGCTAAATTAGACCGTGTACCTGTATGGATCATTGTATAAGTTAAGATGGCTCCAACAGCCAGGGGAACATTATTTCCCTCCTGAGTGAACACCTGTAAAAACAGGGCTGCTATGGAAACCTAAGAGCAATCTATTTGCCGCCAGCTGTTGACCACTTTGTTCCAAGTTCTACACACAAGTGAAGAAATTAAGAATATGGAACCACAGGGAGGAAGAGTAATGGATGATCCCAATGGATTTACGTTAGTGAAATTAATCGTACATTCACAGTAATTTCAAGAAACATCAAATAATATAAAGTAGATATTGAGAAGACGACTCTTGAATAGAAATAAGCATTGATGGAGTAGAAATGTATTATTATGTTCAGAAAATATAACTGTATTACTGAAAATCTGTCATTAAGCTTAAACTAAAACACAAATAGAGAGACTCCACCATATCCCTCGATAAAATGCATATCGAACATGTTTCAGGCATTACCCTTACTTGCCGTATTTCAACTACAAGTAAGGATCATACAGACTCGAACTGTGTTGGGGAGTGGCTGATGGGGAGCGCGGGGAGCCGGGCGCGTCACACACAGCCGCAGCACCGAGCAGGTAATGTATGCTCGGGGCCGGGGCTGCGGCCGGCGGTGGGGGGAGATGGATAAAGGGGCCGAATCCCATACAGGCAGCAGATCTGCGTGAAATGGGACCCATTCAGCTTCACACTACAAGATCCGCAACCGATTTCGCTGCAAACTCGCAGTGTGAAATCCGCTGCGGATCCGGTACGTGTGAAGCTACCCGAAAGGGGTTTCACAGGATGCAAGTTAGCTTTAGAAGCATGGACAGGCTGGTGTGGAGGGGAGTGGGCAAACCATATTTGCCTTCTTTGTTGCCCCACTGTACATCTATAAGTAAAGGCCCTATTACACGGAAGGATTATCCGTCATATTTGACCGATATCAGCTGTTACCGACGATAATCGTTTTGTGTAATAGAAGGCAACGATCAGCTGAGATGAACGATGTCGGCTGATCGCTACTGTCGTTTGTCTTTCAACATGTTGAAAGACAAACAACTGTGATAGCAGGGATCTGCTGCCATCACTCCATGGAATAGGAGCGGCAGCAGCAGAGGGCCGCTATCCTGTATGGGCTGCCCGGACGATCTAGCGATCACCCGGGCAGCCTCCTCCGCGGCCCCTCCTCTACTCACCTGCTCACTGCTGCTGCATGTAATAGCAGCGACAGTGAGCGGGGAACGTGGAGAAAACGAGCACTGACTCCTCTATGCTCCTCTATGTCGCCCTGTGTAATAGGGGCTTTGATCCCATTCACTGATACACTCCACTTACTGGTTAATGGTCAGGGCAAGACATGCCCATAGGCCAGTCAGTGTAGTGCTATTACACTGGGGTTGTAATAGAATATGACTTCCCCACTCGCCTCTCCACCTGTTTGAGTGCCATTTTTTAAACTCGTTTTCAGGCTGGAAAACCCCTTTAACTGTTAACCAGAAAAGGTCCACGTCATACAAAAAGGGAAGCCCCCCCCCCCACCGCAAGAAAGTAAAGCCCAGCATCTGACTTACATGTATAGGCTGAATGGAAAGTATTATCAGCTTCTACAATGCCTTGAATTCAAGACGCCTGGAATACAGGGAAAGTAAACTAATGATATAGCACCAAAATCAGAGAACAGACAACAAAAGAGGAAAACAAATGGTGTCTGCGCTTGCAATGTCTGGCAGCAGCAGAGTCTGATTACTGGTCCTTTCTTTTGCTTTTTTTGTTTGCCTCTCTTTCTATGTGCTTTATGTCCCCTTAATAGAGCTAAGCAGCTAACCAGGTTCCAAGCAGTAGACAAAATAGCATTGTGGGATCACATTAGCTCGACAGCTGCTTTATGGCTGTAGCTTCCAGACCAATTTATTTAATATTGATCTTTAAACAAACAACACTACAAATAAATTTGATCACTCAGGTCCTGAGACTTCACATCTACACAAGAGGCCGCACTGTGTGAAAAAACACTGCCTTGCTTTTCTCCTTTGATTCAGTTGTCTTTGATCCTTCCACATATCAAAATGCCTTTACAGCAAATTAAAACAAATTCACCTTTCATATTGTCATTTCTGCAAAAGGAATTCTTCTATCACTGGTTTAGCAAACATTTAACTCTTTCCTCCGGTAACAGAAAGGACAAAGCACTTCTGCTATACCTTTAGCAAATAACGCTGGGAGGATGTGCATCTTCACCTTTTATTCCAGTTATTATTTCATGATGGCTGACACACAGAGGACAGCATTTACATGGGGCAGACATACTATTGGAAATAGAACAAAATTTACTTTACTTACTTTATAGCAGTAGGCCTGCGCTCTGTGCGGCAGATTTATCAACAGCACATATATTTGCACTGCTTTATTTTAGATTCACCCCTGTCCGCAACTCTGGATTTATCAAGAGGTGCACGCCTCTTGATGAAGCCAGTGAATCAGATTTTTAGCCCATTTTGTGCCTAATTGAGGTGAAAATGTCAATAAATTTTGCCGCTACCATAAGAAGTGCCATACAATTTTTGTGCAAGGGGGGACCTTGATGCCTCTGCCCCTTTGTTTTTTCAATGAAATTTTGGCATTCGTCCCCTTTAGACTTCTATGGAGGGGCGGGGTGGGAGTACACCAGAAAAAATAACACATCTATATGCATACTACATGCAAACTGCCGTTTTTTTCTGATATTTTTTTCTCCAGTTTTTCAATTGAAGTCCTGCAATCACATGATGAATTTTACTAAAAACACGATGGATAAAATGTCAGAGATAAAAACACATAGGGGGAAAATTATCAAAGTAAGCCAATTCTACTTTACACCAGTTTGAGAATTCTCCCCCATAGTCACTTATGCCAAAGTAAGAAAAAGCCTTTAAAAAAAGCCGAAATTACTACTGGCAATTTTGGGGGTGTTTTTTGTGCCATTATTTAAGAACAAAAACTTGCGCTTTTACCAATGAATTTAATGTGGCTGCTGTGTAGGTGTATGGAGGGGCATGCTGCTGTGGGGTTTTGGATGCATTACAGGGAACCTTTAAAACTTACAAAAAGTCTGTGCAGTCCACACTCCACAGAATGTACAGTATGGCAAAGAAATCCACTAAGCATAAAAGTAAAACATGCACCAAATGCATCATACACTGCATGAGAAATCATTTACTGTTAGTCATATTAGCAAATACTAGTAAATGTTACACTGTAATGATAAAAAAGAGGATAAAATAGACCACTTACATTTTCAGAACATTTAAAAAAAACTACAGCTAGTATGATAGCATTTACTATACTCATGGGTGGGCATAGTTCTGCTGAGAGCCTCTCTTTTTCTATCAGTATGCGTGCCGTAGTCTTCATACAGCATGTTGGCTTCTTCGTGTTTCTGATCTTGTAAATTACAACAGCCATCTTTAGCACATACAAAATTATAGCTCCATACTATACTGTAACAAAGTCATGTCAGCTTGATAGACCACTGTGGCTCCACCTGTTTTTATAGAAACCATGGTGTTTTATGTTATCACCTACTATACTGCATTGTTTGAATACATAATGGGCATATGGAGACAGGTGGGATCAAACTACTGTATGTAAAAATACTCCTCACAGACACAGCAATAACTGATGCTTTTTCATTTGTATATATGACCAAAGACTAAAACATACATAGAGATACTGGCAAGCTTGCTTTCAGGTTCAACAACAGTCTTTAAAAGTATTGATGCAACTTTATATAGTGTTATAGCAGTATAGCAGAAACAATGGAAGGTTGTCAAGTCAAACTTCTTCAGCCATGACAAGAGTCCTGAGTTTAGTGAGACAGTCTCAGATCTCTTGCACTTTCCCGCTGTCCAGAGAAGGTCAGCTAGATCAATACTGTCAGACAAACCTTGTCTCCAACGCAACTCAGTACAGGATGAGGAGGTTATATGCAAGGGAGCTGGTTTTTGGTTTACATTAACCAGTACCTTGTGGGCCAGGAAAGAGGCAAAAAAAATACAGTGACGGTCATGTATGCACTGTGACTGGCTTTGTAAGAGCAGTTGTGACTGGCTATGTTAAATGGCCACTAAATGTGCCTATTTACCATGTGCAAGTATGTGTCCAGGGTCTTGCATGTGAATCCCCTACCTTCTGTATGTTGGTACGTCAGAATTTTTCACAGTATAGTTCTCTTCTTATAATAAACAGATGCGTATAAGTACATCTCCACTGACTGATCAAAGACTATTCTCAAGAACAATAAGTGTCACACAAAAACTTAAAAAAAAAAAAAAGTTCCATCTTTGAGAAGAGATAAGTGACTGCACGGTATAAACAAATAATTAAAGGCAAGAAAAGCTGTCATCTCAGAAGACTGCTTACTGTTCCCCTCACAGATTGCAGCTATTTCTGGTCTGATTTCACAAGGACTGCATTCGGCTTAATACGCCACCCTCACAGCCCATGACTATTTTAATCTATTGCTGCCTTTTCTTTAAGAAAAAAAAAAGAAAAGAAACACACACACAAAACGGAGTGCAATTACAGAGAAGGCAGCCTAAACACTATGCTGTCTGATAAAGTGGGCCTAGGGATCTGTGTGATAGAAAGTTCCTGACACAGCAGACTGTCCATGGCAGCATTTATTAATTCTATACACGGCGCATAATATGAACTTTCATTGCCCTTTATAACAGCATTGTTCAATAAAAACAGAAAGTCAATATTCCTACATGTATATCAGTTTACTGCTGTGCATACAATACGCATCAAAGACCGTATAAAAATACTAGCTGTCACTAGTGAAGATAGGTCATAGCATAAAACACCATGCATTGTATAAAAACAGGTGGAGCCACAGTGGTCTATCAAGCCGACATGACTTTGTTACAAAATTATAGCGCCATACTGTACTGTATGTGCTAAAGATGGCTGTTGTAATTTACACGATCAGGAACACGAAGAAGCCAACATGAAGTATGAAGACGACAGGACACATACTGATAGAAAAAGAGAGGTTCTCGGCACAACTATAGATACCCATGAAGATAGTAAATGCTTTCTTACTAGCTGTAGTCTTTTAAAATATTCTGAAAATATAAGTGATCCATTTAATTCTCTTTTTTGATTATTATGGTATAACATTGACTAGTATTTGCTAACATGACTAACAGTAAATGATAACTCATATTTATCATACAGCTCACGGTTTGATATGTATTAATTGTATGCCCAACTTTAAGATGGGCATACACCTTCAATAACAACCCTGTGTTTACCTCTCAGAGAACAAAGGAGTCGGGCACTGATTTTCCATTACCCTCACCCCTACGTCAGGCGACATCATCTGCTGCGAATGGCAGGTTCGACTAACAGTAGTATAAAGTGTATGGGGCACTTACACCTGGAAGCTTAAGTCTTTTATCTACAGCACTGAAAGGGGTATTTAGAAAGTTATCCCTATCCACAGGCCATACTCGTGTTTTGCACTGCATTTATTCAGGGGCACAATTATCTTGCTTTTTCTAGACTAATAAGGGTCCCAGCAGTTAGAACCCCAATGATTTACTAGTTATTGTGAATAGGAGATCAATTTTTGAAATTAATATATATCCCTTAAAGCCCCTATTCCACGAGTCGACTGAGAGAAACAAATGAGCGCTGTCATTGCTCGTTTCCGCCTCGCTCCCCGCTTGCTGCCACCGCTATTCCACGCGGTGGCAGCAAGGGGGTGTGTGGGGGAGGGGCCGCGGGGAGGATAGTGGCGGTCTGCTGCTGCTGCCGCCGCTCCTATTCCACAGAGTGACAGCAGCAGATCGCTGCTATTATACATGTTTGAAAAGCAAACGACTACAATCGGCCGGGACAATTATTGGCCATATTGGCTGATAATCGTTCTGTGAAATAGGGCCTTAAGAGAGGATATCCAGTTCTTTAAAAGTGACTCTTGGCACCCCCACAGATCTGACATCTAGAGGGGCCACAGAGCCCTGACAAGTGCTGTGTCCACTTTATTGTTAACCTGGTACAGCTTTGTACTTTCAGTAGCTGCAGTACCTAGTATTATAGCTCAGTCCCATTAAGTATATTGTACTACTAGACATAACGGCCACTAAAAATATATATTTGCGCCTGGTAAATAGTGAAAGAAATAGCTGACTGGAGATGGGAACCAAGATTCGAACAACAACCACCAATCTTGATGGTTTATCCTAAGGCTAAACTAATATATACACACACACACATTATAATGAATGCATACTTAGGAATATAATAATAATAATAATAATAATAATAATAATAATAATAATAATAATAATATAGTGAAGTGTGCAATATTCATTTGTCTGTAATGCTTTTTCAAATTCTGTTGCTGTAGCAGCTGGGATAAAAAAGCACAATGGACAAACTCTGTCTTCTCCTCTCTCTTTAATGCTACTTAGAAATAAGCTCTGTCCTCATAAGCCAAGACAGTAAAGGAACTATGAAGCAGCTTCCTCCACTGAGACCTGAACATTTTGTCAGTAGAAAAAGTTACACTAAAGCACTTGATGGGTTTTGAAATGGGGTTCCAATCCAGCCAGACAGGCTCAATGCTCCACACACTTCAAAGCGTCAGTAGAATGACTTCTCTTTCATTGATGTTAGATTTAGGTGATGTTAGGAGGATTGACAAACACGTACTCGTAGGAGATTTGTCATTGGGACATGATCTTATGTACAATAAATGCACTTGGCAAACTAAGCGGATGAGGGGAAAAAAATAGGAGAAAAAAAACATTTATAGACCAGACTATGAAAACACATGTATCTTCCAGTTTTTATGCTACGTATATAAATAGAACATTTTCCTATGGCAGCTGGATCATTATAAAGTAAGGCTCGAGCTTAAGTATAATGTGTTTTTTGGCTGGGTTTCATCTGTGTTAAGTCTGAATAAGAAGTTTAGGAGACAACCTGATATGTTGTCAGCCCTCTGCTAAAACACTTTAATATTCCATTACTACAGAATCCTGCCCAGAAATCTGAGATTCCCGATTATTGGGTTTTAATGACGCTGTGTGTGATTATTTGGCAAACAAGCATTTTTTTAAGATTGAAAAAAATAGCATTTTTATATACACGTTTTTCATGGAAACAAGGGGATACGTATAGCCATAGGTGACTGAACACAGAACGGCTTCACCTTTCCAAAGCTTCCGATCTCGAAAAAATGTAATTAAATGAAATGTACATTAAGTGATTCAGCGAAAGTAAATCTTTTATATTCAGGTAAGCAATTCAGCCTTGTAAGGTTTTGTGGGAATTAGATTTTTTGAAGCCTATGTTGAGCATGCCCATAACTCTGACAGAGCCCTGCAGGCTCTTGTCTTCACCTTCAAATCATAAGACAGAGAAATCAAGCTCCCTCTGTGCTCTCAATTATACCAAAAAACACAGACCAGAAGTCTTCAGTAATTCAATCCCTGTGGAAGCTTCTTCATACTGTTTGCACTGCTGGAACTGCTGACAGCAGCAATCCCACAATCCCTCCTGGTAGGCTGTCAAAGTTCCTCATACACTGTGAGCGGCACTGCTCTGTCCCACGACTGTTCCTCAGGAGACATTTCAGCACATGCGTGATGTTTGATGATTGCTTGATACAGTGGCCAAGAGGCCAAACTACATCACAATGAGAATTATGATACTCTTAGAAGGTGCTTTGAGCTACAGCTAATAGGCCTGCGACATACATCTGGGCCTTTCCTTCTGTAATGTAATCACATATACAGCTGCAAAAACACTGTGAAGAATAGAGGGATGCATTTGGATTCGCTCCTTTACAAGAATTCCTTAGTGCCATTTTCCATATGGTTCATTATCTAGTGACAGTGAACTTTTACAAGAACAATGCTCTACAAATAAATAAAAACTACATAAATGAGTTACAGAAGTCAATCATAAATTAGATTCTTTCATATGCATATATGCCGGAAATGGATAACATTTCATCATAGACCGTTATATGCACTTTTAGATGCGGAATTAAAACAGATGCCATAATAAGAGGCCTTGTGCACTCAGATTTTATTCTACATGGATTCTGGCATGGATTTCGTATCAGAACCGGCATGAAAACAGTGTCCCATAGTTTTCAATGGGAATCAGTGTCATTGTTTGAAATCTGCATTGCAGAAAATAAGAGTCATGTCACTAGTTGACTGCATTGGGTAACCTGAATGGAGATTAGTCCCACTGGATGTGGCTGAATCCAGGTAGAAATCCCCAGCCAAATCTGCAGCATGAAAAGTGGAAATCCACTGCAGAAGCCCAAAAGCAGGCCTTGGATTTCTGTTGCCGATATCATGGCAGATTTTTTTAGAAGAAATTTAAGCATTGCCTTAGGTTCAAACATGTTGGTGCTTTTTAAATAAAGCTTACTAATGGGATAATGCCTTCACTTCCAAAAACAGAAAACCAGTGCAAACATTGCATATTGCATGACTTTGTGGATCTGGCATCAGAAACCCCAAGTAGCCACTATCATCAGTTGCTGGGGTCGACCAAACATATCTCCTTTAGTGACTGCTATCAGAAAATTGTAGAATTAAATGACACTCATATTACTGCTTCACTTTGAGAACCTTGAAACAACTGCCCGGATTGGGTTGTGACTGTTTCCTGGCAATTTCTCCTCTGCTCTTCCAACTCTTCTTCTATTGCCCCTTCTTTTTTGTTTACATTTTTATTTTATGTTTTTTTTTGTTTTGTTTTAAGACTCCTTTGGTATCTAAGACTCTTAGACTATTTTGCCTGGGTACTTATGACTGAGACAAACTCTTTTTTGCCATGTACATGATGAAAGCCGGATTCTCATTTTCTCGCATTGGGATTTCTATTGTTCCTTAGAGTTGTCTATGTTTTCTCATCGTTAAAGATATTGCTATCTATTTGTAACAGAAGATTGTGTTGGCCTTGTAACCTCTGGTAACAGAACTTCACTTGGATCCAAAGGGGGAGACAAACCAAAATGAATTCCATTTGCCATATATACAAGGGTTTTATTAACTTAAAGAGCCTAATTTTAACTTCACTTAGGTAACAGAATTATACCTCATTTTTACTGTATAGGAAAACGCAGAAGACTGCAGTTTCCTATATAGAATGTTGTTAGAAACAAAATGTATACCGTATGGCAAGATACTAGATATTTTTATATACTTGAAACAAGAAGGAATCTTCTTCAGCAGAAACTTCAGCAGAACGGGGAGACAGAGCAATAGAGACAAAATCCAACGTCTGCCGGGAATTTGAGCTTTGCAGCTATGAAAGGTAAAGGACACTTCTAAATCAAATAATAAGGTTCACAAACATAGGTTGCTTGGTAGGAGCTCCTGGGTAACAACTGAGCTTGCTTTAAGGAGACTTTTTTTCCTGGCTATTTCTTTTAACACTTTAAATCAGGGAATGCCACAGGGTTTTCAGCAGTGTAATCTCTTTTACAGCTAGATGTTGTTTCCATTGTCTGTATGAACACAATCATGTACTCCTTTTCATGTACAACTGTATAATAAAACTTCAGGATAAAGACATCCTTTTTATGCTGATACTAAACATATGAAAGCTGCAATATTTATAATCTATTGGCTTCAATTAAATAGAGAGGAGACAGGAGACTACTCCCTATGAAGCCTGTCCCTTCCCCTTACCACTTACCTGCACTGATCCTGCACACTATAGAGCACAAATGAGAACAGGAAACTAACCTGAGCAATAGATCTGTAAAATTGGAGAATGAATTGTACAAGTCTGACGCAAACCCTGTAAAATTTATCATGCAGTCCAATATATAGGCAGTACATTATATTACAGGAGGAGCTAAAGAGAATTATGTGTAAATATGTGGGTAAAAAATGATCAGCCCTTTTATTTCATCCCTTGTATTTCATTTGGGGCTTATGAGTCCAGTGGGTGGCCCTAGTCAGTTATTGACAGCCCTCCTTCTATAAGATAGTTGCCACTCACTGAGAAGGACCTCCTACTGGACTCAATCACTCTTTTCTAATCACTCTTCTGTAACATGTTCCCTTTAAAGGGGTTATCCAGCGCTACAAACACATGGCCACTTTCCCCCTACTGTTGTCTCCAGCTTGGGTGGGGTTTTGAAACTCAGTTCCATTGAAGTAAATGGAGCTTAATTGCAAACTGCACCTGAACTGGAGACAACCGTAGGGGGAAAAGTGGCCATGTTTTTGTAGCGCTGGATAACCCCTTTAAATGAACATACCTATTGGTATTAGTTCACTTTGTCAGTGTGTTCTAGTTATATATAATAAGGCCATGTTCGGATATGGTAAAACAGTGACACGGCTGTGTCACAGAACGGCTGGTGTCTGAGATGTTCAACCCGGTCGATACTGCAGTATTGGCCAGGTGAACATCACCTCAACTAAGGCCAGGATTTCATAGGGGTTAATGTAATTGGCCGCTGTGATCGAACAACGGCTGCCGTTTAATAAAAAAATACATGGTGTGAACGAGGCCTAAAGATGAGCTCCATATACAGAGATGAGTAGACATAATTTTTTTTCCTCTTTTGTTTGGAAATGCAGGTATTTAAAGTATGTTATCATGTAATGTTTAGTACCCTTTGTACATGCATATAAGATGCCTCACAAGGAGACCATATTGTCCCAAAATGACACTGTAGACAGTGCAGCACATCCAAATTCTTTATTTTAAATAGCGCTAACATATAAACCTTGCTTTATATCACTCAAATCAAAGAATAGTTTCGTCCACTTATGCTTTTTGTCACGAGACACAGGAATCTACATTCTGCCAATAAAAGGTTATACTAATGAAAAAACTTGTATCATGCAGTTCCCAGAGCTAGGCTTTTGGGTGCTTTAAAGCTTACCTGTCATAGTTCCAGGCTCCTATACATCTGTGTGTCTGCGCAGTAGCCAAGGGAAGTTTGGGTTGCTGTGGAAATGTCCAATGCATCTGTGAGTTCCATGTATGAGCCCTATTAAGAGGAATAGGACTGGTGCACAGATCTCATGGAAGCTTAGGACGTTTCCACGGCAACCTGAACTTCCATTGACAGCTGTGTTATTTGGTAGGAGCACTGTGGGGGAAGCTGGGGCCTTTAGTGATCAGTATTACTAAACCAGCCCTTGATAACTGACTTACAGAGACTACTACCTTGAATTTGGCCTTTTTTTAGCTGGATGCCAGGCATAGAATACAGCCCAATAAAGTTTGATTCAGCTATCTGTACAGTGAGGACTCTATCGCACACTAAGCATGAGTAAGCATATATAAGCTTTTACCTAAATGGTGCTGGACTTGAAAACCATCACATGCCATGAGTAACTGTGGTGCTGCTTTTTTTTCCCAGACAACCGCCTGACATCTTTTCTTATGCTGCGATTTCAGAGAGCCTTATCAGAAGCTGCATATCAGGCTTTATATACTACACATTTTCGTACTCAGAACTAAAGCCAGTATCCACATACAAGCGCACCTCCTGCAGCTTCATAATCCAGGAACCTACTTTTGGATTATAGTAATAAAGGATCCTTGCACATAGGAGGTAAAATTAGCATTTAAAATATTACAGGGCATTGTAAAGCCAGCAGCCATTACCATCTATAAGATGTGGCTACAAGTAACAAGATAATAAATGTATTTAATCATTGGCCTCTATTAACACTTCTGTTCACAGATCATTGTTTATTAAAGGATTTGGATACGGAAAAGGAAATGATAGTTTTGTTCTTGCAGCTCTTTACTAATCCTAATGTCTAGGAGTTTCTTCTAGATTCAAGGAGGAAAAATCTGGAAAAGGTCTGGGAAAATACATGGTGTCTCTGGGGAAATGTATTATCCACACATAGTACCCATCATTGTGTTAGGTCTGGCAGAGTGGGAGCTGCTCTGTGCATCATCTCTCTGTTCCACTTCAAAGACATCCACTTTCTATGCCCTATTAGAGACTTAAAGTGAAGTGAATCTGTCACCTGAGACCCCCTACCAAGCTGGTGGCACTGCTGGATAGATATCAATAAAAGAATTCAGAACATACTTTTGTTGCTGGTGTCTGTTTATTTTCATTTTAAAAAAGCTTATATTGGGGTTGTAACTAGTGTCAAGAAGGGGTGGCCTATTGTTTCCTGGGCCCTAGCAACATTACATCTCACTGTGTTGTAAGCCCAGTGGACATGCCTGATTATGCAAATGGAGTAGACATACAGCACAGTGAGACATAGCAGTTCTATAGGCAAGGGAAAAATAGGGTCCGCCTCCTTGACTATTCACAAATTAAAACACATTGGTATCCCCAATGATCAGCTGTTTAAATGGGGTGCAGCACTTGTTAGGTGTTTACTTGTGCTTGTCCTTGCATTGCAATACTAAAAGTAGTGTTGGTGCTAAATAGTCTTGGTGAAACACTTGAATGGCACAATGCTCACTTGAATGACACATGTACCTTGCACCATTACTACTAACAGTACACCACAAAGAGCAGAAGTAAAAACTGAAGAGGCTGTAGCACTCACATGGGCTAAGTGATATAGTGAGGGCCGGACCCCCAACAATCTAATATTGACGGCCTATCCTAAGGAAAGTCCATAAATTGTGTAAATTAATTTATCCCCTTTAGGGTATTCCATGCCCTCATACATAGAAAACCTTATTAAATGGGGTTATCCAGGATTGGGAAAACATGCCTTTTTTCTTCCCAAAACAGCATCATACCCATCCTTAGGTTGTGTGTGGTTTTGGAAGAAAGATATGTTTTGCATGATAGTGTGAACTTCTCATCTTCAATAAAAAAAAAAAAAAAAAAAAAATCTTATTTCAGTAGATCTCTATCTGCAGTCACCCTGCCCAGTGTAAATCCCTAAATTACTGACTACTGACACTAATATATATATATATATATATATATATATATAAACTTGCTGTTCTATTACATTCCAAAACATGGAGTAAATTCTTAAATGAAGTTTAGTTATCCACTTCACATACGATAGTAAGAATAAAATAAGGCCCAAGGTATATTATGTTTATATGCCACAAGATAACCGGCACTGACATTTACAAGCATGCATATCTCCCATTATAACAAAATTGTACCTTGAAAAAAATGTATGAGGATTTTGAGTTTAATGAGATAGAGTAATCCATTATTCGGTGTATCATTTTAGGAGCAAGATAAGGAGTAGTCTGCTGGAGGAAGGCCCTAAGGCATAAACAAATCATGGGAAGTTTTCAGGCCAGGAAGCAAAATCTTTTTTTCTGTGGCCATTGTACACAGTGCTGGAAACGGTGGCATGATAATGGAATCCTATTCCTCAGCAGCAACTGAAGAATTTTAATGTAGGTAGGCCATTTTAATGGTGGGTATAATATATAGCTAAACCAATCAATCAAGAATATAGTTTCAATTAGCTTTGCAGCATAGAACCATAAGGGATGGCAATTTTATAAATTACATTATATATGGAAGAAGCCAAAATTTTAAGTGCATCATATATCAGTTCATTTTATTTTGAGTGATTTCTGTTAGGTTGCTAAGAAAAGATAGTAAAACACAATGTGATGCAGTAGAAGGATAATGCCGAATGATGCCATGTTCTGATGTACGAGGTCACATGCATGCTGCCAGTGGATACCCCAAAAGAGCTCGGTGGTGGGAATGTAGAGCCTTTGCGTGAATCGGATATTAAAGGGAATAACACTAATTTTGTTTTACTTGTTAGGCATTGTTATAGGAAAACGGGAATCACTTTCATGCTGCCCAAAACATGGCCATGAGTAAACAGAGACAGGCTTCATTATTGGTGTATGATTCACTATATAGCAATTATAACCTGCCGGAGACAAAAAAATTAGTGTCATAGGGGTGGTCCCTGGTGGTTTCTCCTCCCCCAGCCAGCCTTGATTAATAGATCTTTTCCTATATCCAAGCAAGGAGAGATCTATCAATCAAAGATGTAGGGTTGGGAACAAGCCACTGGTAACGTTGAGCCCAGGTTATAGCCAGTATTATAACTATAATTCTGCTGAAACGCTGCATAATTTCAGAGTGCATCATAAACTATTGTAATAAGGTAGTGTGTCTGTTTCATGCTGCCTGTGGAAAGTGAAAGTGATGACAGATTACCTTTAAAGTTTTAGGCCATGTTCACACGTAGTATAACAACATATGTTCTGTGACCCGGCCGAGTCACAAAACTGCCAGTGTTACTGAAGGTCATCTTTTTTTGGCTGAATTTGAATTGTGCCCGCATCTTAATTCCCTGCTGCACACAATAAAGCGTGCGGCTGGAGCCGCACACTCCATTGTGTGACCTGATGTTCTCTGCGGCCGCTATTCAATAAATTCAATGACGTCAGTTTTTTGTGCGGCCGGATGGAATCACGGCCGGAGCATATAGTATTGTATTCACAATACAATGTATAATTTATGTAAATCACGGCCATTGTTGCAAATTGTAACAACGGCAGTGATTTTCATAAAACATACGTTGTGTGAACATGGCCTTATATTTTCCCATCCACTTTAATGGCATCATCTTATAGCTGTAGCCCAGTGCAGCTACCAATTACAATGCTCATATAACCGCAGTATGTGTGGATGACATATGACCTGAGCTGTATTATTTGCATGGGCGGCACTGGATTTGACCCTCAATGCATTTTTGGACCAGAGAAAAAAATGACCAATTATATGTGTACAACTGAATTTCAATAAAGGAAATTATTTATGTGTAAAGTAATAATAATAATAATGTTCAGGAAAAATGTAGAATTTGGACTTTATAAAAGATAAAAAAAAGCAAGCGTTGTTATTTTATGCTTCCTTTATGATCTTTATTACTCGCTTCATGTTGTTCTGGGCCTCTATCAAAAAGCTTATAGAGCTGCATAAGCAACAATGAAAGATATTACAGCAGCCAGGGGAACAACACATGGACAGGTCCTTGACTTTTATTATTCAGGTATGTGTATACATAGGCAAAGCGGAATAAACTTGTACCTACTTGAAAAATATATGATGCCTGTGTTCGGCAACAGCAGGGGTACTAGTGTATAAGATTTTCTTTCAATTCAAGCAGGACTGTCTCTAAGCAAACTGATAACTCTGGCACTGACCAATGCTACTGTATCAGTCCAGTCTTCACCAACTTATTGAAGCGCACCCAGTCAGTAAAGTGCCTCTTATACCCAGTCAGTAAAGTGCCTCTTATACCCAGTCAGTAATGTGCCTCTTATACCCAGTCAGTAAAGTGCTCTCTTACACTGTCAGTAAAGTACCCTCTTATACCCATTCAGTAAAGTGCCTCTTATACCCAGTCAGTAAAATGCCCTCTTATACCCAGTCAGTAAAATGCCCTCTTATACCCAGTCAGTAAAGTGCCCTCCTATACCCAGTCAGTAAAATGCCTCTTATACCCAGTCAGTAAAGTGCCCTCTTATACCCAGTCTATAAAGTGTAAACCCAGTGCTTTCAGTTGGTGAAATATAGCCTTATACCTAGTGTAACCATTAAGTAAAGTGCACCTTTACACCAAGTGCACCCAGCAATAAAGTGCACACTTATGCTGGGTTTACACGAAACGATAATTGGCCTGATCGTACGAGTAACGATGTCGGAGTAATGATTTTTTTTTCATAACGATCAGTGTTTAGACGGTACGATATATCGTACGAAAAAATCGTTTTGCGATTGCGCGCCCGCAGCCCGGCCTCCTGCTCGCAGCCCGGCCCCCCGCTCATCCGCAGCCCGGCCCCACGGTCAACCGCAGCCCCCTGCGCTGCCCTGATCGCCACACCCGCCACCGATCCGATCGCCACCCCCGCCGCTCCAATCGCCCTGCCGCCGCTCCGATAGCCCCCCCCGCCACGAGCATACGTTACCTGCTCCGCGTAGCAGGTCTTCGAAATCCCCGTTCCGTGTAAACCCAGCATTACATACAGTAATTGCTTTAATTATATATTCCTTTTACTTTGAGTGTGTACACACACATACACACACACACACTCTCTCTCGAATTCATAGATATGATTCCCCTATGTCCTGAAATAGAACTAACATTTGGTCACTAAGGGGGAGATTTATCAAATCGGTGAAAAGTAGAATTGTCTCAGTTGCCCCTAGCAACCAATCAGATTCCACCTTTCATTACTCACAGATTCTTTGAAAAATGAAAGGTGGATTCTGATTGGCCATTAGAGGCAACTGAGCCAGTTTCACTTTACACCAGTTTGATAAATCTCCCTCTAAGTCTGTGGCCCATGGGGTGCTGAAGCTTCTGACAGAGGCATTGCTTGCACCAGGCACCCAGGGCACAATATGCACTGCAGTTCCAGGTCTCTGGGTGACCACCTCCCTTCACTGCATCGTTATCCTCCATCTAAAGGAACCTTCCTCCACCATTCTCTCCCATAGGCTGCATGCAGTTCATGCCTGAAGCCTGTGAGTCATTGAACTGTGATCCCCACACCAGCTGACGCAATGATATGACTGCAGACTGCAGGCCTGAAGAAAGGAACAGCAGCTGCACTCAACAGTGGAGTGGAACAAAGTTAGTTTTCATTTTTTTTTTTGGCCATTGGGCATTATTACAATATGGGGGCATGGGGGGCACTATTGCTGTGAGAGGGAACAGGGGGCACTATTATATTAAGAGAACACAATGGGGTACTATTACTGTAATAGGACACAGGGGGCACTATTACAGTATGGGACATTACTACTCAGGGACACAGGGGGCTCTGATACAGTATGGTGGGACAGGGGGCATTATTACTGTATAGGGACACAGGGACATTATTAAAGTATGGGGCACTGGGTACTACTACAGTATGGGATGCAGGGGACATTATTACAATCATTTTGTATAGAATTTTAGAGGAATGCAGCCTGTCAACATGTATGTGAAAAAAAATAAGTTTTTCTTTTTTACTTTGGAATATTTAACTCCCTGATGACTGGTTTGTACAGGACAACGCCAGCCACAGTGTGAACTAAGGGAATTTTCACACAGTGAATTTGTTTTTAAAATATTGGTAGATTAGGGTTTCTGTCAGTAATGTGACTCCCTAAATTGCATTATCAATTATTGTCAAGGATACAGTTTATTCCCATTCAATAGGTCAGCATCCTGCATTATTGCTTCGCTATTCTGTACACCCTAAAAATGTCACTTGTACTCTGATTAAAACCAATAGTGTGCACACTGCATGCAGGCTTTGCAGCCTCAGGGATAGGTATTATGATGTTCTGCAGCAGCTGCAGCGGTGTGTGATATGATGTATGCTGGAAGGTGAGCTTTGTTTATATTCTGATGTCTTGAAGATCAACATAATGGAGTTAACGGTAAGAAGCATTCACTCGAATTGATCTAATTATGCAGCATTATTATCATTGCTGTCAGCACTATCACATGCTTGGGAGGGGGCTGATGTTTGCCCAATTGGCTAAATTCCCTAGATACTTTCCTCAATGTAAGCATGCCTGTAAAATGTATACTTTCCACTAATAAGAAAACAGCAGTCCACTTCAATGAGCTCTGCATATCTGAATGAGAAAGCAAAAAAAAAAAATTAATAAAACAAATTCCAAGTTCTTTTCTAATGATTCCAGCGACTGGCTGGGATGCACTGTGTTCTGTGGTGAAATGAGAATGCAGGAATCTCGGTGCCAGAAATCATCAATTGTATTACAGTTCAATGCCATCTGTAGTTCAGGATACATTTCTTCAACAATAAAAAATGTACACTTTGCAGTTTAACATTCTGGACAGATGTATCGCCAGTGCAAACATTTTACGCGGGGACCAGAACGAAGGTCATGACTGTAGGACGGGGTAGACAATAGGTGCTATATTATAGCACGGTGCTTCTAGCCAGTAGCTCATTTTTGTTACTTTTGATAATGACTTCAGCGTTCAGAGTCCAAAGTAGTCTCCCGCACATCTATTTCCCCTCTCCAGACTTCCCATGTTAACCCAGTGATTTACTGCTCTGCATTATGAGCAATTCACCTGCTTTGGGTGTCCCTGCGGTCTGGTACTCTAGGGAAGGAGATGTGGAATAAAAAGTTCCACATATGGTGAAGTCAAGCTGCTTGGAGCCTGCAGAGTGTCTGCTATGGGGATAGCTGTTCCTGAAAGCCCCAGCTGGTACTTGGAAGAGATTCTGCATTACTACACCTCAGTGCCTGCCTGGTTCCCTTCGGAAACTGTTGGCTTCTCATACAACAGCCATTTTCGATCTCTTCAACCCTTTTCTCCCGGTTCTGTATCCAACTGAACAGTTGGTCCTCTACTGCTGGATAATCAAATTCTTCCATCTGGCCCCATCCCTGTGGAACTGAAAAGGTGTATATGTGCACCCGGTCCCCATCACATACCAGGAGAGGCTCTGACACACTGACAAAAAGCATTCAGCAAAAGCAAAAGAGAAAAACCTGCATTTAAAAATCACGTTATAACCATAGGACTTTAAAAACGTCTCCATAAAAAACATTAAGCAGCAAACTTTTCTTCTGCTTTTATAATCCATTACTGGGAAAGAACAGAATCTGTGATGTTATATCGAAGATGCATAAAAAAAAATAAAAAAAAAATTAGGCAGCATTTTCACATATAAAGACAGAACAAAGCACGCAGCAGTGGCACCTCATTTCTTTCCCATCTTAAATATCTTTGCTGGGAAAAGTAAACACTAACAAGCAAGATTTATGCAGTTTGCATTTGGCACAAAAAAAAAATATGCTGAAGACGTACAGATGGTAAATGAACCATAAAAATGTATCGTGTAATGCTGCGTGTCTAAATAGAGAATACAAAAAAAATACAGTGACTCTCCAAAAACCCCAAAAAGCTTTGAGGCTGGGCTATACAACAGCAAGAAAGGGCTATACAATTCAAGACGAACTAGTAAGTTACAGCCTCACCATCTTTGTCACCTAGTCCGTGACCTTGAGATAAGTAGACGGGCAAATTGTATCTCCTCTGAGCATATTAATTACAGAGCTGCAATTCCCAGTATTTGCGGGGGCTTACAGATGCAAAATTATAAATTCTGATAGGAGAAGTCTGAAAGGTCATGTTTTTCTTTAAACCCAACTAGGAATGAAAGCTGCTTCTGAAAACCCACTGAAGGATGCCTTGAGAAATAAAAACGTTTATAGGGTCATTTATCAAACCGGCAGTGAACAACACGCGACATACTCGGGAAACAACAGGGTCAGAAAATATTCCTGCATTATGTTTACTTAATAGTGTTACATTCGACGTGCTGACATCCTGACACCAGAGCTGGAATTATTATTCGACGTTTCCATGTACATTGTAGTTCATTTTGATCTCAGGGATTTAAGGTATTGAGGATACAATCTTTAGCTTCTGAAGAAAAATAAGTGTCGCAGTAAAGCTTCCTTCAGATGCAAATTTTGCATTGCTTTCTTTGGCCTAAAAAACACCATATAAGCTGCCAGTAGGTCTTACCAAGTTTTGGCGTTTGTTTTTGGCATTTCTTCTCACTTTTTTTTTTCAATGCATTGTGTATTAGTATAGGTGTTTTTTTTATACGTTGATTTGGGGGGGGGAAATTTCAGAAAAAATGCCAATATGGAGGAAAAACACCACTATTTCTTGGGGGGGGGGGACGCATTCCCTGAGCATGCTGCGACTTTGATAAACTAGCATTGAGCCTAAAACGCCACTAAAGTATGAACAAATGCCATTAAGAAAATGCCATGTGGGTATGGGCTTTCATATTTCCCTGTTGACTCCCAGCTAACATCTGGCCACAGCGTTTTTGAGCCAAAAAAAAAAAAAAATCATGCAGCGATTACTGTATTTTTTTTATTTTTTTCCAGCCTTAGGCTAAG
The DNA here is from genome assembly GCF_027789765.1 of Dendropsophus ebraccatus. Lineage (NCBI taxonomy): Eukaryota > Metazoa > Chordata > Amphibia > Anura > Hylidae > Dendropsophus > Dendropsophus ebraccatus. The sequence goes on along the minus strand of NC_091455.1, from coordinate 65,817,157 downwards.
TTCTTTTTAGGTGAAATAACGGCCCTTGTTTTAAAATAACAGCCGTTAGTTTATTATAGCAGCCATAAATAATAATCATTATTAACATCTGTCATTATTAAGAAATGGACATTTTGTCAACATACCCTTAAGGCCACGTTCACAAAACATTTGTTTCATTAAACAACGACTGTTATTTATTGACAGCCGCCGATCGCTTTAATTACTATGGAATCTTGGACGGAGTGTTTACACATTATATACACTCCGGCTGGGATTCCATGTGGCCGCACAAAAAACTTACATGTCAATTTTTATGCGACCACTATTTATTGAATAGCAGCCGCACAAAATTGACTGTGCGGACAATGTAAAGTGCAGCTCCGGCCGTACTTTACATTGTCTGCTATGGTTAATTGTAATGCAGGCACGCCCCCATTCCAATTCCAAAGAAGTCATGTTCACCCGGCCGGCACTGCAGTACCGTCTGGAGTGAACTTTACAAGCAGTGGCCGTTCTGTGACACGGCCGTGTCACAGAACAGTTGCTGTCTTACAGCATGTGAACGTGGCCTTAGGGTGCATTCACAGGTACAGGATCCGCAGCAGATTTGATGGCCCACATTAGATTTAAACCAAATCTGCAACTTCAAATCTGCTGCAGATCTGCTGCAGATCCTGTACATGTGAACAAACCTTTAGGCCCTGTTCACATGGCGTAAGACACCGGCCATTCTGTGACCCAGCCGGGTCACTGAATGGCCAGTGTCAGAGAAGATCATCTTGGCCGGTATTGCAGTACTGGCCAGATGATCTTGATTTCTGATGAACTGACATGTCACTATGTGTATATGCTCCGCCTGGGATTCCATTTATTGAAATGCAACATACGTTTTACATAAACAACGGCCGTGATTTATGTAAAACATACGTTGTGTGGCCTTAGGCTATGTTCACACTGCGTATGAATCCGTCCGTAGTGGGAACCGCGAATATACGCACGTAGTTTTGAGGTTGATGCGTTCGCTTGAAAGTATACGATATACGAACGCACAGTGCACACTACGTATGAGCTTACGGCCGGATCGTATACGGCGCCGTAAAAAATGAACAAGACCATTGTTTGAGGACGGAAATGTTGAAACTCATGGCCGTGGATTTCCATGCGGTCCCGTACCAAGTACTTTTTTCAGCCAAATTGAACTTGATTTTTCGATCCAAAAGGCTCTGTGGTTTACGGGGCTGGGCGAAGATTTCCAAGTAGATGACCTGCCTCAGATCACTTCGAAACAAGCTAGGGAAGCATAACTGTACTACGGGCGTATGTTCACGGTTCGTACGCATCCGGCCGCATGTCTATTTTTCCCACGCCCGTAGTTTCAGCCGCACATGTACGGCGGCATACGATCTACGGACGGATTCATACGCAGTGTGAACATAGCCTTAAAGTGTATTTCGATTTTAGAATATTTTAAGAGCATGTTTAAATCGTTAAAATCCATGCTGATAGGGACATGGGAATGTGATTTTTGTGACTTTATACATATTTACATTACCCAGTAGAAGTAGATGACTGCATTGGTCCTGACTATTGAGAGACTGTAAGACTGCACTGTGTACCACAGCTTACTAGCTGCAGACCTGTCCGAGTGCCAGTGCTGAGCATGTCCATTACCGAAAGCACCTACAAAAGACATTTTAGCATCAAAGTGGACCATCGACTAATGTGAAAGGATGCCTGGTGTGATGACTCATGCTTTTTCATTACATGACATGGATGGACAGTTCATGTGTGTCACCTTCCTAAGTAAATCATGGCACCAGGATGCATAATAGGAAGGTGACAATCCAGCAAAGGCATTCAAATACTTTGGGCAATCTTCTATTGGGAAACCTTGGGTCCTGGCATTCATGTGGTTATTACTGTTTTAATGTTATGGCTGATCATTGCCTAATACAAATTACCAGAGCAAGCGGTGCTCTTCTAACCAAAGATGGATGGGTTTTCTTGGAAAGATTATTAACAGATTCCAGTAGCAACAAAGAGAATGTCTAATAAACTATATAATTGTGCGTAACTCAAGATCTGAACAGTATACATTTACTTTATATTTCTCCATTTCCAAATCAAGCAACATTGTAAGCACATAAAAAGTAATCCTGTCCCAAAAACTCCACTGAAGTTGTGCAATGGATGCAATTGACGCCCTACTTCGCATGTCACAGGAGGGACAAGAAGCTGAGCTATACGGGGTTGCCTAGCAAGGTACTCATACTGGGGAGATGGTCATTAGAGCTGCTCTTTACCTAAAAGTTTTTTTAGTCATTGCAGAATTAGGAGGAAAAAAATATATATATTTTTATGCTATTTTTTTTTTATTTTTTTTTACCTAGGAAACCCTATATGTCAACTTCCAGGACCTGGGGAGTGAGGAGCCCTGGAACTACATCGAACTTGGGGAAATAAACGGGTTGTTTAAATTGTTTTTCCCAAATGTTACCTAACTAGGAGTACAGGATCATTAGATATCTACTTATCTGTATAGATCCTATTAATGTGCATCTTATAGTGTACAATAGGCCTTGTCCGGGATACACACAGTGACTCTTCTAAATGCAAAGCCCCTAGTGCATCATATAACTTGTAGTTGGCAAATAATTGTTATTTATAGGTCTGCAGCATTTGCCTGTTATATATTCAAGCAGGTTTTGCTTTGTATACAGGTCATTGTCAGTGGCTAGGACAATGTCAGCCCTTCTATATTATAAATGCCTATGCGTGCTATGTTTTCTATTATAATCCTGGGCTAAGTCTCTGTATCACACATAAGCCATGCTGGAATTCTTAACAATCCATGTTATGGTTATTGCATGCAGAGAAGGAATACAGAAACCTGAATGTATACAGGTAAGACGCTTACTCTTCCGTCTACACAAACAGGCTCTAAAGAGAAGACATTGATGCACAGGAGAATTCACATGTCAGTGTGTACGGGTTCTTACCACCCATGAATATAAATAGTATGGCTAAGCATGGCAGCCAGACTGTTTATCTCGCTGTGCATCGCTGAATAAGTCATGTATCAATCATTGAGATATATATATATATATATATATATATATATATAATGTTCCCAAAATGGATCAGTTATCAGACCCTGTAGTTATTTGTATGATGGCAGGTCATAACCAGGCCTCCCTTACAGTACACCGCCGCCTAACAGTACCCAAGCATGACTACTAAGTCTAAGCCGAGAACATGGCTATTTCTTGTCAGAACAGCATGGATTTCACATTTCCTTTCAAGGCATTTTACATCAAACAGTAAGAAGGGGAACACCAATCTCACTTTCCTTTCTCCAGTTCTATGGTGTAGACATTTAAGACTAAACTCTGAATTAGGACCCATTACAAATCATAAAGCTTAAACTCAATAGCACTGTAAGCCTCTTTGGAAAAAAAAATCCCTCTTGTACAAATGCATGCCAGTCTATTATGTTAGAATCAATTAGTTTCATTCATTAAGCCTCTATTTATTAAAGTAATACTCTGCATTTGCTAATGGGAATAAAAGAACAGAAACATTGGGCAGTATCTGTGGACTTAAAAAAAACATATGACCCAAAAAGCTTAAAGGAAAAGTCTACTTTGTTTCTAGAAGCAGTGCCACCCTTGCCTGTGGACTGTTTTTGGTATTGGAGGGAGTAGGGTTAAGCAGCAACCCCAGATACAAATATAGACAAAAAAACAAAAGAACCGAAACAGACCATTTCTCCCAATCCTGGACATACCCTTTGGGCCATGTTCACACAATAATTTTCAACGACCGTTATTTAATACTCAAAATACCAGTTGTTGTTTTGAGTATCAAATAACGGCTGTTGTTGAACATACTTTGGCGTCTGTCATTGCAATTGCAACGTCATTGCTGTTGGTACATTATTTAAAGGGGTTGTCCACTTTATAGTAAAATAGTTCAGTATACAGTATTAGTAGGTGTACTCACTGCACTTAAAATGGCCGACATAGAGGAGCATGTGATCATGCCGCACCCCCAAGTATCCTCCATAGGCATATACAGGCTCGGTGTTGGACACTTGGGGGGGGGGGCATCGCCACATGTTCCTCCATGTCGGCCATCTTATGGAAAGAATCACCACAGAGCAGGGCAGCCCAGGCTGGAGGAGGGGAGTCTGACTTAAGTTCGCACACCTACTAATACTGTATACTGAACTATTTTACTATAAAGTGCTCAACCCCTTTAATTTGATGGCTGAGGTGAACAACGGCCGTTATTCTATGCATTGTGTGAACTAACGGATGGTGTTTCTATTAGCTTTTCATGGGACTTATTGAAATTGAAAACAATGGCCGTTATTTTAAACAAAAATGGCGACTGTTATTTTAACAAAAAAGACAGTGTGTGAACATGGCCTAAACTGCCTATGCAGATGAGATAAATGTTGGAGGATCCTGATGATATAAGCATGATCTGCTGACAATGTAATTGAATGGGGGACTCCTGATTGTCCCTCAATAGCCACATTTTGAAAATAAGGCTGGCATGTGCAATCCATTGTTATTTTGGTGGGTAAGCCATTGCCAGCACATTCTGGTGACAGGTGTGCTATATACACAATATCTTATCTATTCCTGATAGATGTAAACTTCTTTTTTGACACATTAAAGGGTAACTGTCAGTTCAACAACCTTCTGATATATCATGGTGACATGTCGGAAATTTTAATCAATGGAGGTCTAGGTGCTGAGACCCCCACTGATCACTGAAAAGCAGTGCTACCTGAATGCTGTGCTCCTTCCACTCTAAAATACATTTTTCATCTCTCTCTCTCTAACAAAGGGTGAGGATCCCAGCACTTGGACTCTCACGATACAGAATTTCTGACAAGTTGCTCTGACATGTCTTAATTTTTCTTTTTAATTATAAAAAAAATCCATCCCTTATTCCTATTCTTTTTTTTTGTCTCCACAACCCCCCCCCCCAAAAAAAAAAAAAAAAAAAAAAAGTTGAAGCCACGTAACCTATAGTGGTTGCATGTATTTATATTGTTGTTTTTTTGTTTTTTTTTTACTGATAATGGAGTTAATGTTTATGAATGAAATATAGTGAATGTGTCTGTAGCATAACAATAAAAAAATGTAAATAGTTACTGTTGCTTGGCTGTATCTTGTCTTCAGAATAAACTGTACCTATAATTTTAAGGAGAAAAGGTGAAAATAATACAATCATAAGCCATAATAATCAGAAATAAATTCTAATTCTGTCAAAGAGTATTTACAAGTGTCTGGGTATTGCGCAGCAATACTCAAATATTATGAATTATATTGCTCTCAATGGCAGCAGGAGAGATCAGTGAAGCAGGTTACAAAAAACGTTTTTTTCGATTATAAAATAAAATGGCCAGGAGGCAGGGATTGTAAGAGGAAAAAACTAACAAATAAACTATACTCACCCCTGATCCAGTACTGCACCACTCTGCATTCCCTGATGCCCCCATGATGTCATGTACACTCTGCACAGGACGCTGCAGCCAATCATTGACATTATTAGTCATATGTGTGACTGCTGAGCCCGGTGATTGGCTGCAGTGTCCCATGCAAAGAATACAATGACGTCACGGGACACCTCTGAAGCAGTGTAGGCTGGAGACTGGAAGCCACTGGAGAGGTGAACACAAGTTTTTTTCTCAACATCCCCTCCCAATCCCTGCCCCCTGACAATTTTTGTTTTGTGAAAAAAAAACAACCTCTTAAAGAATTGCTCAGTAAAATACAGTCTGGAATTTAAAGTGATTTGCCATCAGCAAATAGGATACAGTCTACAATCTATCTCTGTATTTTTTGGTCAGTCTTGCCTCAACTGAACAATCCTGTTACTGATAATACATGAACTATTAGGTAAGTGCATAAACTGGTTCCAGTGCACATCTATCCTGGTATCATGCATTGCTTCCAGTAAGGTATCTCCTTAAGGCCAGAGGGCTAGCCATGGCGCTCATCTGGCTCATTTCTAGTAAGCCTCCATCATAGACATTATAAATGGCTTAAGGTTATTTACAGCTCGACAGTACAAAGCCTCCCAAGAATAAACAGAGATTTTCATTAATTTGACTCCTATGTAATTTGAAATCTCCCATTCTGTGTAAGCACTGTTAGTGAACGGCCCCATTACAGCTTAATGGACGTTGTTAATTCCTAAAGAGTCTTAATTTCAGATTTTTAATCACCCCTTAACTATTCAATTAAATTTCAATAAAATGTTAAGCACTTACACTAGCCTACCCATTTTTCGTCGTAAAATAGTTTTTGCATTAATGCTGATAGGGAATGGTGCGAATGTAAGGAGGTTAATAAAATGAAATAGTATCCTATACCGCAGTCCTGCCGGACACATAACAAACCGTCAAACACAGCAAACATGGAAAATATTTATCATTTTTAAGTACATACATTAGCAAATGGTTTATGCCTGAGACATTGAACGGAAGCCATACATCTGCTTTACTGCTTTCTCTGCCCCTTCTTCAGTACAAAGTGTAAACCATCCATTCTACATACACCATTTATCAGAAGTGAACATTTGATTTGCTCTGACTCCACCTAAAAACAATAAAACCTACTCCATACTTGCCACCACTTGCTTTACAAGATCACATACAAGTGACAAACCACCATAATACAGCACACTTTAGCTGCCACTACCCCTACATGACCCTGACCTCCCGTGGTTCTACTGGACTGAACTTAGATCAGCATGACATCCATTGTAAGTCTGGTTCACTAGAACCATGGGAAGGCCTAGTATTGTGTTACGGACGTCTAAAAGTGAGCTAATAGAGAAATAGAGAATCCCATTTCGCCTACTAAAGTCTGATGTACTTCCTGAGATGTGGAAATGGACAAAGTAGCTTAATAGGAATGGACATTTTTGTGTGTGTGTGTGTGTGTTCACTTTAGGTATACAGTGTGTGTGTTTATCAACGTGCAAGAATTTCAGCTATGGACAAGGTCAAACTATGCTGCTTTTATTATGTCAATTGTTCCCTTCAATAATGGAAACAATATGTTCATATGGGTGATTTCCTGATGGGTCCTGAGTAGGTATCAGGTCTCTTATAACTTATCTGTGAACTCAGGACCATGCAGTGGAGCTTGGAATCCCTTGGCTCTGTTGTCTGCTGCATTAGTCATGGTCTCTTTCTCTAAATGTATGTGCTGCTAGCATGAGTACATCCCCTTTCCTGCTTCTACATCCTCACCCAATCTGCAACAGGCTTTGTTTTGGTGCTGGATCTATCAAGGAGGATGGGTATGATTGCATGTACTTGGCCAGGGGGTGGATAAGTAGATTAACAAAGAAAACCTTGCAACATCATGCATAGCAAGCCACTGAATATGCCTCATCTATCCATTTGGAGGCATGGCTATGGGGGTTCTCTGGTATAATTAGTCTGTATCCATTATATGGCCAATATTACTGACTGGGGGTAGGGTGAGAAGCTGTCAGAAGTGTTTGTAGCAGTGTAGGCCAGACAGAGAAGATTAAGAAACAGGACCTCTACGGTTCAAGAAGATGGGAGTCATAATTGTAAGCAGTTTTCCTGATATAAGCATCCATAGGGTCAGTAGTGCTAAGTATTCACCCTATAGCAATGCCCTATATAAATTACACACCATTCCCCTTATGATCACAAATTGATACCAAGTAGATCTCCAGATCCTAATTTACAACCATAAATTTCTACCTTTCTAAAGTTTGCTTAATCCTCTATTATAGACAAAAGATGTTGTCAAAGGAATGGGTCCCAATAAACAAGTATATTTGGTTTAAAAATAACTAAATCTTTCCCTTAATCATTGTATTTTACAGCCGCTCACGCATACCCTAACAAATGCAGTTAAAACTTCAGTTGAAAAAACTTTAGAGAGGAAAGTGGATTGAACAGACACAAAACATTATAAAGCTGGAAAAACAAAACAGGATACACCTGTGAAATGCTCAAGTGTAAATAGAGATTTATGTTTATTTTCTGCCTTCCGTTTCTGGCCATGTTTGGGTTGGTAACAGGAGTGAACATGGGCCGTCACTGCCAATTGATGACAGTCTATGCCTTCGCTTTACAAATATCATGTCTATTTCAATATTTTCCTTTTTTTTGGTGGAACACTTTGGTGACTATAGTTTTTGGCTCCTGTCATTAGGAATTTACAGCAAACACCTTTCATGGTGACAATGTGCTTTGTCCCTCTTCTCCTTTCCTATTCTTTTATTCTTTGTTACATTTTATATTTATTTACTTACTCTTGCCATTTCTATGTAATACGGCCCCCAACACTGCCAGAACAGAAGGGCCACAGTGCTCAGTAACTTGGCAAATCTCTACATAACTTGATGTAAATTCTCGTAAATTGGAATATACAGGGTAGAACTGGACCAGAAAGCCCCTGTTTCATCTGTATCACAAGTGGCCTGTCTGACCCTGTGTTTGGCAGAGATGCCAAGTTAAAGGAAGTGCATTTTTTCAGGTCCACTTATTGCTGGGCTGTGTTTAGGATAGGCCATGAATGGCCTAGATTTAGGGAAATGTTTAGGTTTTTTAAAACTAGGGTTTTTCTTTCATATTGTATAAGACTCATGAACAGTCTACTTATTAGTATTTCTGGCTGTTTTCTGATGTGCACCTTTCTGTGTTCAGTTGCGCTGTTATAGAACAATTAGCGCCAACTTGCACCGTGAATGTCATTGTCATCAATTAAAACAATGGCCTTTAATTTAAGGGAAAAATTTAGTGTATACATGAATGTGCTACTGTGCTCCAAGCAATACCAAAATAGTTTTGGCACTCCTGCATGTGCCACAGCTTGTTTTTTTCCAATCGGCAGGAAGAGGTAAGAATAAAGCATAAATGGATATGACTGGAGAACCCCTTAAAGCTCTGGGTACTGATAGTAATCCAGCAGCAGGTACCTAGTATTTCTTTCTGTCTGCTTTCCTAGGCCCTTGGCTGTAATCTTAACCAATTGCCACACTGTGAATGCGTTATGATAGGGGTCAATCAGATGACAGTCACTTGGCTATGGCATCTAGGGGGTTAAACAGCTTGGATCAGAGTTATCTCTGATGCCAGCTATTGCTGGTGGGTTTTAGCTGTTAAACACTGCTGGCACCCACCATGTATGGAGCAAGCTCACCTCCTAAGCCTGCTCCGTACATTATGTGATAGTATTTCAAACATTGGCAAGAGGTTAAAGGAGAAGTCCGGCGAAAATTGTTATCAAAGTATTGTATTGCCCCCCAAAAGTTATACAAATCACCTATATACACTTATTACGGGAAATGCTTATAAAGGGCTTTTTCCCTGCACTTACTACTGCATCAAGGCTTCACTTCCTGGATAACATGGTGATGTCACTTCCTGGA